>NC_089174.1:11160347-11464018 GCF_009819655.1 Sylvia atricapilla | reverse complement strand
CTTGAGAGTAACCACTTTACATGTGTATGATTAGAATTTAAGGAAGTGTGAACCCAACTGAAGTACTCCAATTTCAACTTCAAAACACAGAGGAAGGCAAAAATCATCTTCAAATGTTTAGTGATGCTCCTTCTGTAACAGATCCTGTGTATTTCTGTGTCCCCACAAGAAATGCTCACCCCATCAACCAGTCCATTACTTCTGACACAGGGTGTGGGAAAAAACTAAGCATTTTGAATTCTCATCTCCAGTTACTTCTGAGAAGAGGATACAGCTTGTTTGCTAATGTCCTTAGCACTGCATCAACGTGTGATTTTCATTTCTTTTGGTCATGACATTGTGGAAAGTAAGAACACAACACTTTTATAGGATGAAGCAATTGCAAGTGAGCAGTACCTCAGGCTCTTGATTAAAAGTAACCTCTGGAATGCACACTGGCATCACAGAACAGGAACTGCCAGAAATTCTAGCTTAGGCACCTGACTGCCGTGAAACTTGTAACCACTAATGATAATCCAACTCAAATACCACCAGTAACACAAAACTTTGACTAACTGAAGTAATTATTAAAGAAAAATGGGGGAGTAAACAGGGCAATAAAGCCTAGCAATATCAGATTATAATATAAAGAGTTTTGATTCTACTGATAATTTTTACAAATTACTCAGCAATGTCTCAAGAATGACACAGTGAAATAAACTGTCATTATTCATTGTTAAAAGGATATCAAGTGTTTTTAGGAGTGTGTTTAGAACTGATAGTACAGGAAAGAGATTAAGCATAGAATATATGTAGCCAAAAATTTTCAGTCTGTAATATTGTGAGCATACACAACAGAGCTTTACAGCAGAAATTATGACATGATTTTCAAAGGTGACAACATCCATTTTAGGGGAAACATTTGGCCGACACCCAGAAGCATAAATCTAGATGAGATATCCATTCAGGCAGGTGAGCTAGATACCTGGATGTTTATCAAGACAGACACATCAAAATTCTTACCCTTTGAAGATTCAAAGATTACAAAGCATGGACCACAGTTTACCAAAAAACTGGAATTAAAGCCTAGCAATGAACCTAAAATGCCTTTAAAATAAAAAAAGACACTTCATGTATATATTTTCAGGTTCTAAATGAAAAATTAAATTATACTTTGATACACACAACCCCTGCCACAGTAGCATTTCCAGTTTTGAGAGATTACCTGGTGAAAATTCCATCCACAACACCAATTGTGGCCTCTTCTGCAGGAACAAAAGAGCCAATCTGTGCCATAACTGTGATCAGTGCCACCTGCTTGATGTAGGAGCTCTTCCCTCCCATGTTGGGCCCAGTTATTATCATGACCCTTTCGCCATCTCCCTGGAAACACAAAACAGTGGTGAAATACAATGGCCTGTACATGGTGCTTCTACCAAAAAGTCTGGTGTGCATGTGTGTGTAGAAGGATACAAACAAGTTCACAGGGTTAAACATTCCATTTCTAGGTGAACAGCTTTCCTCCATTCTTGGAGTCCATCACATTCACCTTTCCAGGTATTATCAAGACCTAGATGCACCAAAATCAACTTGGATTACTCTTGAGAAAAATGGACACAGTGCGGGAAAACCTTCCTGTTCTCCATCAAGAAGCCAAAAAAGAATCAAGGAACTTGGTCACCAGCACAGGAATCAGTGAAGGATGCTGCCGGATGCAGGGCTGGGTGCAGCCAGGCCAGAAGAGGCTCCAGGATGAGCAGAGGGATGGTGCAGCTCTGCTGGAAAGAAAGGCTGGCACAGAAAGGCTGGTACAGCTGCCATTGTTCAGCCTGGACAGGAGCAGCTTTGGGGTGACCTCACTGTGGCCTCGCAGCGCCTGAAGGAGCTGCAGGAAAGGTGGAGAGAGACAATTGACAAGGGCTGGAGGGACAGGACACAGGGAACAGGACACTGGCTTCCCAGTGCCAGAGGGCAGGGATGGATGGGATATTGGGAAGGAATTGTTCCCTGGGAGGGTGGGGAGGCCCTGGCACAGGGTGGCCAGAGAAGCTGTGGCTGCCCCTGGATCCCTGGAAGTGTCTAAGGCCAGGCTGGAGCACCCTGGGATAGTAGAAGGTGTCCCTGCCCATGGCAGGGGGTGGAATGAGATGAGCTTTGTGGCCCCTCCCAACCCAAACCATTCTGGGATTCTGTGCAATTTCTCTGGAGAAAGGGAAAAATTGTGAGCTTCCAGCAGAGCCAGCACTGCCCAAATTTGGTTGTGATCTGGATTCCTCTGCAGTCTGAGTTCTCAGTGTCAAATGGGAAGATTGGGTGGGCAAAGACCTGACCTAGACTTTACATTCATAACTGCCTGGCTGGGTATGACATGAGTACTTTCAGAGTGGCTACAAGGCATCAAGACATTCCTGAATCTGGCAATACTTGACTGTAACACAGACACAGTGAGCAGACCATGCTCAGCCTCCATCACTGTCTCTAATCATTAAAACCAGACCCAAGAAAATGGAATCAGATACAAGAACTCATCTCAGCTGTAAGACTCCCCACAGTACTGCTATGTGTCTACAGCTCCAGAATAAAATTGTCTTTCTCTAGTGCAAGACAATTGCTTATACAAAATTAAAACTTGTCAATGAACCTATAAAGCTTTCTCACAGCCTGAGAGACTGTGAGAAATACTAAGAGCTTAAGTTATGCAAGGACATCACACAGCTAGACTTTTCCACGGGGTGCATCTGATGAAATGCACCAAGTGATGATGGAAACAGAAGCCAGCACTCTCCACTGCCCCATGGGAGGGGCAAGGGAGACAGGACAAGCTGTGCATAATGGACATTAGTCACACTATGTGGGTAACTTGGCACTGATCAGGCACTGTTGTAACAGCAACCAAAAAATATCCATGTAGCAGGTCTCAAAATCTTCAGACTTGGCTTTCAGACTCAGCTTTCATTCTGTTTACAGGGACACACATAAAAAGCAGACAAGACTGTCACTTATGTTATGAATCAGGTATTAGAGAAGATACAGGACATCAGTATATATTACATGTAAAAAGCTGATCAGCTTTGTGAAAAAAAACCCCATCCATACAGAAGTCACAATACAGCCAAAATGTGGAAAATGCCATTATGGGGAATAAAGGATTGGACGTAATAACGTGCACATAACTATATGAGAACAAAATTCGTAACATTCTAGTCTCCAAAGTGTAACTCAGTACTGCTACTGAAACTTCATCAGGGCTCAACACAACAAATTAGGATTCACAAATTTTTTGCATGTGTCTGGTGTCTGTCCAGGCTCCCTCCAGCCATGTTGTGGGATTCATGGCTGCTCTGCCAGGGTTCTGGTTTTCAGAAAGAACATCTGCTGTAATATCAGACTAGAGAACCCTCTGTCCTTACAGCTGATGCAGTCATAAGCCAACATGGAATTCACAGCTGAAGCTAAAAGTTCTGAAACAACCCACAAATGTTTGAGGAGGAGAGGGGGAATGGAAAAATAAGCTGTTTATTTCAGGGGATTAAAAAAAAGCTTTTCCTCAAGTTAGATATTTGACAACATTTCAGCTGAAAACATGATGGGAGATGATGTTCCTGCTGATTCAAACTCATCAGTTGAAAACTGGAGACACTTTAATAAACTAGTTCCCACCCACCTCTCTCAAGAAAAAGAGAACTCAAAGAACTGTAGAAGCAAAAGTGATTCTTCCATGATAACTTGGTTTTGTAATGTTCACTATTCAGAAAGTGAGCAGAAGAATGGGACTAAAGAGGAAAAAGTGCATGATGATTCCCAAATGACACGCTGAATTTTTTTGGAAGTGTCATCTGTCGCTTGTTTCGAGTTGACAATTTTGAAAACATTCTCTGATGTATTACAAAGTATCTGTATCATTGTTCAGTATAGAACAGCACATAAAAAGGTTCCACAAGAAATACACACAAATTTAAATGCTATTTTTACAGTAATGTCCCACTCTGGCAGCTGTTTCATACCTTTCCTATTTTTAGTGTACAAAGAGGAAGAGAGACCTCAGAGATAAGTGAAAGTAGTTTTTATATTCATTAAGAGCAGATATTTAATATTTATAAAAGTATTTGGAGAGATAAATATTTAACAACAAATTTCAAACAGGGGTGTTATTTAGAAGACAGATTTTAGTTTATCAGGAAAAAAGGCTGTATGACACTAATATTCCCATAAAGAAAGGAAACTGCATAGTAGAGAAATACATTAAAAAATACAAGTAATCTTAGAATTAATCTGAAAAACTGAACCTTAAATATGTATTTTTCATATTTAAAAAATCTAAAAATTAGAATTTTGACAATATGTAGACTCCCTAAGATGATACTGTTAAAAAACCCTGTAATTATTCATTTGTTTTTTGACAATAACCATTTGATTGAAACACTTATTTTCCTGATTTTGAGATTACTTTTCTTTTCTTTATGCCTTGAGACTGAACAAGGATGTAAAAAGAGCATCTGGCTGCAAGGAATCCGCAGAAGGACAGAACAGATGTGGTGACATCTAGCAACACCTCTCTGAAATGCAGCCCAACAGGCTGCACAATTTACATCACCTATTTCAACTTACTGGCAAAGAAGCTCACACCAGTCTTCTTCTCCTGAATGATTTTGAAGCTCAACCAGTTTCTGGGTACTTACAGAAAGACTGGTGGTGTTTGGAACATACTGATCCTGTTCTCCCAGCAGAACATCGATCACAGGGTGCCTCCCATTTTTTATGATTATTTCATGCCGCTTGTCTTGCACAGTTGGTCTGCAAAAAAAGGAAAGGTATTAATCTCAGTGTTCTTTGTAACTGATTATGTAAAACTACTATAACAGAAGCCTGCAGGATGGTCACCTATAATGTAAGTTTTTGTGGAAAAAATACAAATTACAAAAATTAATTACTGCCATCAAATATTTCTAAAGAATACTTTGCCTGAGAAAAATATATGGAATAAAGCCACAGAATTTTAAGACTGGAAATAACTAACAATTTGGGTGGACTACAAAGGGAAGTGAGATTTTTCTGTGGTTGAAGAATGATAATGAAATTTAAAAAGAAAATGGAAATCAAATAAATGGCACCCTATGAACACAAAGCACTGAGGAAAGAGGTACAAACCGATAACGGGGTGGGGAGGTTAGCACAAAGATAATTCCAACAGTTGTACAGCTGAGATGAAACCAATATATGGACAGTGTTAGGCCTCATACTACCCCTTCAACAGCATTTCATAAACTTAAATTCAATTAAAGTCTGCAGAGTGGACACTCAAACATGAGATGGTGATCTCTGGGCTGTCCACACCATTACCTTTACAGCTCCACTTCACTGTCTCAGAGCCTTGAAGAATTGTCTGTGCAAATGAAGAGCCTCCTAGCACACTGCAAGAGGGACTCACCACTCTCCAACACCCCTGCTCCTGACCTGACTCATTTACCTGCCTCAGGCAGGGCCATAGGAAACAATCCTCACAAACCAAAACACATTCCTCCAAAATAATACTAAAATCCTGTCTTTCCTTCAGCAGCCCTCCAAAATTAATTATTGACACCTTCCCTGCAGCTAAGATTTCACTGAGAAGTCTTCCTCCTGGTTTTTAAGCTCTAAGCCACTCTAAAATTCAGTGAATTATTTACATTCCACCCAGTGAATTAATCAGATTTCAGTTTGTTTTCTCATCTGAGTATACCGAAATAAGTGAGCAATTATTTTCAAAGAGATTTTGATAGAGAGACACACAAGATCCCAAGAGCCCAGAAGTGATCTATATTGTCCTTAATGATGTTTCAAAGCAGAAGTATTTGCAAGTGGATTTCTCTTCATCCCCCTATCTGTGTGTGAGTCTTGGGCACAGGCAGCAGCTCAGCTCAGCAGCTCTTACACATGAGCCCAGCTGAGGCACCACCAGTGCTCTGCAAGCTGGAATTAATATTTATCTATTAATTACCTGAGATACACCCTGAAACATACCTCAGATATCATACATTCTTAGGTATCAGAAAGATATCATAAGCTCAGACCTTGCTGAGAATAAAAAACAGTAAATAAGAAAAAGTCTATGCAAAATACCACATTTATTTACATGTAAGTAAGCTATCATCTACTAGACTCAGGTCAGACAACAAACAGTAAGATGTCAGATTTGAACTGCAGTATTTACAGATTTGCATTAAGTCCAGAAACACTGCTCTGCAAAATCAGATTAAGGTGAAACTACGGTAAACAACTTTAATAGTATTTTTTTTATCATGGCACACATATTAAAACATAATTTGTTTGAATACACTCTTATAATTCCATATAAAATCCTACGTAAAAATTAAAAATTAGAAATTTATTACCTGCAGTAGTCTCCTTGTTTGGCCACCTGGGCCAATGAGAACAGGCAGTCGACAGTTGCTAGGTGACAAATGGCTTTAGACACCGGGTGATAATGTTCACTGAAATGGCTGCATCAAAACAGGGAAAAGTTACACACAAATAGGGAAAGACGTAATCCCGTAAAAATACAAAAGGAGTGTCAAAATGCACCCCGTGCAAGCTCCTCAAAGGGCTCCTGTGCTCTCTAAATCAGTCTGAATCCAAATTTCCCAGCAGTGTATGAGATACCACTTGAGGACTTTAATCAAGGTGGACTTCACCTCCCATTCTGACAGTGAATTATTTTTTAAGCACAGAAAATCAGGCAAAATTAAATTCATTAGATAGCTCATAAAGGGTCAGCTGTTGATCCCTGCTGCCTAGATGAGGTGTACAAAAATGCCACAATTTATCAGACTTTATAAAGAATATCAGCAGCTGAATCCCAACTGTTGATTCAGCCTCAACCAAAATTACAGTCAAAAAAGAACCAAACTAAGAGTGTCTGAACACAGGAGCTGTCTAAAATTTCAATGAATTATGGTATCTTCAACAGAAAATTCAAGAATTCATTTTCAATTTATGATGCTGCATCCCCAGTACAATAATGATGTTATCAGGAGAACGGAATTTTCAGTGAAGTTCATTCTCTTAGTCCTCTGGAATTTCTTTTTTCCTCTCTCCTAGTCTCAAAGCTACAGTACGGAATATAAAACCAGCAGGGGAGCAAAATTTAATAAACAAACACATAAATGAATGGAGGGGTGGAAAAGAGGAGCACTTTCCTAGATATAGGTCTTTCCTTTTTGTCTGCTGCTGTCCTGCAGCACTACTGAGAACAAACAAGTAAACATGGAGAGAACTGTTTTATAGTACTGCAAAAGAAACACAACTAGAGAAGTATGAATTGGAATGTTTTTCCAGTTTCTACTCAATTTTCAGAATTTCTGGGTTCCTTATGGGAAGCAAATCCAGTGAGACAACTTGAGCAGGAACTTGTTAAGTTCTTGCAAACTACCACTGCATGACACAAGGAACATTTCAGCAGTTCTGCAATTCATGCAAGCAAAAAATAACAAATAATCAGGCAACAGAAAAATTAAAGGCATTCAGAAGTTCAGGAAGTATTTTTTAAACTCCTATTTTAAAGATCCTTTGGCTAAACAGGCAAATAACCCGACTGAAAACTCTGATCTCAGACAAACACACATGCCAGATGTGAGGGACAATAAAACTCCCACTTTCTAACCAACACTCACAAGTCAGGGTAGCATACAAAACATAAAAAATAATAAAACTACTACATAACATTAATAAGTAATATAATAAAACAAATTAAAACAACTAGATTCAGTTTCACTCAGAGTCACTTGTACTTTCAGATTGTTAATGCTGTGATAATATTTTTCAAACTTTGGAAAACACCTTGTATACTTAATAGAGTATTTTCATCAGAATTTTACAGCATAGAGACATCACTGCTGGTCTCAGGACTGGGCTCAGAGATCTTGCCCTTAAATGCTTTAAAACAAAGAACAGCATTTTAACTGACTACCAGTGAAGCTGGTGTGGACTACGTAATTATTAACGTCTTAATAAAATAAGCATTTTTCTGTTTCTGTTCTTATACAAGAGCAGAGCACAGAGGTAGAAGCTGTCTCTGTCTGGTGCACTCACTCCAAGAAGCACAGCCACTCAGCGCTGCAGTCAAGGACGAGCTGCTCCCGGAGCTGCTGCAGGACTCTGTAATTTTCTATAATAAACGGCGAGTGGAAGCGGCTGACGGTTTTCGTGCTGCAGCGGGGAGAGAGGGCTCATTGGAAATCAAGGTTACCAAGCAATCAGCTGCACCATCCACATGCAAAATTGGACTCATTTTTTTAATCTCCGTGAGCCTCGAGAATGGGTGTTTTCAAAAAAAGTTCTTCCACTGTGATACCGAACCCCATTGATTCCAGTGACCTCTGTTGTGGATGAAGTGGTGGCTCACGGCACCACTGCCCACTCAGACGGCTCTGAAATGCTGTGCACAGCATGGCATTATCACCCAAGTTTACATATTTCACAAAACTGCTCAGCAATAGCTGGCCAAGTGCATGACTGGTTGATATACAATGAACTAGACAAAAACAAATTCACTGTAAAGAGAAAAACTTCATGATAAGCCTGAAATCAATGTAGTTAACACAGATTGCCTTGGTAATTTTCACTTGAGATACTTGCTATTTATTTATGTATTTTCATTAAGGACTCAATTTGGCATATCCAGGCATTCTTTTACAGAATCCAGATTAGCTGTAATTTGTTCACCATGTTAATTCTGTTTGATCTGTGCACTTCTGAGTAATAAAAGAAGTTTAATTAAAAGAGATTTGATGTTAATTCTTGCATAAGTGAATACAGCATCAGAACAGTGCTCAACTTGCTGAAGGATGACTGTGCTCACACATTACACACTGGGGCTTGTAGTGAATTCAGCATTTACATGGACATTGTAACTTTCAGGTATTCAAATAATTCAAATCATAAATCAAATGACTGAAAAGAAAAAAAAGCTAACTACATGAATCAGTCCATCTCTGTTTCACTTGCTGGAAAATTATCCAAAATCAAGCTTACATTATACCAAGGACCAAAGCAAGAAGAAATGGTCTGGATGAGTAAATAAAATGATATTTCAAATACACTGAATTTACCAAGATGTATAAGCAGATGTTTGCACAGCTACTTCAATCTTTCTAAATAAAACAATAACAATCAAAACTGCATAAAGGATTTGCATGTGCAAGCTACAGGCACAACTGAATCAAGGTCACAGATCTGGCACCACCAGTACATGCACCTTGAAGGATTGGGTGAGTATTTCTGTGCTCTGAGGATGTACTGTGTAGAAACAAATATTGTAATAAATTAATTTTTCTCAGTTTTGCTTGGGCTTTTTTTCTTTTAAGCTATAGATTTACAATTTGGTTGGGTTTTAAGCAAAAAAAAAAAAAAAAAAAAAAAAAAAAAAAAAAAAAACCTAACATATGGAACAATGAGAATGTGTATGTAATGAATTGTAATACCAAAATACCTTTTGTTTTTTCTTCTATATTAAAACAGAACAAACTTCAAAGACATTTTACATACCTACTAACCATAACCCAGTCAGATGGCACAGATGATTTATGGGAATTCTTGACTTCTATCAAAAACTGAAATAAAAGAAATGCAATGTTACACATCATGGGAAGTCAGGAAGACTAGAGAATCAGAATCATCATTTATCCAGAAACTGCAAGCATCAGAGGAAAACCATATTCAGCCTGAAGAGCAGACCAGAAAGCAATGTTCTTTTCTCCCCACAAAAAGCTGGGGTTATGACATACATAACCCTTCTGCACCTACAGAACTTTGATTCAGGTTTGACTGAGCCTGGGGTCAGACAAGGAGGCACAGGGAAAACCAGCAGCAGTGTCAAGATGCTCAGTGCAGTGAAATTTACATGACATGTTTATTTTATATGATTCATGTCAGCTATCTTTGTAACAATAGCCTAAGGTCCTGGATGTCAGAGAGTTGAGGCATTCTCACGTCACAGAATTCAGCTGGAAAACAAATTTCCTGCAGAGATTAGGTTAACACAGAACCTGACCACATTTACAGAAAGCCACAAGACCCATGTCTGGCAAAACTTCTCCATTGTAGCTAATAAGATTTAGATAGAAACTTCCAGAGGAGCCAGAAATCATTCTCAAGAACAAACAAGGATAACAATCCTAACACAAGAACAGAGCGGGCACAGGGTGCACTAATTTTCAATTCACCCAAACACTTCCAAGGTATTTCTCTATTGTGAAGGAACATTTGAATTTTACATCTATCAGGGTGCTACAAGAACATAGGAAGAATATACCATACAGATCTAAGGAAAAAAGAGCTCAAATCAAATTAATTCCTGTTCTTGTCCTCTGTTCTATTCCTCTCATACAACTGAGTTTCCATTACTTCCATGCCTCTGGCATTTTTCTTTTCCTCACTGACCATATTCTCTGACCTGTCTCTGATGCCTCTTTTGGTGTCTGTTAAACATTCAAACCAGATGTCATGAAATAAGAGCTATCACCAGCCTCTGCAGCTCCTTTCATCGAGGCACCCAGACATATCTGTCTGCAGAGGTTTCTGAGCTGTGCCTCACTACAAAGGCCTCCTCTCTGAAATGTGTGCAGTTACTGCTGCCTCTGAAACCACTTTTCTGTACTTTGGATGCTCTCCTCTTTGATCAGTTCCTCTCTTTTCCTTTACTTCACACAGATGGCAGCTATTAACCCAGCTTCCCTGAGAGAAACCTTCCCTGAGAGAAACCAAGATCCTGCTCTTCCCGTCTCAGACAATACTCAAACACACTCTTCCACTTTTCCCTTGGATTTCAGCCCCTGTGCTGACAGCCTACTCAACTTCTGAGCTGTGTGTCTCCTGTTCTCAGCTTCACCTCAACAGGAACACCCACTTCAGGTCTTTATCAAAAGCTGCTGTCTCTAATTCATCCCTTCTCTCATTTTCAGCAGTGTCTATTTGCACCCTTACGTGTCTCTTGGATCTTTCTCAGCTTCCTAAATGCCCCACAGGCCAATTCCAGCCCCTTCCCTCCCTGTCCTCACACCCTCCTCTCTTCTTTTCACAACTCTCATCCCTTCCCTAACTCCTTTCTTCCCCCGATTCTCTGCAGAGTTCTTCTCAGCTTCCTACCCTCAATTCCACAGTACAACGCTGAGCAGTGCTACCTCACTGTTCCTTTCAGTTTTCCCACAAACGTGGCAGGATCTGTTGTCTCTGCTTTTTACCACTGAACCTCTCAGTTTGCTGGCTCACATCCTGCCCACACTTGTACAACATCCATGAACAAAAGTTCTAGTCCTGAACACCATTTCCGAGAATTGGAAGTAAAACAACACTTATCATTCTTTAATACTGTTCCCCCTTCTCTCCCATCTTTCAAAGTACAGTCTGACTCAGTACTCAGAAATCCTTTCACCATTCCTCAAATTAACCAAATGCTGTGCTTCCTGGTTCTCTGAGAGTATTCCAGTACTTAATAGCCATACAATTAACCTTGGAAGTATGTGGTTTTATGCAGACAGAAAAGTGAAGTATTACTGAACCAAATTCAACTGCACTAATGTGTTTCTATTATTTAAGTCACTAAAGTGATTGACTTAATAAATAAAGGAATCACACGGTAAGAAAGCTGCTCTTCAAAGTTGTACAAAAGATTGTAGTCAAATGCCCTCATGAAGTACCACACACACTGAATAGAGTTCCAGCTAGGTCCTGCTTTTAAGCTATTTTCTAGGTAAGAATGGGTAAAGTCATACATAATAAACCCCACAGTACCTCTTGACCCGAAACTGTAACATACTCTGCAGAAGGGTTCTTAATCTGTTTACAAATATCTGGCAGATGCAATTGGATTTTAGAAAGCACATCCTGGATCTCCTCCTTTTTCTTTCGGATGACAGGGAAGTCTGTGAGGTCCTTGAACAACTGTGTTTTATCTCCAGTCCTATCCATAAGAAATGTAAGATAAAATAATGGTAAAAAGAGAGAGAATATACCTCACTTCTACCAGTTGCATCCTTATTTTGTTATTCCTATTTGTTTGAACATTAGCTTAATTCCCTTCTGAATACAGATTTTTAGGTGCTTGGTCATACACAGTACAGCCCATTTACTGAAAGCTGCTGTACTCATGACAGGAACAGAAAGGCACTTTGTACACCGCAACTGCTAACAACACCTTTACTGCAGTTAAATGTGAAACTTCAGGTAATTTCTGCATACCACCAATACAGATTTTCAACACATTTAGAATCTGGTGAGATTTAGGCATATTTCTGTAAGGATTGCATGAGAAAATCGCCCCTTCAAGGCTCTCATCAAAGCAGAATGCCATCAGTACTTTCCCAGAGCAGCTTCCTTCTTTTGTTCAGAAAAGATTACCCAGAATACTTTTAAGTACATGCAAAACAATGCCCTTTTCTAATTTCAGTGTCAAAAAATGACAGAGTTGTTTTGGCAGTACTAGGTCAGTTTAGGACTGAAACCTGAAACAAGCAATGCCATTCAAATGGTTAAAACTGGGAAGCCGAACAAGCAATTAAAAATACAGTTGTCAAAAAAAAATTAAAAAAAAAAAATTAACTTACCCTAGTAAGTATCAGGCAAACAATAAAAAGCAGTGTGATCAGCTCTACGTTAATTGCAATATAACTTTGCATTTTAGAGCCAATACAGAACTCTGCAAGTTAATTATACAATTACCTTGAAAACTAATATGTGGAGAGCAAGTAATTAGCCAACTGAAAGTACTATAACATGGAAGTAATAAAAAAATCTAATATTCTATTTGCTCCACCACCCCTTTGCCTGCAAATGCAGCTACAGCTGGAGCCAGTGGCAAGACAGGTAAAACAGAGCTGTGCTTTGGCTGTGCACTCCATCATCGTTGTGATTAACTGACAGTGAAGATGCCATTTAAAGTACAATACTAATTTTTAAAAATGATTTGTGCTAATTAGACTAGTTTCCATGGGAATGCAAGGCAAAAAAAAGATCATAAGTAGCCAGCAGCTGATTGTGAAGACTGTCACTGCTACACGATGCCTACAAAAAATTTTAACACTGACAGTTCCAAAAACACAAATCCCAAAATCTCAAATTCCCTGTAAAAAAAACCCAACTTGGAGCAAAGGGATACTTCTGAGAACAATTACAGGATTTTATCTACACCTCATAACAAGATAACATGTGATGCTGTCTGTGCACAAGTGTGTGTGTGGATGGATGGATGTGAGTAGAAGCCATGATTTTGATCAAAGAAATGTTTTTGAGTAAAAATAACACTACCACATACACTTGAGATACATAAAGGCCACAAAGTAAGTTGGCTTAATTATTCTGAATAAATGTAAATTATTCAGATAATTTGTATCATTCTACAGATCATTTGTATCTTGTATACTATTCTAACCATTGTTAGTTCAGTGACAGGAAAAAATACCCCATGTTATGAACCTACTTACAGTAAATCTTGTATAATTTAGATACAGTTTGTTTTGGCACAAATTGTCACAACTACAACTGGGCACCAGGTTTAGCAGAAATTTCATAGTCCCACCTTGCCAATGGGCAGAGGAAATCCTACCCTTTTCAGCTTCTAAATTTATACACCTTGGGTCCATCTCTAAATCAGAAGCAAATAAAATAAAGTTCTAAGCTTTGATTCTTAGATTTATTTTTCAATTTTTCAAGTTCGGAAAAGATAAAAAAAATGTTTTATAAATAAAGTGAATGTTTATTTTTCATCTGTTCTGAATATAAAAGTTAAGGCTATACTGCCCCCATATAACAACACACTAAACTTCTTGCCACAACCTCAGCAAAGAATCCAGGGGTAACAGTGGAGGCAACAGTTCTTCAGAGCAAACAGTACACAACAAATTATTTAAAGATATTCTCTAATATAATGCATATTAATTCCAATTTAGCATCTTCTTTCTCTATCTTTGTTTCTTCGTGGACCAACAATAGACATAATTGAGAAAAAAAGGGTAGACAGCTTTGATGAATCCTCACAAAAATAGTGGAAGGCATACTGCTGACAGCAGAGCTGCCCCTCTGCTGAAAGTCAAGTCTCTCTTCAAAAGAAATAGCTTCTCTTTAAAAAAATAAATTAAAAAGCTGTTTAACAAATTAACATAATGCAAAACATATTTTCCTGTAAATCCATCACCCAAATAGGTAAGGAACTTTCAAAAAAACATTCAGCCTGAGGCAGACACCCACTAGGCAAAATACTCCCTCACCTACTTTAAAGAAAGAACATAAGCCATAGGTAACAACAACTTCTGCTTTAACTAAAAGGACATATATAAATGTAAGTAAAAAAATATAAAACTGAGGTGTATTAAACCAGGATGCATAATTTGCATAACTGAACACATTTATTCAGAAAGCCTAGGAGGCACAGAAGAATCATGTATTTTCTCTACTTACTTGGCTGCTTCTTCATTAAGGATCTTTAAATACTGTTTTACCGGGGAGAGGAGGTCTGGGATTTCCAACAGTGCGTTTTTTAATAGAGGAGCTCTCACATGGGAATGTATGATTGGAACAAAAGCTTGAATTTCCAAGTCCAGACGAGACAGGGTGCTAACTATCAAGAAGAACTCCTGGGTAGAGCACTGAAAAGGGAAGGAATATCTGAATCATTACAATTACAATATATGTATCATTGCATTGATACATATTTTCAAATTATCTATTTTCACTAACAGGTTCTTTTGCCTTTTCAGAATGTGACAGAAGGCCAAATAAAATGTATGGACAGTAATAGAGCTGCATCATCTTGCCTCATTAATTAGGAGGGTTAATCAATCACACCAACTGTCTCAATCCTTGTCCTCAGGAATTTGTCAAGAGCTGGTTTCCAGTGTTCCTGTTGCTGGGGGCAGATGTGCAGACGAGAGCAGAAAAAGGAGCAATAACGTGTCAACAGCAAAAACAGAAGGTTGGGTGATTTCAGGAGCAACACACCTTATCCACATGGTCCTGTGCAACCCAGTGTTACCTTGGCAGGATAAGGTTTGAAAGGCAAGGTCAGGCACAAACAGGGAGAGACCGGGAACAAGAACACACGAAGGAGAAGAAAAAATGCAGAGAAAGGGAAACCTAGCACCCTGTTTAAAGTGCTTATAGCTCTTGACAGCTTGGGCTCTGCCTGGCTGCTCCCAGCCCTGCATGATGAGGGACAGAGGACAAATCGGCCCACCCTTCATCCTCTCCTCACCACAAGGGAAGATTCTCCCACTTCATTCAGGCACTTATCCAGGGTTACTCTCTGTCTCCATGTTCTCTAAAAGGGAACACCCCACACTGGGGCCAAGCACACACAGCACTGCCAGCGTCTCATTCATGACATGCACAGAGCAGGAGCACACTGGCTCCCTTAAAGCAGCTTCTCACCAAAAGCACCAGCTTTAGAAGAGAATCTCCTCTCCTCTTCTGAACCGTCAAGGTTACCTGTGATATGGTTCAAACACTTTTCTGTTGGGTTCTGCATGCTCCCTGGTGATAGCACAGTTTGTTACCTTTAGCTCCTCTTCAGGAAAGACTTTTCAAGCAGTTACCACCTCTCCTGGAGCAATTCCCTTTTGCACACTCCCAATCACCCCAGCTGCCCCAGAGACTGACCAAGGAGGCAATGCTGGCTCTGAAATGCTCTGTGCAGTACTGGGTTTGCATTTGTGCTGCACATGGAAACCCAGTCCTATGGGTAAACACTCAGTGATCTCAAACCTTGCTGAATTCAGTCACAGTCCCAGGACATTTGTTTCAGGAAGTTTGAAAAAGGTTGTCTACAAATAATTTTGCTGGTATCTTTTCATATTTTACTGATCTGTAGAAATATTCCACCATTAACCTTCTGAAGTTCTTGTAACAGTCAACTGACAATGCTGAAAGTAAAGCAGTTTATTTTCCTCACCTGAGGGTGCGAGGAAGGCAGTAGGATATAAAATATTCTTTGTCTGCTCATCCTTCTGTTCTGATTTTTTTTTTTCCTCTTCTACCACAGCAATCTAGAATTTAATTTCTGGACAGGACTGTATGGTGACCAGTACAACATTTCTCACAGAAGAGGTAGGCTCCAGTGAATCACTATTTCACAGACCACATCTACATTTTTATCATCCTTTGTCTTTCAATTTCTCCCCAAAAGTAAATTTTTCTTTCTCTTCCTTCCCACACTCAAATGCAAGAACTAAGGCGATTCTCTCATTTATTCCACTGCAGTTATTCCCAAGGAATGTTTGTACACAAACACAGAATCAAATATTAGACAAAATGCAATTTAACCATGGTTAGGAATTTGGGAGGGCCACAGACACTGCACCCTGAATGTTTCTGGAAAACCTAAGCTCATGTGTTTTACAGTACCACTGAGTCCTGTAGGACAGAGAAGACCCATTAGGAGGTTTCCCTACGAATGCTCCAATTTTTTCTCTGTGTGTTTTTTTTTTTGTCTGCTTGCAGGCCCATATATTACAAGATACTGTGTGCTTACCACTAATCCATAATGCAACAACTATCATCATGTGAAAGTGTTATGAGACAGCACAATTTTCCTTTCCATTAAGTTAATCCAAATATCTCTAGATTACCCTTTTGTATTACACTAACTGAACTGTTTCTTTGCTGTTAACACCCTTCAAATACTTCTAAGCCTTCTGTTCTCCTTTAATCATCAATTTAACAAAAAAAAAAGGTCTTTCAGTCTTGCTTCATAAATGATCTATTATTCTGCCTCATGAAAACTTTGAAGTTCCTTTGCACTTGCTGCAATTTATCATCATCTTTCTGATCATCTGGGACTTACTGCTTCTATCTTGCAAAAGTTCTGACAACAAAATTAAACAAAATAATAAAGGAGTAAGTATGTCACCGGTGTTTGAAATCAAAGCACAGAGGAGAGGCCTGAAATCGTAAACAAATGATGAATCGCAGCTTGGACTCAAAGTCAAATAAAACACTTTTGACTGATGTCATCACCATCATCATCCACATCCATGAAGGTGAGGGATAAAATCCTGCCAGATAAAATCCTGACATCTCCAGAGTATGCACAGGAGGTCCCTGAAGGCAGCAGAGTGATGCACAGAAGAACAGTGACCAGAACAAAATGAGCAAGTATGCACACTCAGAAACACATCAGCTCCACAGAGGTGCTTCTCGGGGTAGGGGGGTGTTAATTGCTCTTTTTTTAAAGAAGGAAAGAAGGAAATAAAGAGGGCTCTGATCAGCGCATGATCTGTGGCAGTGTGGGCAAGGGAGCTGTCCATGCGTACAGGTGAGAACACCTGGCTGAGCTGTTTGCCAGCAAGGAGGGTGAGGCTGGTGAAGCTCAGGCTTCACGAAGAGAAGAAAGCTGGATTTCAAGGCACTTAAAACAACTCTTAAAAGTTATGAGATTTGTGAGCAGATGGTTAATAAAGACACGCAAGTTCCTCACAGCAACTCTGATGGCCTACACCACACTGGTGTAGTCACCATTTGATTCTGTGACTACAGACCTTTGGAGAAAGGGAAATTCATCGTGTTTTACTGCAAACAACCTCATTGAACAGTATCCCCAAGAATGGGGGTGAACGCAGCTCTTTTGTGCTAATTCAGGGTGTTCCTGTTTCCCCTCACTCCATTTTAGTAACACTGCAGGACTTCACATCTAAAATTTAGTATCTCCACTGCAGAAATAATTTACTGAGCAGATAACTTGGAACAGATAAATTCAAATAACTCTGAAAATCTGGGCTCTAGTATAGTGGGACTGATTCCATTCAAACCCTAGGTAACCTCACAAAAAATACATACTGTGTTATAAATAAGAAGCTTTTAAAATACAGTAAGAAATACAGTAACAATTGTTTACATAAAGCAGGATTAACAGTCTTGCATTCACAGAATAATTCTCACAAGTTTATCCAAAGCTATTATTGAACTCTACTTTTGAGATTACACCAATGATAGCTGTAACTTCTCTGGCACTGGAGAAATAACATCAGAATTGACAGTGATGCCAAACAATAGTTTCAACCAGCTGTTTATCAAACTGTCCTGAAAATGGATGCAGGAAAGATCACAGAGATCTAACACCCTCTCAGCAACACTGACAGTGATTCAGCCCTGTTTGCATTACTGAAATTGTTTCCAACAGAGACCCACAGCTAAGAGCCATTAACCACTTGCTCCAAGTTAAAAGCATTTCAAATTAAAAAAAAATACATGGGTGTCAAAATGCAGTATACATTTATCACTTCTTTCAAATTGTAATACCCGCCTTTATCTCTTTAGCATAGGGAGACTTTGATTTGGGAAAAATCAGGCATTTAATTTTAAGATTATTAAGTCCCCTTGTTATGACTTTATATTAATCAGCTTAACAGGGATCAGTTTGCTCAAATCAGCATTTAGCACTGCAAACCTAAAAATATCTATGCTGCAGACTCTTTAAAAGATTAAAACTGTAGTATAAGCAAGATGTGCATGATATTACGATAGTAGGAAAAAGAAGTAAAAAATACAAGGTATATTTTAGTTGAGGTCAAAGGATTATCATTTGGAGAAAATGCATTTAAAACATTCTATACAAACAGTAACTAATTTCTTGGGCATATGTAACAGTTATTCATTTCATTCAAGGAAAAAAAAAAAAAAAACAACCAAAATCATAACATTTTTCTCTGAATCTTCTGCAAATCACGCACTCTTCAATGAAATATCAAATGTACCTTCCAGGTAAGGGCACATTTTTAGCATCACTGAACGATTTTAACACTTGGCACCCAGCTGAGCTGCACCCTTGTCTTCTTACAAGCCTGTGTCCCAGAAATAGTGAAAAATTCACTGAAAACAGGAAGGCAAACCCCTTAAGGAGGCTGTGGGCAGACAGGCTGCAAACACACCCCTTGCAGTACCTGCCTGCTCTATCCTGCTCAGGTGAGCAGCCTGACATCGACAGGAAACCTTTAGAGCCGGATCCAGAACTAAACAGGCTTTCCCAACTGCAGCAGCTTGTAAGGAACTACAAATGAGAGAGAGCCTGGGGTTCAAGTCAGAGGCAGAACAAACTGAAATGATGTTTTACTACAGATGGTGGTAAGCTTTCATTATTGCTCCCCCTCCTTAAGTAAATAGCTCCCCTTTAATCTGTTTTCTACACTTAATGGCCAATTGTTATGGTAATTCCTTTGGTGATTGTGCTTTAGTCAAAAAATAATATTTATTGAGCGAGGGGTACAAATAAGATAAACACTTATGGGTTGAGCCTGTATAAATATTTATCTTCTGAAACACACTGAAAACTCAGGCATGAAAACAGCAAGAAACATCAGGTTGGCCCTGTAGGACACATTTTTAGAAGTACAAATGGCATGTTTACTCTGTATTGGTTTTAAAACCTGCTCAAATATCAGTCACTGACTCTCTTTTGCCACACTTCAAGGCACAGCTGAATGGTCTCTACTTTAACTGAGGCAAGAAAAAGTAGGTCCTGCCACTTGTATTTCCCACTGATGTCAGAAGGAAATATCTGTGGTGCAAATTGTGCTGGTGATTCTCCTGAGGTTGATGTGATGCTGGAAAACTCCAAGCACCACCTCTGTCACCAAGGCCTGATTCTGCACCAGCTCCAGGCACTATTGGGACAAAACTCATTAAAATTCCCTGTCTCTCAGACTTCCTTTGCAGTCAGCTTCTGAATGCTACCCAGAAGTCTTCAAACATTTCATCTCCAGCCACTCTTCTTTCTTCCACAGAGAGGAGTGAGACCCCTCTGCAGTGGAGAGCATTTCTTCCTGGTGAGGTGTCAAGTGCTGGACCTGCACAAACCGAGAACACCAACCAGTCCTTGTGAAGTAATTCCTCTCTCCATGGCAACTGCAATATTGCTCTTGTCTCCTTAACCACTCCCACAGTCCTTTTCCAGGCTGGGGCAAAATCACAACTGAACTGCAACCCCCAAGGTAATACCTAATTCCCACTGCAAAAATACTGTTCTAATTTCAGATTGGTTATACCCGGGGTAATCAAAAAAATTGAGGCGGGGTAAATCAGAAAAACTGAGGTTTGAGGCAATGGTAAATGTGAAGGACCAGGTTAACAATTGACAACTGGCGGCTTGAATTATGCTATCAGATATGACCTATTAGCAGTCCTAAAAAACAAAACAAAACAAACCAAAAAACAAAAAAAAAAAAAAAAAAAAAAAACCACATTAATTCAGACCACAAGAGTTCCCATCAGGATGCTCTGCCTTACGGGCCATTGCTCTGCCTTCATTTTCTTCTGTCTTCTCCAGAGGTTATGGATGCACAGGGATTTGCACAGTAAAATTTCTGCAGTGGCTGACCTGAATGTAAAAAACATTCCAAATAATGTTTGGAATGACTGAGACACCCCAGCCATCTCTGTACACTTCAGAGTCTCCTTGTACAGCACACCTCCTTGAATAATAACTTCACTGAAGTATAAAGGGCCTGGAGGATGAAATGCTTGTCACATTCACCTATTTTTCCTGCAGCTGACACTGAACTAACAAGCTCATTCCTTCAGTGAAGCCATCAGCATGTTTCGTTCAGAGTTGTGGATCCCTTAATGGAATGAAATGGCACTGAATCTCACTTTGAGCATGTGGGAGATGGACATCTGGAATTAACAGAACTGGAAAAGGGTTCTGTAGTGGGAATTGAAATGGCAGCATTCATTTGTGGGGGGTGGAAAGGGAACACAAAAAATCCATGAAACCCAGTTACTCCATGTTCCCGAATATATATCTGCTTTGCTAGGACCTTTCTTCAGGCTCCATATTCACCATCTGTGCTTCAGAATCAGTTTCCCAGTGTTTGCTTTTGATTCTTTATTGGGAACAGACCCTGTCTCTCAGGAATATTGCCATCTCCTCAAAGTCCTAAAGGTCTTCAGGGATTACTCAGTGCTTCAGGGCCTCTCCAGAGTGCTCTCCACAACCCAGGCTTTTACCAGGGGAAGCAAATTCTCAAATGAAAAGCGTGTGCTTAGAGCCTTCCCCCCTCATCTACCCTTTTTACGGATTCTGCTGGAGCATTTCTCCTCTCCTGCAGCTTCTTTCCAACATCTGACTCACTAAACACATATCTTCATGCTACAGGGGCTGTTGTTCAGACAAACTGCATTGTCACCTCATCTCAAAAACTGCATGAAAATCCAGGGTCTCTGCCTGGCTCCACCTAAAAGTGAGCTTAAAGCTGAGAAAGGCAAGCAGTTCTACAGCAGGGAGGGACATTTGAAGAAATAAGTACATATAGAACATAAAACAAAACCAAACAAACCAAAGAAAAAAAACCCACAGGGCAGCAGCAAAGCAGTTCCAGGATATTGTGAAATGCAGATATATTCCTAGAAATAGTAGTATGTATGAAACATGAAATTAGTTAAACCATTAAAAAGTGAATTATCTACTTCCTAGGCAGTTGTTTGGACAAAGAAACCCAACATTTGTATCATGTAAATATGAGGATGGGCAAAATGGTGCACATTTCCTCTTTTCTCAACTTTCCTTATGGCTGGACCTCTGTATCCATTCACTGAAACACACAAGCCTTTCCAAACACTGCAGCACTTCAGGGCTTTAAAAATTGTAAAATAACTGGGTTTCAGATTTTCAGTGACAGGAAAAATCTATGGTGTACCATCCAAAAAAATTCAACTTTGCTCTTGTTCTACCCATCTATTCCTTTATCTAAAACAAACTGTCAAAACTTTAAAGTAGAACAGTGAAATAGAAGAACATGAAGTACTCCACAGGTGCCACTGGCACACTAATTTGCTTCAACTAAGAATTGTCAATGTCTCATCACTCATAAGTGATTCTTATTAAAATGTGGAGTGAGGTCCAAACCAGAGAATTTATAAACAAACCAACATTCATATGCAAAAAGCTAACTACATCCAAGTGGTACAACATCCACTTGGACAAGTGATTTTAGGTAAGCATATGGAATGCAAAGCTTTGATTTAAAGGGAAGTAATTCATGGCAAAAGGGCCTATTGCACCATCCGACCTCTCTGAATCCAGACACTAAATCATGAATACTGCAGATGTTTTCCTGTCACCATTAGCAATCCAAAGTACGTGTTTTAGAACCCTACCCAAACATTTCTTCTATCAGCAAATCACTGATCACAAAGTAAGGTTTTATCACATTTGAATTTTATAAACCCACATCCCTTTAACATGTCAGCTTCCATCCTGCTAAGTAGAAAATATTTTTAAACAAACATGCAGAACCAAAGGATGTACACTAAAAGAGAATGATGTTGTTTAGAAAACAGTAAGCGTAATGATGGGTATACCTTCTTGTGGAAAACACTGCAGAGGCCTCTCTCTAAATCTGGGAGCTTACAAAGAAGATTTTGAATCTGACCAAACACACTGGATTCCGACAGCAGAATTTCAGACACAGCATCAAGCCGGGCATTTATTTCACTGTAAAAGAAGAAGAAGAAGATCAAAAATTAAACCTTGTGTTTCTCTGAGGGGAAGAGGGAGGCAACGAACATCTTCCTTTGGTTTGTTTTGAGTTGATTTGTTTTAGTCTTTGACTAATGCCACATCCTCATGAGCAAGTTAGTGAAATAACTGAGAATGCAGAGAATCTTGGGATTTCATTCCAAATGCAAGCAAGATCCTGGACATGAGCTCCTTCTCCCTCGTCTGTGCTCACAGTAGCCCAAGACACACTTCAGTGCCCGATTCTGTACATGTTCCTGGTGGTAGTAACACGAGTAACACTGAGTATTCCACCCCAAATAAACAGACAAGTGCCTGGAGGATGGGCAGAGGGTTTGGAGTTCACACCTGCACTCCATGTACTATACTTTATTCCAGCAGGTTGTGGATACCCCTCACTATTTTTCCCTCTGTGGCTGATCCTGACCAGTGATGGGTCCAAACTGTGTTGGTTTTCCTGCCTTTTTTTGCTAAAACCTGTAACATTTATCTCCCTATTTCAGGACTGAAGTCAAGGAAACATCCTCCTGAAGTGAGGAAACACTCTTTTAACCAGAGGAGGTGATTCCATAGCTCTTGGCAGGTTCCTTTCAATCTATCCTTAAAAGCAAAGGGCTGCAAAAATGGACAACTACCAGCAAGTTTCACGCCAGTCTCCTCTGTATCCTTCCAACATATCCATGGACTGGCTGTAGATTACAGAGATAACTCCATTTCTGCTTTCTGTAACCAAATTGTCTTCCTTTTGCTTTCTAGAGAAGTACTTAGAGTGGAGGTAAATGAGTGTATCCAAAGCCCATCCACCCATGCAGTTAAAGAAGAAATCAGCTCTTCTATGCAGACACTTCATATCCCAGATATGTGTGTGCAAATGCAGCCCAGCCCACAATCTCAGGGACCAGCAAGATGCCAAGAGCTCAGACAGCACAAAGGGAAGGGAACTAAGGATGCAATCCAAATTTAAGATTTTTGGAAGATTGCCTGCCTTGCCCATGCCTTTTACTGCAGAAGTTTCAGGCCAGCTGCCAGGATGGCTGCTCATAAATAGTGTCCATGAGAAAATCAAAGAAATTAGGCACCTCCACAGGTTGCAGACATTACAACAGTCCAGCAGTCAGAGGCCTCTGGCCCTGAGAACAGGTTAATCTAAGAGTCCTTGAAATTCTATTGCACTTCATGTGAAAGGGAAAATCATGCCCTGGGTGTGCTCTCAGATAAACACAAATCTAACAGCTTCCATGTGCCAGGATTGTTTCAGTGCCATACTTCTTTATGTCAAACAGTAAAACCAGCTCCCCACCTGTCACAGACAACACCCCCTGATCCCCAGAGCAGCCTTGCAGAATGGCCCTGCCCACCTGTGCCCTGGTGCATGGGCAGGTGCAGCTACCACTGCTGCCATATGAACAGGGACAGCCTCGGCTGCCTGGGCACTCTGGGATCTCACTGTTATCCCTGGATGGGGCAGACTCTGACAGCACTAGAACACTCACAACACCCCACTATCCAAGACTGGGTTTTTTTGCCCAACCCTGAGGAAAACAGAAAGGTCAGACTTAGCAGGCAATGCTCAGGAGTCCTGTTGCGGGTCACAAGAACACCTTATCCACTGCTCCAGCACTGCCAGCACATGAATTTTAAAAATTTCCCCCATTCCTGTGGGCAGCCAAGCAACTGGAAAGCAGCTCCCAGTGACAGCTGGGTCACAGGGAGGAACCTGAGCAGGGCTGACATCAGTGACAGTCACAGAACACCCTGAGCACACAAGTCCAATGCCAGCAAACAGTTACAGTGATGTTTTGAAGGGTCAATGTCACCACCCACAATTCCATTTTCATGGAGAATTATTGACTTTTGCTATATTTGAAACTCTGGAACATATTTCCTCCACATGAGGGAGTACTGAACTGTTAAATTATAAACATATGTATCTTAAAGAAGATAAAAACCTTTATTTTTCATTATAAAAAGCACTCTAAGAAGGCACAACTGTGTCTTAATTTAAACAATATTATTATTACATGCCCAACTGAAAACTGGCAGTAATATGTAAAATAGATGCAGATATTCAAAAAAACTCCTCCCTCCAAAGCTTAATCTGCACTTTAATCATCCTCACATATGGCTGTGTTACTGGAGCTCCAGTAATCTAAAACTAAGCATCCATGCAGTTTTTCTGCTTTAATCCCACAAATAAGAAAGGATTAGGAAAATGGCATTCAGTACCAAATGACCCATTTTTTTCCACCTGTAAAGAAAACCTAGTGGGATTACTATTTCAAAATTCAGAAACTACAGCAAAGAATTGTCTTAAACACCATATATCCCTGAGGAAGGAAGGACTGGGATGAGATACCATAAAAACATATGATGGATTTTGAAGTATGCTTTTAAACTTTAAATATTTATAGACTTAAATTAACAAACATTTTATTGAGTGTCAATATATATATAAAAATATATATTACACTGATCAGTTGTTAAGGCATCACTAAAGGAATTTGTTCGGCACTGCACAGTTATCCAACGTATATAATATACAGTTTGGGGTTGCCAATCTCTGCACGGGCTGGAAAATAATTCCACCACCAGAAAACCTGGATCTAACATTATGCAAAGAAACTCAATAGCCAGCTAAACTGGCTACTACTTCATGCTGCATTTAGGCGCAATATTAGCCTGTTCTTTCTCATCTGTATAAACCCTGTCAGCAATCTGAGCTTTATCCAATTTTCCAAGCAATCTTCTGGGGAATAATGTAACATAATTCAGTTGACTAAAAGCAATACTCTTACTTCTGCCATACCCTCCATCTAAGAATAGCATCATTAATACAATACCAAAATCACTTTTCACTGTATTTAAACATAACAAAATCTAACTGCAGAATTGTTATTGCAGTCATTTAAAAGGACTACTTGAAGTGAAATAATGAGATACTCCCCTGCATTATTCTGCTGCCAAATAGTGAACAATACAGAAAATTAGAAAATGCGAAGATGATGTTTGAATCCTGAACTAAAAATTATTTTGACATAGCAGAAGACTGCAGACATGAAAGCACTGCACTGAATTAACATCTGAGCAGCCTAAACAGGACTGCTGGTTGCTGATGTGGTAACAGAGATCTGCTGGTCTCTCCTGCAGAAAACAAACCTAATATTTTTAGATGTGATAATATATCTTTACATTTAAAGCAGAGTGAAATTGATAACGTAACTGCTATATGAGAACTAAGGACATTTTCATTCACATAAGGTATTATTTAAATACAAAGTAAATAAATACAAATTTATGAGAAATCTCTTAACTTATGCTAAATGCATACAGTATGAATTAATTCATCATGCTAAGGACATAACTTTAGAAGAGTGAATACAGTTAAAGTTAATTTTATTAAATCCATTCTAAGAGAACAGTGATGTGCAGAACTGTCCGTCACAGGAATTCAACCCCTTAAAAACATAATTAAGGGTATGAAACAACAAACATGGCTCTTTTCATGGACTACAGTATCTAAATCAAAGCCTAGCAGCCTTCTAACTGCAGCACTGTAAAGAATGAAAATGTATCATTCAGATTACTCACTTATATATTATGGGGCTTTTTCTGACTTCGCCTCAGACCACAGTTGATAAATGAAGACTTTGGATGACCTGATGAAGTTAAAGACCGTGTTAAATGGTACAGAGTATCCTTTGCTTTAGACCACTCCCTTTCATGACAGGCAATTAATGCCATTAAAGCCCACAACCCTGGTAGAATTACCACTGTGCCGTCTATAAACTCAGGATGTCCTTTTAAAGAACAAGTAGAGAAAACCCTGGCTTACTGCAGAAGCCTAAGGGTCAGGTGGATGAAGTCCCCAGCGCTGACAGGAAACGGCAGCATAGCCAGCTGAGGCTGCTGGCAGTGCTAGCCAAGGACTGCTCAGGCTGGAGCAGGGCCCTTGCAGAGGCAGGGATGCATTTTTTCCAGGACAAACATCTGTATTATGCCTGCCGGAGATCAGCACAGCACAGCAACAAGGTCAGGAAGCAGCAGGGTCAGGACCACCCAACACCCCTGAAGCCTCTGACCCTCCTCCAGCCAGACACGTCTGGAACAGGCTGCCTCTCATAACTGCTTTGCACAGAGAGCCAGAAGTTTGTCTCCAAGGCAGTAGATGTTATCATGAAAAGATCCCCGCAGGGAGGAAGGCCCAAGCGTGCACACCCCAGGGCACAGATGTCCCATCAGCTGCACTGCCGCTGGGGCCAGGGACATCAAGGTGACCCCCCCTCTCCCTTTTTTCCTCTCCTCTTCTCTAATCCATCTTCCTCTCTCCCCCCTTTCACTCTGTCCCTCTGGTCAAACCCACTGCAGTGTGCTCATCCCACTCAGGACTTACAGACCAACTTCCCTGCCAAGCACGTTATTTACTAACAAAAATTTGTGACCCTCTGTGTACCCTCCGACCTTTGTCATAACTTTCAGCCATGAGCCCCTGCCCATCTCGGGTGCTCCCTTCCCCTTAAGGCTGAGATGCCACCCTTCACCTCTGCTTCCTGACCTACGTGAAATTAGTTCTAGTTGTAGTTTCTAGTTGAAGTTTCTAGTTGAAGTTTCTAGTTTTAAGCTAGAAACTGGCTCAGTTATGGCATGAATCCTGATTTGTTAAATGTTGGTGTGATCACTGGAATTTTATCCATTAGCACCAATGAAAAAGTACAAACAAGGGTAACTATATCATAATTAGTGCACTGAATTTAAGCAAAACCTAAAAAAATTAAGAATCCTTCCGGTTCTGTTCACTTGGTTTTTAAGTACTTTACTCCTGAAACTCCTGATGTCTCATGCATCTCCAGAGAGGTCCAACAGGAAAGGACAATCTCCCTGAATGGATCTCAAACACTGAACAGCAGTACACAAGTAAACTTTAGCTTCACATCTGTTAAAAGAACATCCAAAATATGCAAATGGTAATCAAACACTTTTGTTTATGTTCATACACAATGTATTTCAGCTATTTGTGCCCAAAAAGAGAACAATTAGCTACTTTAGCCAACATGAATGAATGCCTGATTGCTCCTTTTATAAGGAATTAAACACAGCATTTAAAGAGACCAAAACACAGCTAGCAAAAATGAATCAATACATGTGATGATGCTGCAATCTTTTTCTTTCCTACAACAATTTTGAGATCTCAGGCATATGCTGTAACCTGCATTTGGGCATTTTATCTTGGCACTGATTCTACAAAATTGTTATTCTTAGGAGGAAAATTTAGCCCTGCTGTAGGATCAGTGGATTTTATTCATGAATTACTGCCGGGGGAAAAAAAATATCAAATCCTGCTCTGGATGAAGATGAAATCAAATAGGAATCAGTTTAAGTCCAAAATAAGACAGGTTTCTTCAAGGACATTTAGACAGTTTGTTTTACTGCCCTGATATTTTAATTAAGAGAACAAGGACAAAGTCAACCTTGAAAGACTTTCCTTCAGAATTATACTTTGTGTATAGAAGTATAAATAAAGCAGCACTCAGTACATTCAAAGTGAGAAAATTCAGAACAAGACATTATTTTATATTACAAAAGGCATGTCATTAACAATCTCACCGTAAAGAGACCCTCTCCTTCCCAACAGTACAGTATATATCCTGCAAGCAAGTCATGCTGCATTAGTAATGCAAATTTACACTTCCTCTCCTTCAGAAGTAGATAAGGAACTGTCTGGAGTCCTGAATTGTGCAGTTCTGAATTTGCTACACTGACAGTCATTCTAAGCTGCTGTGGACAAAGCATATTCAGACTAATAGCAATTATCAATACCATTCTACAGGGCTTTAATACTATAAAAGCATTGTCCAGAACTGGAAGAAAGAGGGGACAAAGTAAACTAGAATCTCAGGGAAAAAATAAAAATCCAGTTTTTGAGAGGTAATTAAAATTTTGGTTTCTCTGAAGCACAAAAGCAAAGGTGGTTGACATATTTTTGGCAACTGTCTAAACATATACTACTTTTCTCTTTTCTTGAGGTTTAAACATCAGCTTTAACTAAAAAAAGATCAGGTGATCTTGACTACAAATAAATGCAGGCACATCATATGTAACACTAAAAATTTAAGAGAGACAAAAGAGTATTGAAGAAACACAATCGAGGCACTTGTGCATCATTCAGTCTTTTTTAACTACAACAAACATGAAAACCCTCAAAAACCTGTAAAGAACACCCCAAAGAGAGAGATTACTGTGCAAACTAGTATGTTCACATCACACACCCTTCCAGGTTATCTCACACACATCCCTAAGCTTTTGAAATTTTCCATTAGAATTCTTTTAACTGAAAGGAAACACTTTTGCAACAGACGGCAACAGCAGCCAGGTTATCACCCAGTCCCACAGCAAGGTCACTCCCTCCCTCCTGGCTATGGCACTAGAAACCAAAAAACCCCATTAAAAGACATTCCACCTGTGCAGGAGCAGACTAGGAGGATGGGGAAATCACATCCCTTATGCAGTGCTTTCTGCACACACAGAGGTCGCTCCACAGGAATGGAATCTACAGATATTCCCCTACAATGGCTATCAATTGCTCTGTATGTGCATCATCCTACTTTAAATACCTAGTCACAGCTTTATTAGCTTTACAGACTGATCTACTATGGAAATAAAAAACCTCTATCTAATTGTGCTACTCTACTCATCTGCCTTTTCCAGTTTTGAACTCCTTGTTAACTCCAGCCAACTCTGACAAGTTTGATATATTTATGTGTTTGATATATCAAGAAAACAAATTTTGTAGGAATTGTGCAAGAATCAACAGCTGAGAAAGGCACAGAGACACAAATTAATACCTAGCCAGGGAAATGATGCAGTATTTATTTGTCTGTTTGTACTGCAGATGGGTAATCAACACTCCCTGACACCTGGGGAGGGAAGGAAGAAGGCATATGGGTTATGGTTAATGGATATGGATAATGTCTCTGTATTACAAAGACGGGGAAGGACACATTCTGCAAGGGTGAGGTTTCAGATTGGCCATGTGCAGGGCAGTGTCTATACAGTACAACACCGAAAATACACAACAAAACAAGAGATTAAAACCAGAGCCAGGTTTGCTCAGCCAGGCCCATGTGAACCTTATCTTACTCCTCGTCATGCAGCTATTGAAAAAGCAATGTCTTTGACATCAGCCTCAACGGTTCTGACATCTATTTCACATTAGGAAAGAAATTATTTGTAACTGTTGCACACCAAGACACAAAAATCACACTGTGCTGCAACACTGGACCCTGAGAGCTGTCCTGAGCCCTTTGGCTACCCCTGTTGCTTTTCCTGAGGCAACTCATTGCCAGAGTGAGGCCAGCGGGTTTTACTTACCCAGAAATGCTACAGGCCATCCATCTCCTTTTCTTCCATTCCACTTACAGTTACACTTACCAGGCAAGAAAGGCACTCGATGGAACTCGAATTTCAGAGGTAAGGTAATACTTCTATAATCCACAAATTAGTAACTTCTACAAAAAAACAACCTTCTTCATTCCTCCTATAAAGCTCAGCTGTTAGTGACTGATACACTCTTACCTCATTATCTTTGTGTAGCCAGGTAAGTAAGTGAGGACATTACACCTCTCTTGATTAAATATTTTTTTGTCATTTCTTTTTTTTCCCAAATGTACACATCTTGTCTCTACATGTATTGCATCACTGATGATTTAAAGAATATCTCCAAGTTTGCCCAAATGAGTCTGTACACATTCCATCTTTATTCAGCCTAATGTACGGTTTCTTCACAGGAAATTTAGTCATCATCCCAAGTGATTTTCAACTCTAAGGCATAAAGCAGTAATTACACCCTCTCACTTCTTGATACACCTACTCACTGACTGGAAAAGATGCAGTACAGAAGCCTTACTTCCTCTGAGAATGTCACTCCAGGAGGCACAGGTGAATTACAATTACAGAATATTCTCTGAGTTCATTTGTGTGCATTACTGGGAACAATACTGCCAGATGCCTGATGCAGTGACTATGTAAAATACAACTTGAGAGTCAGAAAAGGAGAATTACACAGAACAAAACAGCTTTTTTAGCTTCAAGTAGTACTGAGGAGCACCATCACCTCCAGCCACAGCAGCCTGCAAGTGCCAAGTATCACTCTCTAGAAGTAGGAAGGAGCAGAGGGGTAAGAGAAGGAAACAAAACTACAAACCTGTAAAGCTGGTTCTGCACTGAGACAAGGGAGAATTTAAACACATTGGTTAACAAAGAGGGCCTGAAGTCCTGGGGAAGTAGTTTCTGCCTGCTGTCCCAGGTAGGAGCTCCATTTCCCTGTGGAGTGATGTCTGAGCTGCTCCCTCACTGGCATGGTCACTCGGTGTGGTCACTCCAGCAGCACAGCCAGGCCTGGGAGGAGCCTGGGGCCATCCTCAGTGCTCTGGCTCCCTCCACTGACAACTGCATACACAAACCCAGCAGGGAGGGAAATAAACTGATTTATCTACATTTATCCCTGCAAAGTGGCCCCGAACTTCCACCTAAATGCTTTTCATGACACAATGCCCTAATTAACTTCCATGCTGTTTAGGGTGGTTACATTGAAAGCCTTTGGAAGTGGGTAAGATACACAAAAGCTTTTATCAGAAGAATAAAAAAAAAAATACATATAGGGCCACTGAAATTAACTTATTAGAAAAATGCTAATAAGAAAATTAAGTACTGATGCTGCAGAAGTACAGTGCTTTAACATACTACATTTGGTCAAGGAAAAAAATGCTTCTGAAGAAACAATTGGTAAATTAACAGCAAGATGCTAAAACACTAATGGGTATATCCCAGTATTTAAACCTGTAAAAAAGTAAGAAACATTAAAACTGCTTAGTATATTTTCAAAAGTAAAACAGAGGGGAAAAAATAACTTATGAATAACCAAGTCAAAAGATCTCCTGTATGCTACAACTGAAGGGAACAAAGTGACAACTTTGATGAACCCTACATTGACAGTGCTCAGGAAACACATACTCGAACGGATCCAAAAACTCAAAATGTAGTCAAATGCAACCCATGGACTCAATACTGTTTTATTGAGCCCATGGACTCAATACTGCTATTTACTATACATTCAAGCACAACACTCAAATCAAGTCTGCAAACAGAAATCAGAAAGATGGTGTCCATTTCAAAACTGAGATAAGCGAAAACCAGCATAATACTGCTATAAAACACAGCACTTCTACTGCAGTGATAAGTCAAGCACAGGTCAAAATACAGAAGTGGCCAAATAATCATCAGATTTCAGGATTAATAAAAAGGGATTCTCTCTTGCACAATACATTGCATACAGGGATAACAAAAGCATCCACAGCTACTTTAGAAGAAATTAAACATATTAAGGATGTAAATACTTGTGAAGCATGGAAGACATCCAACAATAATTGGCTAGTTTAGGAACAAAACAACCTCCAATCCCAGGTGATCCTCATTCATTGTATAAAAAAGGATACAGAACTAGAATGGTAACCAATCTGACTTCTGCAAAGGAATTTCTAACTTGATCCAAACCCACTACTATTTATCTGTGCCAAAAAGAATGGTTTAACTCCTCCAAACCTAAACATAACACCTACCGCTTCTACCGCATCATTTGCTGTGCAAACTCTGCTGTGGATCTCAGGTCTTCTGGACAGATTCCTTGAGCATACTCAATATCACAACTAGAAAACAGAGGTTTAGCCCAGGAGAAGGGAACACCTCACCTTAATTTCAGGAGGGGCTGGGTTACCCATTTCTTCAATCTTCGACGTCCAAATGAAGTTTTAGTATGATCCAAGACCCAGAGTAGGCTTCCTTTTGTTTTCATGTCAGTCTGAAACAACAAAAATAACTTAATTATTTTTAACTGAGCAGTTAGTTTTGCAGTGGTAGGATCTTCACATTACTCAAAACACTGTGTTTGGGCTTTAGGACATGGCAATTGTACATTCATTATCAATTTCATTCATCAACAATGCCTTACATGAAGAACCTCAGGAGACATAAGATACTTATGTATGCTTTTCCTTTAGTTAGAAACAATTTTTAGGAAATGACCAGGATAAATAAACAATTAAAATAAGTCTGTGTGTAAAGCTCTGAGCAGGAACACAAAACCAAACCCTACTGCAGACATGACTCCACAGCAGTTGTTGAAGAAATTAAATTTCAGGAAAGTTCTTTGTTAGTCAAAGTGCAGCAAGGTTCCTAACTCATACTAAATGCTTGTACACATTAACTTCATTTATGCTTCTGAAAATGTTATCTCCAGTCTGATCCCATTTAAATAATTTAAGACTTACGGGTCAGATTTGCAATCTGATGAACTTCATTGGGAAAAGTAGGTCAAACAGCTGTGAAAATATCAGCATTTATTTAAAAAACATTACATTTGTCCTTACCTGGTTCTGTAAAATTTCAAGATTTTTCATTGTTGTCCCATTAATTGTCATGTATTCAGTTTCACTGGACAACTGTTTGAAATTGCTAGGGAGAAGAATTTCAGATGTTATATCTTAAAACTTGGGCATGGGCAGAACACTGAAACACTGTCATGTTTCTCACATTAGAGAATTCAACTGTTAAGCAAATAAATTTTAAAAAGTCAAACAAGAAATTAAAATCTCTTCAAATAAAAGAACTGAACACTAATAACTTCTTTTAACTTCCTGCTTGGGAAAATAAAATTTCAGATTCACTTCCCCATTTCTTACAATAACTCTGACAAAGCTCAGAACAAAATCCAACCCTCCTGTTATCTAGCCTTTTTCCACTAAATGGCTAATTTATTCAGTTTACAATTTAGCAATGCTAGGACTAACAACTAATACTTGAAGAATGGAACAGATTTTTAACACAACTCATCATCAAAACATCGTATCCAAATACATAATACTTTTTATTACTACAGCAAATTAGAACAGCCTGCAAGTGCAATTATGTAAGAAAATAGAAATAGGGGAGATTGAAACTATTTTATTTTGTTTTAATATGAAATAACCATGACCTAAATTATCTGACTTTTTGATATTCCTTAACAGAACTGGATGAGATCAATGCAAATGTTGTGTTGCTTTAGAATCACCATTAATGAAATAATGGTATTAAGTGTGCAATCATATTAGATCTGAAAATCACTTCAGTCTCAGACACACATTTAATAGTAAGGACTGTAAAATGCAGTATCCTCACTAAATGCTTCTGACAAATCAAGTCATGATTGTCTGGGTTAATCATCCTGCTGTCCACCCTTTGCACAGAATCTAGGACACTCTTTGGTGTCTTAGACTAAGCAGAACCACTTGCTGGGCAAGATTTAAAACTATTTTCTTCACTTTTCACAAAAAGTTTTTCAGTGCATTCAATTTTAAACCCTGTGGAAAAGTACTTGAATGCTCAACCTTTTCCTGTTAGGCACACACAGCTGCTACACTAAAAACAAGAACAGAACCAAAACTTTCAGAAAAATGAAATATTCAGAGACTAATCTTATATATTTATGTTGTATGCAGGTGCTTGGGCCTGCTACCAATTTTTTCCCTAAATTATGGGTCAAATTAGAAGTATTTTCCACAGAATTGTTTTAAAAAAAAAAAAAAAAAAAGCAGATTCAACTGAGGGCCCTCAAGAAGTTTAATGACAGCTTGGAAGTACAGCTGACTCAGAACTGTACCCATGGTCATAATTATTCTGCTTTGTGTGCTATTTTGGAAACCAAGGAAGTTGACCAGCAAAGGAAACACTGGAGGCAAAAACAACAACACTTTCCAAATTACACAATATTGTAAGCAACAAAACAATACTACTTTCTATTATCTTCAGTCACAACTGCTGATGCTAGCAAAAATTATTGAGGAATTATTTCTGCTTGGCTCCCACTCCCTGCATGAAAGAACAAATCCCATCTGCTGTTCCAAAAGCACCTTTCTGCACCCAGGACCAAGTGCAGTTTTCTAATTTGCACTGCTTAACTTAAGCCTCTGGTCTCTTAAACCCAGCGAGGTGAGAACTAAGCCCTTCCACCTCCTCTCCAAGACCAAGAGGATGCTCCTGGGTTTCCCTGTAACATCAGTGGTTTGGGATTGTGGATTTTTCTGGTTCTGGTGCTCCCACACTTCTGGCTTTAGAGCACCTAGCACTCTGTTCACAGCAGGGCTGCTCAGCAGTGTCTGAAGACAACTCACTCTGTTCCACCGCAGTGGATTTACTCTTCTTTCACAGTATATTTACAGTTCTTTCAGATCAGACAGGCTGAAGTTGTTTTCACAGCATAAATTATGTGTGTCTTACATTACCCAGGTGTTTTCTTTATCTTAGTTACTTCACCCTGCTATTAATCGTGGTAATTGAGAGTTTAGAGTACATGAGTAACAGCCAAGATCAACTGCAGGATATGCCCAACCAACAATTCCACATGTCACAGCACAGAACATGTTTTGCTTCCACCCACTCATCTTCCTTCAGCTTGGGATCAGAACTTGATAAAAATGTGAAAAAATCCCACATTCTTTATTAGGTATTTAGAGACCAAATGGCAGAAGGCAGCCGTAGGTAACTATTAAGTCAGGGCTGGTTTTGCAGCAAAGGTCTCAGCACAACCCTTATGTGAAATGCTAATGTGCGGCTACCAGCCCACCCGGCACCGCTGAAAGCAACCTTCTAGAAATCATTCTGACAGCATTACAAGGCCATAACTCCTCCTGTAGGTGACACTGTGACCCCAGTTTCAAAGCACAGACTTGCAACAGTCTCAGGCACTCAAGCAGCACAAAACCCAAGTAATGGAAAAAACAGCTGGCAAGTCCGTAACAGAGGAGTGTGGAAAGTCAGGGTCAAGTCATCTCTGGGCTTAGAGAAAGGAAAAGAATAAACAAACAGAAGCTTCTGTGGACCTTTGGGAATCTTATAGGGAATACTCATGACAATGAGGTTCCTGCCCATAAAATTACTTTTTCAGAGTAGGATCACAAGACGATAAGTGTGAAAAGGTTACTGTTCTGCTTTAGGACAGTGAAGTATATCCCCAGACTTCAGTGATTATGTGTTGCTGGAGAAACTGGATCAGCTGTGCCATTTTTTTCAGTATTTAAGGGAGTTTATAAAAAAGACTGAGAGCAACTTTCCACACAGGCAGTTAGGACAGTTTTATACTAAAGAAGGAAATATTTAGTTTTACGAAGGAATTGTTCCCTGGGAGGGTGAGGAGGCCCTGGCACAGGGTGCCCAGAGAAGCTGTGGCTGTCCCTGGATCCCTGGCAGTGTCCAAGGCCAGGCTGGACACTGGGGCTTGGAGCAGCCTGGGATAGTGGAAGGTGTCCCTGCCATGGCAGGGTGGCATCGGAGAAACTTGAAAGTCACTTCTGATCCAAACCAGTCTTGAATTCCATGACTGCCTCTCGAGAAGCTTTCAGTGAATGGTGGTTTTAATGCTGTGTTCATTATTTTTTCCACAGGAGATAATAAATATCATTTTATACTCAGTATCTCAGCCTAAGTGAACACATATTATTTAGATCACGAATTTTCAACTACTTTAATTTTCAAAATGTCTAATGTTTCTGAGTGAAGCTGCAAGGCACCCTGAAAGCAACAGATTTTCTTTGCTCAATTACCTTTTACAGAGCTCTAGAGTCTATGTCTTTGAGATCTCTAGGGGCCAATAAACAACAGAATGAACTTACACAGATAAGAAACACAGGAATCCCTAAAATCTTTAAGAAATAAAAACAAGTCTCTCCTTTTTTCAGAAGCACTAGTCTTCTTTAGTTTCCATACCAAAGACATTCACCACAATCTGTGTAGTAAAGCCCAAAGATATTAAGCTCAAGACTATGTTTTCTATTTAATTAACCATGTTTAAATACATTAGTGAGTTTTTCCACAGGGCTAGAATTTTTGATCTGAATGCCTTTTTGTTTTGTGTATTATTTCCCACATTTCTTGAAGTTCATCCATCATTATTCAAAACCTACAAACTACTATCTGCAAAGTCTCTCTCCTCCATATCCAACATGCTGGAAAACACAGAGGTAAAACTGAAATACACCAAGACACATTTCCTCAGCAACTGCTATGCAAACGATGTTTTTTTGGAAACAAAACTGGATGCTCAAATGTACTTGAAAACCTCTCCTAGATGTATACTAACTTCTTGACAAAAGCCTTTAATAAAGGTCTCTCCATATGCAAAGGTATTAGAACACACTGATTAACAAAAACTTGTACCATTCATTATTAAATCTATTTTTGCTTGCTGCTGGAACTCTCAAGCAGCCTAGCCATAGCTTGGGGTCCTGCTGTCATAGAAATCTTTATTTCTTTGTTACATTTTTTTTTTAAGAATCTTAAAAGTAGGCTTAAAAGCTTCATCAAAATATTAAAGCAAAACCTACTTTCCCCCCACCAATGAGGATTCCTTGACCCATACAATAATTCATGACTCTTCCTATTAAACTGAAATGGAATTATTTTTTTCAGCTGGGAGAACAGTGTCTGTCCAAAGAAGGTACAGAGGTGTAATGAATTTCTCTGTCATTCTTCCTTGTGAAACAGGTCTTCTTCATCCAGACCTGCGACACATAAACAAACTGAAAACTATCTCACAACACCCACTTCATGCTCTCCAACTGACCTGTATATGCTCACTGACCTGAATTATTCCAGGAATTTTAAGCTGCTTGACACTGCAATGGAAGTGATTTCTCTTCTATTTTCTAATTCAGGATATTCATGAGCCTGACATCATTTGCTTAGAAGTCTTTCACTGTTAAGTATTTAGATAGCATTTCACTGGCATTAGAAAAAATATCAATATTGAGTTTGCCTGAATATTTGGCTCAACTTGATGATCCCCATGACATACTACAAGCAGCAAGTGGAATTCAGTATTGGGTAGTTGGAGCATGAAGGCTTTAGAAACAAACATAGCAGAATCCAAGCTCCTGACCATTTTTGAGATAATGAAGTTATCTCAAAAAATGTTATTTTATTTCTTCGCAGAACATCACCAAGATATTAAGTATTTCTTTGCCTTTTCCCTCAGATGCTCATACACTCCCCAGAAATCCATTAGAACAACCTTCAGCAAAAAAGCAAATGTCAAAGCTAAGATTTAGTGCTTTTCCTTCCCAGTCTATAATGTACTTGATTTCAGCATACAGCTGTTACAAATGTGACTGACTGCTGCTACATAAGCCCCCACATAATTATATTTACCCTATTCTACTGAATTAATTCTACATAAAAGATGGATTTCACATTTTCTCCACCTGAAAGAACAGTCACTTCTTGTGTGATTGCACACAGGACACTGTGACAGCAGTGACTCGCGAGCTGACCAAGAAATGGCATTTCCTTGGAATTCATTTTCTTCCTCAGAAGTTCTCTAAGATTTCTCCACCTATGCCAGCATACTAAAAAAAGTTATTTTTAAAAAAAGGCAGTCAAAGAAAATAAGCAGGCACACCACAGTGCAGGAACACCACAGATCAGTATGTCCCATGATGGACCAGCAGGGAAGATGCCACAGGAATCTCTTCCCCATTAGGTTTATTAGCACATCAAACCTTTTGCTAACATTCAAATACAACTTGGAGAGAAGGGCAACCTAAGCAAAGAAATTCACTCCAAAATTCAGAATGTATGTATAATTTCCAAATATTTTGGTGGACACCTGGAAAGTGTTTAAGCAGTGTTTAAAGCTGGCACCTCCAGTTGATGCTTTAAATGCAGCTGGTAATCTAAACTGGTAATGTAGGGAGCCCTTCAAAATTAGGCTTCAAACTCTCAGAATCCCACACAACATGTGAATGATCTACAAATAACATGGCATATTTTTAAGTTTCCACTCTTCAGCCAGAGTGACTTTATTAAATCCTCTATACTTATGGGACAGAGGAATACTGAGACAACTGGGAGAATATTTTGCAGAGAAAACGCAATACATAAAGCTGTTTTATTTAATAACCCTCAGTGATATTTTCAAAGCTGAGTCAGGTAGGACAGCAATGCTTTATACTCGTGCAAGACAGGGTAAGAGAAGCTTTAGCAGTGCCATCTTTCCATTTTCATTTGATTCCACCTGCATAAGCCTGTCACAAATCTTGAGTACTCATTTCAGCATATCTAATAAACCCAAGTGTTCGGACTACTTAGATGACAAGGTTATATCCATGCCTGTGTGGTTTTGCAGTAACTTTGCACAAATGGTGGTGTTCTAGGAACAGTTTTTGCCATGATCCTTCTCCCCACTCCTACTTACCACTGAGTCTAGCCAAGGGATTTTCCAGAAAGCAAGGATGCATTAAACAGTTCTCTTTAAAACTGATAACTAGACCCAACAACTCCAAAAGACCTGCTGAGTACTACCTAAATATTACAGCACACTGGAGTTTATAACTGCCCTCAGAGCTATAGAAAGAAAACTTTATTTACACACTGCTGACAAACTGCAAGGACATCCGCAAAGCAAAGTTGCAACAGTAAATTTTTCTTTTTTTTTTTGTAAAATGCCCGGAAAAGCCCTACGTTTTGGTTACACAGTAAAACTGAGGTTGAGACGTCACAGCTGATACAAACAAACTTGAAAAATTTTCTCCCTAGTATCTACAAGTTTTTGCACCTTGTTTGTTTTCAGTGACACCTAGCAGCAGTACCTGGTCATTCACATCACTGACAGTAATGTCTACACAAACATACTTCATAGAAGTTTTCCTGAAACACCAAAAAAAAAATCTACTTGATTCTTTCAGTTCTGATTAGGAAATCAAACGTAAGTCCCATTCTTACAAAGACTATGTTTATCACTAGCAGGTTTTTCATTACAATCAGGGACACTATCTGACAAAATCTGCAAGAAGTGGTGCTTTGAATTGGAAATTTATATAAGACAACTCACCTTGGATTGTAGAGCATCTTTTCCAAATTAAATTCTTTGAGATATGCAATTACTGCTGCCAGAGAGCAAATAACAGGTTTATCCAAGCTTAGTATTACAGATAGGTTTTGAGGACCTAAAAAAAAGAAAATTCTTCTTAAATGTTTACTTTCTGGTTAACTCCCTGTCTGCTACTGAGGTATTGTAGAAAAAAGCATAATCTGCTTTTCTATTTATTCTAATAGAAATATGTAATGTATGTACAGTGTTTTATGATATTTATAAATCAACGTAAAGCAAGGCTCCAAAATAACATGGTTCCAAATAATGCAGAACATTGTAACAGTGTAAACACATTATGAAACATTTGACTCCATGGGGTTTTCTTCATAAGAAAAATGGCTAACTGTTGGCATAACAATCTTCTAAATATACAAACTAAGAGTGGAATTCTGACATCTTCATTTTCATGCACAGTGCTTTACTACAGCGCCTGTTCCAGCTGCAACAACAGGAAAACTCACTCCACGACACCACAACATGAACTGGTATTTCTAAAAATGTAAAATAGTTCTGTTTTTTTCAGGATGTTTTTAAAACTGTTCTCCTGTTCTCAGGTAACACCCAGAACAACTTTAGAATTTACTAACAAGAATGTTACTCCTGTCTTCCAAAAGGGCAAGAAAGAAGGCCTAGGAAACTCCCAACCAGTCATCTCCATCCCTGGGAAGGAGGCTCCAGAGGTCATCACCAAGCATGCAGGAAGAAAGGTCATCAGGAGTGGCCAGCAGGGATTCACCAAGGGAACACTGCTTGAGAGAGCTGGGCAGACAGAAACCTAAGGAGGTTCAACAAGGGCATTACAAGTCCTGACCTGGGGAGGAATAAGCCCAAGTACAAGAACAGACTGGGAGTGACCTACAAGGGACCAGCTCTGTGGAGAAGGACCTGGGGTGCTGGGGGATGACAAGTTCACCATGAGCTGACAGAGTGTCCTCAGGGCCAGGAGGCCCAGTGGGATCCTGGAGTCCATCAGGAAGAGTGTGGCCAACAGGTCAGGGAAGGGATCCTGCCCCTCTGCCCTGGCCAGGTGAGGCCACATATGGAATGCTGTGTTCAGTTCTCAGCTGCAGAGTTCAAGAAAGACAAGGAGTTGCTGTAGAGGGTCCAGCAGAGGCCATAAAGATGATTAAAAGGCTGGAGCATCTCTTATGAGGAGAGACTGGGAGCTGAGCCTGTTTAGTCTAGAGAAGAGAAGACTGAAAGGGGACCTCGTCAATCCATATAAATACCTCAAAGAGGTGTCAAAGCATGGGGCCAGACTCTCTTCAACGGTGCCCAGTGATCTGATGAGGAGCAGTGGCCATAAAATAAACCATAAGTTCAACTTCAGCATGAGAAAAAACTTCTTTACATTGAGGGTGGCAGTACACTGAAACAGGCTGCCCAGAGTGGTCATAGATCCTCTCTTTCTGGAGATACTCCAACCCTAGTTGGACACGTTCCTGTGTCACTGCTCCAGGGGACCCTGCCTGGGGCTGGAGGGTTGGCCTAGATGAGCTCCAGAGATCTGTTTCAGCCCCAGATATTCTGGGTTTCTGTGAACTTGAGAAACATTTCAGATGTTGAGTGATCCTCCTCAGCTGTTATGTACATTTAAATTTAAATGTCTAAACACACACCTTCAAGCTATGAAAAAAAGTAATGGCACCCCTGTGGTCATTTCTATTTAAATAATATTCCTTTTCCTTCAAGCCCAACATAAGATCCCACTGTGCAGAAAATGAAGCACATTTTCTGTGCCAAAGGTTTCCAAAAGCCTGCATGAATGTAAAAGCTAATAGGATGGATGCTTCAAAGATATTTTGGAATGAAAGACCTGTAATGTCAGGTACTTCTTTTGCATAAAAATCTGAATGACATACCTGCAGCACCAGGCACCTCTTTTGTATAGAAGTCAGTAACCCTCTGGAAAGCATGGCTGTACTCAAAATTGAGGTTTTCCATCCTTTCTATCCTAATCCTGTCATCCTGTAACCTGTAAAAAAAAAATAATTCGACTTTCAGGTTTTTACACTCCCTTTGTGAAAGAGCACTGAAGGAGGTTACAAAGGTACACTTTCTTTTGTCTTTGCTTTGTTAGGAGTTGAATGGGTAAAGAATGAAAAGATGAGCTATTAAAGCTGCTTGAAAACATTTCCAAATGTGGTGTGTTTTTTTAAATGTTTCTTCTAACCTCTGTGAAACTGCAAATAAAGCAAACCCAAAAGCAGCAAGCACAGCCAAAAGATAGACTGCAAGAGGTGGTCCAGCATACCTGCAAGGTAGATACAAACATGTCTTCACCAGTCATAAGTATTTGCCTTATCTCTTCTTAAAGACTTTTGATGATCAAGTACTTAAGCTTTTCTGTTGCAATATTTAATTATCCTTTGTCTCAGAAGATTTTGTTTCATGCTGTAGAACTCAAGGGCTGGATTTCTTTCAGTCTTATTGCAGTCTAGGCAGCCAAGGATGTTATTTCTGATAACTCACTCTTGCCAGCATATCAGCAGCTCCTCCCAGTCTAACAGCACCAGCAAACACAGCAAACTTTACAAAGTGCAGCATTTCCACACTGGCTGTTTTGCCTAACTGGTTGCTGAAATGAAGACTGGATGCTGCTTTATCACTACAATTTGCACAGTTGTTGATAAGCATTGAACAGATATGCTAGTTAAAAAGCCACAAAGAAGAATACATGGTGCCCTGACAGCCTTGAGCACAATTACACTACATAGTGAGCACTGAACGACTGGCCAGGAGAAAGCTCCAGTGAAACAGCATACACAAAACTACTTGGCCTCGGGGTTTTCACTCACTCTCACACTACAACGGGATGTGAATTAACCAAGTGCTTTGAGAAGACTGGAATCATGCGAATGAGAGGGATTGTGTAGGTATTACAGCAGGAAGTTAATCAATACCCTTGAAAAGCAGGGCTTTTCAACTTCACAGGAAAAAAACAGACAGACAGATTTTCCGCTTTACATCCAACATACTCCCACCTGAAAGGATCAATACATCCCTGAGGCCCAGCTCTTAAAAATGAGAGTTAATTTCCACACCACATGTCCAACTAACCAGACTTGCCCTAGCACATGCTCTGTGATACTTTCCCTGCCTTTAACTGACTGATCAAATTAAGTTTTCAGTCTTTATACTCTCTGGGAGTCCCCTCTCCCCAACCCTTCTCAGAATGAGCAAACATTCCTCAAGCAAAGGAAAAATACCAACAGCAGTCAGCTGTTTTCTTCCTTGCCTTTTTCCCCTTGCTCCAACCCCCACCAATCATATGCACATCCATCCCTTTCTGTAAATGTAAAATGGTAAAACACTGCAGTTTCACTGCAGTGGCGCAAAAACACCCCTTCAGCACTACTTCATGAGGTGATGGATGATACCTGAGATTAGCACAGTACCTTTGTTTCAGCCTTAAGAGACAGAATGCCCTTTCTGCTGACCATGTGTGAGTTAGGGACATAGAGAAATATCTTTAAACAAAAATTTTATTCTTTGTTTCTAGCTCTTTATGTTTTTATAGCAACGACTACAGAAAAGAAAGGCTCAAGAAGGTCTGCAGAGCTAATTTGTAGAATAAAAGTCAAAAAAGGAAGGCTTTGGGTGTATTTTACTGGATAGTTCAGGCTATGTCTGTTTGTTTTGTAATGTTTAAACATTAATTGGAATAATTTTCTTTAACATATTTGTGATTTTCTTCCCTTTTATAACCAAACGTATTCAACTCCCTAGCATAAATTCTGGAATATGATAGTTACAATAAATCTACACTGATTGACCTCTGACAGTATTTTTGTTCGCCAGATCTATAAATGGGAAACATTTTAAATTATTCACTAATTTAATATTATTAGCTCAATGATCTGAAAGATCTTCACATTTTTTAGTACTTGTAGTCTAGATACAGCAACATCAAATATATATATGACATTCTGATTGCGAGTACACACCTGATATTTTAGATACAGTAAAAAAATGGAAAGTTACAGAGTCAAAGCATGAAAAAATCTAAATTTTTATCAAGATGTATGAAAACAAAGTTTGCTGCAGAAGGTTTTCATGTATGTCCTTTGTGCAGCAAGATGATCACCAAAGGCCATTTTCCTGGTTTTAGGCAGGATGATATGTCGATGCTTATTTCATCTTTCCAGCCACCAATGCCTATTTAAATAGAAGTGAATTCACCATCAACTCTTGTAAACATCACTCTTGTCAGAAGCTCCAAATGGGCTGCAGTTCAACTCTTCCCAGCTCCCTGAAAACAAGCCATGCTCTCAGTCCCTGAGCTCATCAGACATCAGTCCAACCCCTCAAAGCTCCTTCACCTCCCCTGTCCAGTCCTTCAGCACCCCCTGAACTGGACACTGAGTGACCAGGGAGCTTGGAGGGAGAAACCCCCAGTGCCCCCATCAGAACACCCTGCTTCTCCCACACCTGGAGTTTCGGGCAGAACTGCCTCTCTCAGGATAAATCACAAAAGCTGCCCAAAGACATGACCACCATGCACAGCCAAGGATCTGAAATCAGTGTGTCCACAGACAGCTAAATAAAGGAGGGGATCCTACACACACTGTAATAATGGAATAATGGAATAATGTAACTTGTGCATCCTAACCTACACACTTCTGCGATTCTGTTACTGGAGTGACTGATTAATCTGTCACCCTGCTGGCAAAGTGGAAAAGGATCAACACTGCTGGGTATAATTCCTCTATGTATCTGACAATTCAATGCATCCACTTAAAATTCATTGCTTAACAAGTGCTGTAGGAAAAATATTTAAAGAAGAGCTCTCAGTTTGATGGAAAAGTCTCTTAAGAAAAACATTTATGAAAATTGTAGAAACTAAAAGGAAGCAACATAAATAAAACTAATTTACAGAAACTGACTCAAGATATATAAAAAATAACAAAATCTTTTATGAAGAATGAGCTTGCTTTAAGCACAAAAGCTAACTGCAGTTTGCTGAATAAAGCAGAGATCACTTCATTGCTGCTCTACCATTCACAATTAAACAGACATAAAGGACAGGAATAAAGACTTTCTGCAAAACAGACAAGTCCAAACCAAGTTTTCTTAAAGCTCAGCAAGTCCTCCTAAGAAAAGAAAGTAACTGTAGAATTTTACCTTTCAACTACTATCTGCTGTGCTCATTTGCATTAGTACATTCACATACAGGGGTGCATGGACTAAAATTTCCCTGCACAGTCGTGTATCACAACACAAGGACATCAATGATGCAGAATTTGAGAAGGTGTCTGCTCCTAAAATTTAGCATAAAATTTTTATTTCTTATGCTAAGCCCAGATCTGTAAAGCACAAATGATTAATTTAATTTTTCCTGTACAGTTTATTCAAACTGCTCTTTTCTCTGCATTTCTCATAGTTTATTCTGCTGGGATGACCTGTCACTGCAGGGAAAAAATGCTAGCACTGCCCAGCAGGGCAAGGCAACCTGAATGCATTAGTCCTCTCAGATACCCAAGCACGGGTCCTCTCAGATATCCAAGCACATCGTGTCCCCTTCCTTTATCAACATGTTTGGCAGAAATTGCTTTTCCTTTACTTGTCACTACTGTGTTGCCTTTGTTACCCAGCCACTCCCAGGTCAGGGGGCTCAGGTCTGAGTGTGTCTGTTTGAATGGAGAACAACCATCCTTCCTTTTTTTGGTGAACCTTGGCACAGAGCTGCAGTAGCTTCTCTGGCAAAGCCTTAGGGACAATTCCAAGCAGTTGTTCTTTTGGCACTGAGCACACACATTTTTAGAAGCATAGCTTTTTCTGCAGTCAGAGTTAAGTACTTCCCCACGTTTGCTCTGAGCAGCTTTCAGATGCCAGAGATGGAGACTGCTGTTGCAAGAAAACAGCAGCACAGTCACCTTCTCTGAATATCTGAATTCTGACACAAATCGTTGCTGTCCATGAAAACCAAACAGAAACCACCACATGGGTGTTATCAGTGTGTTATATAGAACACATTGCCCCACAGGACCTCCAGCTTCCAAAACTCCCATCCCAAACCCCTCCTGAATGCCAGAATCTGCTGAAAAGCCCAGAAGCAACTCTGACACACTTTAATACACACATATATGTGTATCTGCTTACTCACATGAATTTATACATACAAATATACAGACACAGAGAAAAACTTGAGGAAAACTCCTTGCTTGCCTTTTTCCATCCAAACTACCAAGATTTCTCAACATATTTTCTGATTTTCTCGGGAAGAACTGCATCTGAAAAGAACTCCGACCACATCGACAAGCCTCAAACCAAGAAATTCTAAGAAAACATTGTTTTAGTTTTAGGAACCCAGAGGCAGGAGCTGCCAAAAAAATGGAGTAAGGAGCTTAGAGAAAAGCAAAGGGCTGTGGTGAGGGCAGAATCAGGTAGCACAGGACAAAACACAAGCACAACTATATTGTAGCAGCTTCTGCACCCACAAACAGAAACCTTCTTCAGGCTTCTTCCATCTGCCTGTCTGAAGAATGGAATGGAACACATTACACTCATGTCTTGGAAAGTAGAAAAGATCAAGAACTGCTAGTAAACTATTTATTAGCACCTACGAATAGCCAGGATGAGCAATAGTCAACATTGAAATAAGGCAATCCCACCACATCAATTTAATTTCCCTCAGTTGCACAGAAGCTGATTCTGTGAACAGAGAAGACGCAGATCCTGTACCTGCTTGATCTCAGGGAGGTTATTTCACAGTTTCACACATCCTCACAGCTGATGTGCAGAGCATGATTCACAGGGAAGTGCTCTCACAGAACCGTACCAAACAGACTGGAGAGCAGCACTCAGGCAGGCAGCAGGGCTCCCTGTGAAATGAGGTGAGTGTTCTGCACAGCTCCACAGCTCAGCACTGCCCTGGGAGCACTCTCTGCTCCACTCACAAAGGCAGTCCAGAGAGGACAATTCCATCCCACTCCAACATCGTGTGAGGCTGAGGTGGCCATAAAGAGTGTTAGAAAACTCGACTCAAAATGTGGCAGAGAAACTACATAAAAGGTACCCATTTTCTCCATCATCTGTGGCTGTGAACAAACACATGGAGGGATAAATGAGGCCTGAACCTCTGATGTATAAATTCTTCCCATTCAATATTCCAAGAATGTATAGTTTACTGCACAGTGCCAGCACAGAGCAGCTCCTAACCAGCGACCAGCACTGCTTACAGGGAACTGCAGTGCCTTGTGAAGGGATAAAATCACACAACTTTTCAGAGCCAGCACAGCATCTTGCCCACACCTCCAGTAATATTTACTTTCCTATGTGTTTTGCAGGAGCTGTACCGAACATGATACTGGGAGGATGCAGTTCACACTGGTCTCATCAGAAGCCTGGACCAATCTGCCCCGTGACTGTCCCAGTGCTCCTCTCCACCTGCACCCTGACAGAGATACAGACAGCCAGGTAAGCCAGCTGCACAAGTGTGTCCCAAAATCAGCAGTTTCTCCATTCAGGATTATGCCAACCAAATAACTCTCCTTGCAGGGCTTCAAACAAATTAAACCAAACCAAAAAAGAACCCATACCAAACCAAATGCAAAACAAATCAACAACAATGAAAAAAAAATCAAACTGAAAAACCAAATACAAACAAACAAACAAACAAAGGCAACAAGAACACCACAAAACAAAGCAGGAAAAAAACAGGAAAACCCTGCCAAATATCTGCCATACTACATGCACACTGATGAAATTATTTCTTTCTATTACACCCTATGATTGACAAATAGCTGTTTCTGAATCAAAGTGGGAGTGAGGAAGGAGTGAGGACACAAAGCCAACCATTTGCTCACGACATCTTGGGATTATCCCCATAGGTAAATACAAGTATTTCCACATACCTGGATCTATACAACGAAGATGAAAAATGCACTGGTGACAAAGTAATGAAACTCCATATTTATGCCATATATTCTAAAATCAGGCATGGAAGGCTCCTTCCCATCTCTCTTTCTTGTACCTTGCTGGCAGGTCATGAAACATGAACCCTGCATTGTGCTTTTGGGATCATTTCCAAATTCCAAATCCCCCATTTTGTTCTCTAAGATGGAGCATTTCTTATCCCTGTGTCACCCAAGTTTTTGCCAAGTCGTAAATAAAATGTTAATCATCTGTGCTCTTTCTCATCAAATAGGGTCATTTTCTGTATTTTTTTCCAGTGTGGGTCTCAAACTTCATACAACATACAGCTGGACCAGCAAACTATAAAAAGGGAGTAATTACTCATTTAATTCAACATTAGCTCTTACTATTGTGTCTGGTCTCAACTGTTCTGCAGCTGCAGCTCTGTGCATTTACATCACTGCACCTACTGACTGCCAAAGTACCCCTCTTTGATTCTCTATTCTTCATATTACCACTGCTGTTGCACTTTGTAGTTTAATATCTAATCTGACTCTTCCTCATACCCTTGCTGGTGATTTTTTGAGCAAGCTCAAGCACACTCATTCTGGACACCACTTAATACTATTTTAGTTTCTTTTCAAAATAGCAAGCCTTTTAGAAGGTGTTTTACCAAAAGTGGCCTTCTAAAAGCAAGTCTACAACACCAGACAATAGGTTGGCAGACAGAAAAGTTAAGTTCTGTATTACTCATTATATAACTCAAGATTATTACCATTCTACCTTGCATCATTTAGGGAAAAAAAAAAAAAACAACCACCACACCTTTGAAATACTTAAAAATATTACCAATAAATTAAATAATAAGAAGAGCATAACTAAAAGAAATCAGAAAGTTCTGGACAGGCAAAGCAAAGGAAAAGATGACAGAATAGACTTGAAAGAATTTGTTTTGAGACCCTAATACAAAAATGTGGACTATCACCTTGTTCTAAACAACAGCATTTCTACTGCCTCTTGAGAACCCCGCAGTACTATCAGTGTATCACACAGCCTCCCAAAATGAACGCTCAGCTCCTTGTTCCACAAGGACATATGCTGTCTTATCATACTTGTCCCGACTGACAGGAACACAAAACGTTCTCATTTTCAACAGCAAAAACTTCTGAGCACAAAGCACTTTTCTCTGTCTCTCCTCTAATATTTTTGCAAAGGCTTCCCGCCTACCAGATCTCTCAGTGAAGTCGTAACCATTGTGCTTCTGTCAAATCTCTGCCTACTGCCATCAGCACTCACCATCACAACCCCTCTCCAGCATCAAGCTGATGGAGGAAATAGTCGGTATAAAACATAATTTTCAAAGATATATCTTTTCCAGCAGCAGAAGTAACAGTCTAAATTTAGCTTGAACAAAGCCAAGTTCAATGCTTAATGATATTTCCCAACTATTTTAATTATCTCCCTTCCCTTATGCTGTGTGTGAGCACAAAAATCTCCATTTTAATTTCAACATATTTGAAATAGCACCAGCCCTCAAAACACTAGAAGTTATGTGGGTAATGCACTTACGTATGCAAAACATACAGTGCTTTGTCCAAAGAACAAAAGCGTTTCCTAGGTGAGGCTGTTTAATTAAAAATTAAAAGCAGACGGCTACAACGCAACATACTTCAGGAAAGAATCTCAAATTCAAGCTAATTCTTCACAGCATTAAAGAGAGCCCCAAACACAAAGCCAAATGCTGCAGAATGTATCAGCCACAGAAAATTCATAATGGTAAAAATGACACAGAGCTGCTGGAGAGGGTCCAGGGGAGGCCGCAGAGAGGATTTGGACTCTGGAGCACCTCTCTGCTGGGCAAAAACTGCGGGAGCTGGGCCTGGTCAGGGTGGAGAAGGGAAGGCTGACAGGGGATCCCATCAATCCAAGGGGTGCCAGAGGATGGGGCCAGGCTCTGTTCAGTGTTGCCAGTGCCAGGATGAGGAGCAAGGGCCATCAAATAAAGCTCAGCAAATTCCACCCCAGCAGGAGGAAGAAGTTCTGTCCATGGAGGGGCAGAAGCCTGGAACAGCTGCCCAGGGAGGGCCTGGAGTGTCCCTCTCTGGAGACATCCCAAGCCCAGCTGGACACGTTCCTGTGTCACTGCTCCAGGGGATCCTGCCAGGGCAGGGGATTGGGCTGGGTGAGCCCCAGACATCCCTTCCAACCCCAGGGATGCTGGGATTCTGTTTTAAGGATTACTGCTGAAGAAGGAATCAGATTTGTCTAGGTAAGTGATAAAAAGACATTCTACAAGCACAGATTAACAACATTAATAGGAAGTTGAATGGAAGTCACCACCAGCTTATGAAACGTCATTTCATAACACATTCTTTGTGTATCATGATTACACAAGAAATTACTGAGATGGTGACAGACAAGGTCCATCCAAGTCTCTGTTTTACATCAGTCTGAGCTAACCTCCTACACTGCTACCACTACTCTACTTGCCAAGAACTGTCAGAAACATAATTCCTGTTCCTTTATCAGCATGAATTGCTGTGGAAATTTACAAGGAGCACCAAACATCCAATACAGACCTCTCTGAGAAAGCATACTGCCTCTGCAAGCAGCAAGGCCACACCTGGATTTTCCACCCATCACTGCACTGAAATTATTTAAGTTCAGGGGATTTAGGTTCATACTCAAGAGGGGATCCAGTTGCTGTTGAGGCTCTTACACATCTTCCTTCAGGCTGCAGAGACATGGAGTGTCCACTGCCTGGTTTCCAGCTTCCTCTGAGGGAGGCTCAGAACCTTTTATGATAAACACAAATAACTACAGAACCCCATGAGAGCTGTCCTGGAGTCGGACAGGACATCTAGAGTCCCAGGGATGGCCTGGAGGAGGGGGAAGGCCAGGGAGCAGATGGCTGCATCTGCCCACAGTGTCACATGGGAATGGAAGAGCTGAAAGGCCACAAAAGAGACAAAACCCCTCCCCCCCAAAAAAACCAACAAAAGCAAAACAAAACACACAAAAAAACCCCTCAAAAAACAAACAAACCCACAACAAACAAATGACAAAAAACCCAAACAAAGCAATTAAAGACAACTTAAGATAAAATTCCACCCTGCTGAATCCTGTTGATAAACACTCAAGAATCATGTAAGATTATATTCACTTACTCAGAAAAAGTAAAATGAAAATTAGCCCATAATACCTCAGTTTAGTTTAAACACAGAAAGGAAAGCACATACATTACTGTGTATGCTTTTCAAGCTATACTGGTAGGTTATTACACATGTCACTCAGGCAGAAGACCAGCAATTGTCCTTTAATTCTTTGCTTACTCTAAGAAGTTAAAATAACAAGGAGAAAAAAATCCAAAATACATCTCCAGGATTTTGATACTTTTATCCAGATATTTTTTAACAGCTATTCTGAATTATTATCTTTGATAATTAACTATATTCAAAATAAGTACCTGACCTATATCTGAATCTGAAAATTCTGGATACCTGGTCCTCTGGGTATTAGCCATCATTAAAAAGTGGAAAATACATTCTCGCAGGCTGTAGAGGAGAAGAAGAACAGCATGATGATTGCATTCCATTATTAGAGGGCCACAGCATATGTCAAACAAGGACAGACTAAGGAAATTAAATTCATTTGGCATGGAGAAAGTTAAGAGGGCATCTTCTATCACCCCAGGAGGCATTCAGGAAAGCCTGGAGCAGAATCTAGTCAGAGGTGCACAGACAAAACCAAGCAGCCATGAGTTGCATTCTCTCCCACAAGACCAATTAAACAATCAAGCAGGTGATACACTGAAGCTGGGGGCTTCCTTCCCTTGGGAATTCCCCAAAGTGGACAAAAAAAGTGTAACACATGAGCTCCAGAAAGCTGATCCAAGCCAAATTTTCCCAAGATTTTGAGGAAAAAAAACTATTCTAAGAAACTGTGTAAGTCATCAGGTGTGTTATAAACCAGCTGTAGACCAACTGTGCAAATAAGAAAAGAACACATGGACAGGCTGCACAGTCACTGCTCCTGCAGACCCTTCTGTGCCACAGAAAAGAGAAGAGTACAAAACATTTAATGCACTGCTAACACAGCCCAGTGATGAGCTCTGGAATGGGTCTGATGCCTCATCTGTGCTCACACCGCAGCTTCAGGTGATCTGCTTGCTCCTTGTTGGGGAAGATGATTCAGGGAAACCTTATAAATATGATTGCTTAGCATAAGATTCTGAAAATATGAAACTTATAATCGGGATAGAAATGAAAGCTTACTTTGAGTTGTAGGATACCAAGTCTTAGTTACTATATAACCTGAAAACAATAGCCTGGCTAGCTGAAGGAGAATCCCTTCTGACTGGACAATACCTTTCTGCTGGCTAAGGGATCCAAAGGTCAATGTAGCAAAACAGAAAAGTCTAAAGAGTAGTTCTTAGAGTTTAAAATGTAACACAGGTAAGGTAGTAGTTCTTATAGGCTGTATGTAGATTCTACAGGATTTTGTGTCTTGTGTTGGTTGGTCACTGTAAATTAGAATATTCATCACAAAAGGAGATACAATGTATTGTAACAAAGACCTCGCTCTCTTACCTCTTAACTCTTATCTCTCCTTCCCACTACTCTTACCTTTTACTTCTCCTACCTCTCTTACTGCTCTTACCCCTGTCTTTTTCCTCCCACTCTCACCCCTGCTCTCTTCCCCCTGCCACCTTCTCTCTCACTCCCTTCTCTCTTACCTCTCACTCTCCTGTTCTCTCTCCCTCTCTCTTTGGGACTTCCCTTCAGCTGAGGCTGGTGGCTGAAAGCAGCCCTCTTCACCCACGACCCTTGCAAAAAAACACACGTGTTTCTAGAATATCTCAGGTCATCAGAGTACCTTGTCCCAGCCATCCGCAGATTCTCCTACACTCCTCACCTCAGGAACCCAAGGTCTGTGCTCTGACCAGAAAACTAAGGGATTTTCCAAGCAGGAATTCCCTTAATACATCTTCTTGGACTTCACCAACCTACAAGGCAAGAGATATGTTCTTCCCTTATCTATGGGCAACAGAAACTCCAGGACATATCATTTACGTCAAATATCCAACTATGTTCTTTCAGCTGGGACTGTGACACAAAATCCCTTTTTTTCAGTTTTTGGCATGTGTAACTCGCTATTCACATTTCATTCTCCTCTCACGCCACTGACAGAACCACTTGAACCAACTCCAACTGAAAGGATATGATAGATTATGTAACTACTTCATCTTTCCATTTTTTCTCTTCAATTTGGAGGCTCAACATTTGGGACACTAGCACACTGAAGTACCCTCTCCACTACAGAAATAAAAATTTTAAAGCCACAACAGGATCTTCCAGACGTCAGCATCTGCAATTACAGACGTCATCAGAAACCATAAAAAACGCCAAGTATTAAACAGCTCCATCCTAAAAATCAAACCCACTGTTCTGAAGACATTTCAATAACCAATCTAAATTTGCCTTTGCACATGGCCTGGACCTGGCTTTTTACACTTTTCCAAGAAAGATCTAGCTGGGTGATGTTCCAGTTCATCATCCCTAATGACCTCACAGCTGGGTGAGACTGGAAAATTGTATTACCCCTGATTTTCTTCCAGAAATGTCTCCATCTGAGCTCTCCAGCTATGATTAAAATAAAAAGACTCCCAATTCCAAGCTCACAAAGACACCCAGTGAGATGCTACCTTCAAATATAAACACAACAGGGAAAGTTCTACTCTAACCCCATTCCTTTCTTCTTTGCTGTTACTGGAGTTATTCTCCTTCAATACTGTCAAACCACGGCAGGATGTGAGTAGGGAGCTGAATATAACAATAAATCCAAGCCTAAGAGTGAGCAAGAAACTCCTTAGGAAGTTATCTGAATGAAAGCAAGAGATGACAGAGAAGAGCAGGAATCTCTATTGTTCCACATGCTAACCTGGCAATTAATACTGCTTTCATTCTCAACTCAAAAACCAGAAGAGGCTTTAGAGTTTTGGCAATGTGCATTATTGGCATGCTCTTTTTAATGGTTTTATCTCAAATAAAAATGTGGTTCTTATACACCTAATTTAAAAAGAAAAACAAAAAGCCCTGCAAATGGTAAGACAAATGTTAAAATAAGGCTCCAAACCCTGACAGCTCTCTGCCAATCACCAGGAAGGCCAAGCTCTGATTTCTGAAAGGAGGAAGCTGCTGAGTTTGATTATGACTAGCCTTGCACAATGAGAAGTGTGGTTTTGACACAAAGTGTGGGTGGGTCTGTCCCCAGGAGCAGAGATTCCCTGTTTGGGCAGCTCCCAAACACCTCACAGCTGGGAAACTGAAATATGGGGTCCAGGAGTCCTCTTGACACCTGGGGACAACCCTGTCCAAACTTGGGAACCAACACTGTAGAACCAAAGGACAAAACACTCTGCCCATGAAGGAAGATCTGCTCAACCTCAGCCCTGCTCACCCCACACACCTCAGCTCAGAAAACATCATCAAAATCTCTCTGCTAAAGCAGAATTTGGCACCAGGAACTTCTCATCTCCATCGGATAAAGAGCTTTGCATGTTTTGTAATGGTTTTAATAGAGCCTGATGGACAGAAAACAGGATACATCTGGCTGGTCAATTAACTTGTAATTAATGTCCCCTTTGATAAAGCTGATACAGATTTAAGAGTCCATTAAATGTGATTAATCGAACTTGTTAATTTTTCAACAAATCATTTTAGACTTTCCTGTGAGATGTACAAATATGCTTAAACACAGTCTCATCTCTAACAGAATAAATAAAAATAGATTGTTAACAATTATACCTCCAATATAAGATTTTTTCTTCTTATGTCACATTCCTGTAATTCAAGAGTGGAACGTTTTCACCAGAAATTGTTATTTACCTTGATTTCCTGTTCTGTGAAAAGTTAATACAAGATAAAAAGCAAGGCAGCTCTTCCTCCCCTGGGTTAATTTAGCATGCACTATAGCTGTGCACTGTGTATTCTTTCTTTCCAAGGATTTACCATTAAGGAGCCAACTGCAAAAAACCCACTTAAATTATTTCATAAATGGAAAAAAAAAAACATTTTGAGGAAGAAGGTGAAGGCAGCTTGGGCCAAATGGTATGCTTTTAAGGAAAAAAAATGAAAAATAATTCTAAATTGAAATTCAATTTATCTCATGTTTACACTTTAAGGGCTAGCAATGGTTCAGCTCAAAATACAGTTTTAAGTATCACGAGGCTGCACATCATCCCTAGAGAAGTGAGCTGAAAACAGAGGTCGCAGACTTTTGTCTTTGTTCTGCCTGGGGTTTTTCAAATAAGTCAAAAATTGAAGAAAAAATAGTATCTTAATTCCTCAGACAACAGATACTTACTTCAATTTACTAGATTTTGTAACTCAAGACTTAAGGAAACTGAGTAATAAATCTTCTATTATTACCAAGCAATCAAATGGTTACATTATTAGAGAGAGAAGAGGGATAAAGCTACCACATGAAACTGAGTTTTTTTGTCAGATAAAGGATTTTTGCTCAGAAGACATATGGCCTTCTTTCTATTCAGTACCTGTCTTTTAAAGTACAAGCAGTTGTTGGCATAATCTGTCTATAAAGAATGTTCCAAACCAAATCTCAAGAATTCCTTTCACCCAGCTTAACATGAAGAGTACTGGTCTAGCTTCTGCTCATGGTCAGTGATGAGACAGAAGTATCTGAAAATACATCTCTATTAATGCACAATAATCCATTCATATTTTTTGAAATCCTTCCTGTATCTGGGCTGCAGCAGAGGGTCTTTAGATCCTGCTGAGTCTTCTCTCAACAGCCAACTCCAAATGTACCACTCTCAACACAGCCACACTCAAGACAAGTTCTTTTTTAAAAAAAAAAAAACTGAAAAAAAATAATAAAGGATTACATTAAAAGAAAGAGGTGTCTTGGTGTTTGTGGGTTTCTATTTCCCACTGCAGTTCTTTATGATGCCACAAAAACTTTTGTAATGATCATATAAAAAGGGACTGTGGGAACACAGCCAACTCCTTGATCTACCAGTAGCGCTCCAAAGATTCTGGTGAAACTCCATTCTGGGACTCCCATCCTCAGTACATTAAAAACCAAACGTGTTACTCTGCAATTAATAACATCTGATAGTGTGCTAATTATATACCATAGGACAATTAATTGATAGAGTGAGTAGTTTTCCCTCTGCCATTGCTCACAAAATTACATCATGGCTTTGAGTATTGAATAGCAGATTCCAAAATAAGCATTTCAAAATACAACTTAATCGAAGTTAAATACAAGTCTATTTGATGATGGTATTTATGAAAGCATTTCTTTGCTTAGGCAACCCAAGGGCACTGGCATTCAGATTCTGGTGCCAGGTCACGTCTGTGTTCTGACTCTGGTTCAGTCTGAAAGCTGGGCCATGTGTCATTTCTCACACTCAGACTGTTTTGTCACACAGGGCTATTTTCACCTAGATTAACTCAAAGCACCAATCCCAGAGCTACATTTCAGAGACAAACCAAGCTGAGGTTTTTTCTCAAAGCCATGAGGAGTAACAGGTTCACTGTACTGGCAATATACACAGGATGCTTTATGGTAAGGCTTAACTTCTCCACTTCAAGATGGAAATTCATGTGCTATCTTTTCAGACAATTAAAACATCTTAACAACTCAATTAATACTCAAGGTAAGAATTTTTTGACAGCCACACAACTGTTTCCCTTAAATTAAAGGTTTATTCCCCCTCTTCTTAGCTCACTGTCTCTCAAAGTAGTATTTTTTTTTTTTAATAGTGAATACAGCATTGCCCTGGGAATGGATTTGATGGATGGATTGTTCAGGAATCAAGAATCAGTTGGTCGTACACATGCAGAGTACACTGGTCAAAGGCTGAGACCCAGTGGACATCAGTTTCCACTGGTGTCCCTAAGGAGTCTGTGCTGGCACCAGTGTGATTTAACACCTGCATCAGTGACACAGAGGCACCCCCAGCAGCTGACACCAAGCTGAGGCTGCAGTGACACCCCAGGACAGGATGGCATCTGTCAGAGGGACCTGGACATCCCCAGGAGTGGCCCATGGAGCTCTCAGGAGATTTAACCAGGCCAGGGGCTGGTGCTGGCCCTGGGTCAGGGCAGCCCCAGGCTGGATCCAGGCTGGGGCTGAGCAGATGGAGCAGCCCTGGAGGAGCCCTGGGAGTGCTGTGGGGCAGAGCTGAGACCCCAAACCCCTGTGCTGGGCTGAGCCTCAGTGTGGGCAGCAGGGGAGGGGGATTCTGCCCCTCTGCCCCCTCAGCTCAGAGCCCACTGCAGAGCTGCCCCAGCCCTGGGCCCAGCACAGCAAGGAGCTGGAGCTGCTGGAGCCAGGCCAGAGGAGGCTCCGGGATGAGCAGAGGGATGGAGCAGCTCTGCTGGGAGGACAGGCTGGCACAGCTGCCATTGTTCAGCCTGGACAGGAGCAGCTTTGGGGTGACCTCACTGTGGCCTTTCAACTCTTAAAGAGGGCCCATAAGGAAGATAGGGACAGAGTTTTTAGTATGGTCTGTTGAGACATGGCAAGGGGTGATGATTTTCAACTAAAAGACAGTAGATTTAGACTAGACTTAGACTGGATATACGGAAGGAGTATTTTGCCGTGAGGGTGGTGAGGCCCTGGCACAGGGTGCCCAAGGAGAGATGGTGGATGCCCCATCCCTGGAGACATTCAAAGTCAGGCTGGACAGGACTCTGACTCACCTGGTCTACCTGCAGCCAAGAAGTTAGTCTAGATGACCTATAAAGTCCCTTCCAACCCAAAGGCTTCTAATGAGATATTAATTTTAAAGAATTAAGGACTTTAGTTAAAGTAGACGTGGACTTGCTGACGTAGACTTCCTTTTACATTTTGAAGAATAAAGGACTTTAGTTAAACTAGACATTGCTGACGTAGACTCCCCTTTTACTAACTAGACATTGAAACTTCCTTTTTTCAACATAAGCCGGATTTAAGGAACCGATAAATCAGGAGACCTGTCAACTTAATCAATAGACTCCAAGAACACAATGTGATCATAAATCAGATAGTCTTGAGAAAACAGGATCGAGGTGTCACCAACACTAAAAGGTTAAAAAGGCAAAGCGAGGAAGACGCATCTTACTTCATCATTTTGAGACCCCACCCCCTAAAAAGGACCACCGACCCATTTCAAAGAACAAACTACGCATGCTTAATTGCTTTTTGCCTAATTACCATACGAAGCGGGGAATGGGATGGACCAGAGTCATGAATATGCATTTGTGTTTTGGGTATTCAACACTTTTGTACATAAAAAGACCCTGTGATCATCTGTAAATTGCACGTGTGTATTTGGGAGCTATCCCTCACGCTGCCCGGCGTCGTAATAAACATACACTTTCTAACTTCAAACTGCTAGAGAGTCTTTGTCTGTCATAGTTGGATATTGGTATTAGATCAATATCCATATTTTTAATAAATCACTATGATTATATTAACACCACCTTGCTCTTCACAGTGTTCTCCTGGCTCCTCCTCAAGCCCTGATAAGACCTGTTTAGTAAAAAGCAAGATGCACAGCCACAAAGCAATCGAAGGCATCCAGTGAGATGGCAGGTAGCTATCCAGGAAGCTGTTCAGGAAAGTTATCCTTCCTTTCCATACGCCTGTACTATTCAGGGCAAGTGACAGATGAAGCAGGATGGAGAGGTGTCACCTGTACCCTCCCCAAGGTCGTACCTGCTGATTCTCTCTCCTCCTGAAGGTCCCCTCAGCCATACCTCTGTAGAGGGGCCTGCAGGAGCAGGACAGTGCCAGGCTTCCAGGAATGCGGCTAGAAATGGAGACAAGGACATCCAAGATATGTAAACAGAAGGGCAGAGACAGGAAGAAGTGGCAAAGACTTCAGAAAGCAGTAGCATAGCTGTAAAACTACAGGCAGGAGGGATGGAAGGGCAATTATCTTTCTCCTGAGAGAAGCCAGCCAGACAGGCACAATGAAAACAGGAATACACTCAAATATATTTGCTAGAAAATATCCTTAAGTACATCTATCTCCCTTTGTAGAAAGTCTTTTACATAAACTGAAAGCAAGTATCTTACATAAAATCTTTTTGCTTTAAAAAACACTGTGCTGCTAGGTAATACAGAGCTAATTACTACCATAGTGATTTCAAATTCTCTACTAAGAACACAGAAAACAGTCACGTGAATTTTGAACACCTAACAGTCATTTGGACTATTCCAAATTCCCAGAGGAAGAGTCCATGCACAAAGCACACTCCTCAGGAGTCTAATTTACCAAAAGCCCCTTACCTCTGCCATACACAGAAAAGAACATCTGTTAAAAGAGACAAACATTGTCAGTCAAGCACAAAATTAAACTGCTAAAAAAGAGAGCCCAAAAGATAAATCTTGTTTCTTTCTGCAGTTCAGCAAATTGATGGTACATACAACCCCACTTCAGTTTCATTCTCTTCAAGATTAAAAAAGCAATTCTGGGTTTATGACAAATAAATAAATTCATGGCCTCTCTTCCCCAGCTCAGGAGGCCCTGGGAACCACGACTACAAGAGCATTACTGTCCTCACTCCATATCACTGCTACCTCCATGTCAAACATGCAGACAGCCTCAGTCTTCCTCTATCCCACACTGTCTCATTGACATCACTGCATAAATTAAAACCACTGAATTTCTAACTCCTAGCACTAACAATGAGGGCATGAAATGCAGGAAAAAAGGTAATGACTGAGATGTTAACACATCCGAGGTATCCTCAATGCTATTGTTTCACAGGGAAAGATTTATGTCCCAAGTCAGCATCAAAGCTGAATAAATTACGAAAAAGCAGTCCTTATTAAAACAAAACACTAGGACTTTAACAAATATGCCAACATTCAAAGACTGTTAAAAAAAAATTAACTTGCACACCAGCTTAAAGAGCTTAAGAATCATCTTCCATTTGAATATGTGAAAGATCACATTATATGAATACATACTGAAAGAAAAAACAAGCAACATCACAACCAGAGAGAACAAAAAAATACTCTAACTTACATGTCACCTCCTACACTTTCTGATCTGTCCTGTAATAATAAATCAAACCGTTGCCAAGACATGCAAACAAAGGCTTTAAAGTTTTACTTTTCCTGCTTCTCTTTAAAAGGTAAGGGGTTTTCTTTCCTATGTAAAAAGTTAACTTCTTGACACCAAGAAACTGAAAAAGCATCAAGCTCAAGACTTAACTTAAATTCTTCATTTAATAATTTCTATCTCAAATGGAAGGGAGGAAAAAATCCAAACCCAAGAATATTATTGATCAGTGCAATAATGCCACAAATACAGCTGCTGAACAGAGCGTGTCTTCCAAGCTTTGCAGTCACATGAGAAATAATGCACCTTTGAACCAGGTGTGAGTCTGGGGAAGCTCAACAGAGCTTTGGCCTGGGGGCAAATTTACAAATACACTGGTTGGGCATGGCAATGCCTGCAAAGGCCAGCTGTTGTTGCAAAAAGCAATGCTAACACTTTTTATCTAATTTATCATCCAGGGTAAGAACAGTGCACTGCACTGCATTTGGACACAGGGCTTTGCACTTGCCTCTTCATGCCCCTGCAGCAACAACTCCATATGCATGGGAGGACAGTAATTCCACCTAAAGGATGTCCCAAAATGTAAGGGGCAGTCAGGCAGGTGTGGCAAATAAATACACTTCACTCATAAGCAATTTGTCAAACAAGATGTAAGCCCCACACTTCCCTCACCTGCAATGCCACAGAAGACAACAATGAATGCCAGTATTGAGAATAGCAATATGTCCTGACTGAGACAGGATTTAACTGCCAAAAAACACCATTCAGAAACTCTTCCAGGTTACTGCATGATGATAATACTGTGGTATAATTTTTTTCCCCTGTCCATCCAAAAGGAGAGAGTTCTGACATTACCACTTCAAGCGGCTGGCTGCACAGACCATGGGCTGGATTCTCAGCAGCACAAAACACCTCTTCAGTCAATAAACACCTGCTCACTGATGCATTTGGGGTTTGTATTTACAGAAGATAGCTCACGTGCTGGTTTTGTACTTTAGTTGCCTTTTTGTTCCCTGCTACAAATTTAACTGCTTGTAACTTCCATTGACACAAAACATTCTCAGAATGTTTGTCACAGCTTGCCTTTCACTTAAAAATCTATGGGAACATTACAAGCTAATACAAACCATGAAACCACTTTTTATGATCACCAGCCCTTTATACACTCTTCACTCCTCTGTTCTACCAGTTAATGTGCAATGCTGTTTACTCTCACTGTAACCCTTTGGGGGGTCTTGTTTTTGCCACTGCAACCCTTTCTGTCTTTGTTCACCTACAAACCCCAGGAGCTGAGCTATGTAAATAAATGCACATGCCCTTCACAGAAAAAAAAATTCCTTAACATTAACTATATGAATGCATCCTCTGATCTGAGCAACCAGCAGTCACATATGAAGATCCACAAAATTAAAAGCATTTTTATACAGTTACAAGTCAGAGTTCATTCCAGCTGAAATTCTACTTGACTGATGACATAAATCCATAACTCTGTCCATGAGAGCAATTAGCACTGAACAGCACCATTGACTAAATGTAATAAATCCACTACAGCTCACTCTAAAGAGACCATGACAGAAACTGGAGAGCAACAAACCTGCAGAGACCTCACCCAATACAGTCAAAAGCAGAAGCCACTGATAAACCAGAGGGCTATTAGCACCGCACTTAGCAGAAGGAGCTTGAAATTATATTTGGAGAGGTCCTGAAACACAAATTAAAAAGGCTTGTGTTGAACATAATGATGGAGGTTCAGCAACTTGAGGCATTCCATCATGCCTAGAGAGGGAAAATATGTTTGGTTCTCAATGGGTCTGAAAGAGAAGGGAATTCCAGGGAACCAACTTGAAGCCAAAGACTACTGCATCACTCGGGAAACAGCAGAAAACTGAAACTCATATTCAAACCCTCAGGGCAACAAGCTGCAGACTACCTGCAGCCTAAACCAAACAGTGCAGACCTGGGTGAAATGCCCCGGGTTAAAAGTTAGCTGTGATCAGTGTGTTTTCACAGGGTCTCCAAGAATGCTACAGAATGAAACATTGCAAAAAGAGGGTCAATGGAAAAAAGAGGACCATCAGAGCACTCCGAAGATGCAGTGAATTTTCCAATGAAACAAGGAAGGGGCAACATGAGAGCAGCAAAAATATCACAAAGGAGCTTCAAAGACAATGTCAGGAGACCAATATAGGCCAGGTTTTAAAGCAGCCAACATGTCCAGAAGGGTGGGTGCTCACCCTTGTCTAGAAAGAACCTAGAGTACAAAATGCTGTGTTCTTTGGGAAAAATATGTCTTTTCTGAAGGCAAGAATTTTTCTCTGTTTTCTAGAAAGAAGGAAACTAAAACCATGAAAAGATTTTGCTCCAGGCGGGTCAGCACTTGAAAACAGATGTTACTAACACTTTTGGAACAGCACAGTACCCACCAGAACAGTTTGTCCTGAACCAGTTTTTGTAACCTACTTTTAATATAAGCTTTGCTTTTGAGGGAAGGCTCTTCACTGGCCTCCAGCTCAGTGTGCTTGAATAGTATTTCCCAGTCATTAAATCCACCCTAGAATAGTAAAGAATTAAAAAAAAAACCTCACTGAACTTGAAGGGAAGCACTGAGACTTTCAACTCTTGTCAGTAATGGGGCACTGAACCAAGTTAGGGCTGCTCTCATAAAGCTACAGAGCCTTACCTTAGCTCTACCTTTTATTTCATTCATTTGGTAACCATAAGCATAGTCTTTGTGCTGTGCATAAGCATCATCTTTCTCACTCAGTGCCAAGTTCTAGTAAGCAACATCCAACATCAAATCACCCCTGCTGCAACTCTTACATTACATAGGAGGAGTAGAAAAACTTCCCCTCCCCTCTTCCCTCCCTATTTTTCTCTCTCATCTTTACCCTGTTTTCACCATTTCAGTGGTTTTCTGCTGAATCCCTACCCTACAAAGAGATAAAAAGCCTTCTTGAACCACAATATCTAATTCCTATTGTTTTAGTTAGAAGGGCATTCAAAAAATTGTGGAAATTAAACTTTTTACAGCTCATGGAAGAGTCTCAACAAGAGGTTTTAGAAAAGAGCAGGTAAGGATGAAATCACCAATACTACTCTTGATACTGTGCCAAAAACCAAACCTGAATACTACAGACATCTCAATATGTGTTAAAATGAAATTACTGCTGTGCAAAAGAAATGCTACAAAACCAAAACTAATTAAAGGCTCAAGAAATCAGCGTATTGAAACCAAATTACAATGAAATACTTCAGGGCCCTCTAGTGGTTTAATCCCTGGTACGAGAAAAATATCCATAAAGAATTGTTTTTAAAATAAGGCTGCTGAGGCGTATTGCAATAATGTGTTCTATTTTTGTCACTTTCATGTAATTAAGGACATTTAGGCTGGAAAGCTGCCTAGCAAATTACCAGAAAGGTGAAAAAACTACAAACTAAACCCTGTTCACAAAATCAGCTAACAGGTAGCACTTTTTGTCTTCATAAAAACAAGTCACTCATTAACAGTCTCAACTGCGCATAACAAAAAAAAAAAAAAAAAAAAAACAAAAAAAAAAAAAAGGAAAAAAACTAAGAACCACTCACCAAAATTCCAAAATTCACACCAGAAAGACTATTTCATTCAAAATTTTAATGTCACACTCTAAACTAGCTCTCTACAGCCCAAAACTGCATGGTTAAAAAAGAAATAATGAAAAACCAAAATTTTCTCCAAAATACTGCATCTGCAAGATTTACTTCATCCCCTCTGTTCAGAAGACTGCTTCATCCTTCATCTATCACCCTGAAAATTACATCCTACTCCATCTTTACTACACACCAAAACTGATACAGAAAAGAGGTAACAAATTTCCTCTCAAAATACACCAAGAGAACTCAAAACTCTCGAAATATGCCAAGAAAGCAAAGAGATGATCAGTCACAATACTTCCAGGTCTGTACTCAAGTCCAAGATGGCGTAATAGGACAAACAGAATGAAATACCAGTTGCAAAGGTTTTCTACACCTATCTACATTAATAGAAAAGGAAGTCTCATGTCTTTTAGAGACCTAAAAACTATGACAAACATAGGAAAAAAAGCCACATAACACCTCTTTTAGACCTGAAAGGTACGTGCACAAGCTTGGAAATTATTCCAGCAGATCTTGTGATCAGGAGTGTGGTGGCAGGACCATGACAATAGCAATGTTTAGGTGCACAAATATATCACAGGCCAGAGACAGAAGCCATGAACTACAGTATAAATACAACTTGGGAGCAAGTGCCCAGAACTCAGTGGGATTTGGAAAGTTCTGAATCCAGCAACAAACTGTAGCCATTCTGAAAAAGGCCATGACAGAACTACACATCCATACCTGCTTCTGGATCTCAGCTTCACCAGTGGCTCCGGAAAAAGAGAACCCCAGAGAGCAAACCCCCCACAGAACTCACCTCATGGAGGTTATACTGTGGATGAGCTTTTCAGATTGATCTGACAGCCTAGATGGAAGAATTATTTCAACTGGCTGCAGGCGCAGAACCCGACTCTCCAGCTCCAAGCAGGAAGCACAGTCCCGAAAACTGTCAAAAATTACTTCTCCTGTAGTTGGCTGGATTGCCTGCCAAACAAAAATATATACACCTATATCCACTGAATATTCACATTTTCAGGGACTGCTTCAGTGGCTCAAACTGTTAACCAGAGAGAAAATCTATAGTGTAAAATTATACAGCACCCCCACACATAGTGAAAGTGGCAGAACAAAAAACCTGAATGCACTTTTTTTTCAAATCCATGATACAACAATACCTTCAAAACACTAACAGAACTTTGTCTTGGTAAGTGGCAACAATACTTTACAAATGTAAATGTGCTCTTGCTGTTACCAGTCCATCACTGTTCAATTTTTAATACCAGACAAATTTATTATTAACTGAAGTCTATGAAATGTACATGTAATTTGAACTGGAATTTGAACACTTGCTTTTGTTGTTCTCTTCCAACAGCAGTATGACATTCAAACAGAGGGATAATGAAGATACATTTAATTAATTCATTACCAGCTGACTGGGCTTCAGTTATCACTGTGTTCTGCTGGTTAAACAGGACTGGGTTTAATCTTCACCATAAAAGACAATACGAATCTGAAGTGTAAGTGGTAAAAAATCCTAGGTCTCTTCCTCTAAAGAATGGCATTTTGTAGAGGAAAAAGGTGCTCACAAGCTTTAAAATACTGACCCTAAAAATGCTTAAACATTGAAATTTGTAAAGCATCTGAACTAATAATTTCACTAATGTATTTGGTTAACATACTAGTATGTTTTCAAGTGTAACACCAGCAAAAACAGTTTGATAAATGTCCAACTATCAACTCCATGCCTTTTCTGCAGTTTTCAAATATAAAGCCATAACAGTTCACACACAGTTATCTTACCTAAAGTGCCTCTTCTGTGTGAAAAAAAAATCAATTTCTACTCCCCCACAAAATAAAATCTAAAAGACAGAACAGTCATGAATTTAACAAGGTACCCACCCACCTCCCCAGAAAAAAACCCAAAACACTCAACAAAACAACCGCGCAGACCCTAAAATACTAATTCCTGAGAAACTAACCATAATGCCTGTAACAATGTCACCTTTCTTCCTGCCTTTCAGGTTGTCTCCATTTTCACAGATGCAGAGGAGGTAGTTATCAGGGACATCAGATGTTACCTCTTCAACATCTACAGAATCATCCAGCTTCAACAAAGGGTTCACATGTAACAAATGTTAAAAAAAACAGTACACAGATTTGGGTGAACTATTCAAGGGTCTTCCAAATCTAACTCTTGTACTCTCAAACATTAATCTAACAATCTTTTCAGCTTCTGGTATCTAGTAAGTTTGTTTGAGAAATTAAATTAAAAACATGAGGTTAGTAAGACAGGATAGAGGAAAACAAAAAATGGAAGAAATAAAATTCATTGGTTAAAAGATGTTTCTCCCTCATTTTAACATTTTCTAGGAAAGATCTGCAGGACACTGTAGATTTGGTAAGTCCACTCCATTACTTCAGAAAGCAACTACAGTAAACACAACAAACCTACAGCCCTGAGGAGATTAAATTGTTTGCAAAGACAGCAAGATGTTTTACCACAACATAAAACTAAAGGAATTTTATTTCTTGCTGCCACTCTTATGTCAGCCACTACCTGCTCATGATCCATCCTGGTGATAACACTAGAACCAAGGCTCCCAAAGTTTAGTCTGAAACCCAGTTTATTTGAAAAGGATATCTTCTCCAATAAGTGTAGACTTAGTGTAGAGGGCAGTCAGCTTACGGCTGAAGAGAGAGCTTTTATTTTCTCCAGCAGCTTTCAGTGCTGCAGTTTCCATTTGCTTTACTACCCCAACCTACAGGCAGACAAACAAGAAACAAAGTTAGATCTCTGGTAATAAATTGTTATTTTTATTATTCTATATATCTGGTCATCTTTTAAGATGTGCAAACAACAAATGCATAATTCAAGCTGGAATACATCATCAACAGAAAGGGCTTTCACATCAGTCCTACTAATGAGATTATAAGGCACTGCTTTTCCTGACCCTTTTCCTACTCCTGATTGCCCTCTCAACTTCGGTACCTGTCCTTCTCCTCCTATTTTGAAACAATTTAGCTGGACATCACTGCTTATTAGAGAATCAACAAGTCCTTTTCTTAGAAAAGGAAGCAAAAAAAGAGGTTGTCACCAGAAAGCCACAGAATTACAGGGATCCAGAACAGGAAGGAACATAGGAAAAAAATGGGCTGGGATAAGAAAAACAAGGATGAGAGAAATAATAAAACACAGAGAGGATATGTACATATCTCCTTTTTAAATGCAAAAGCTTGATACTTAAACACTGAAAAAAATAATTGTTTTGGAACTATTATCACAATCAAAAAAATTTTCCTGATAAAATGAAGGTACTTCTCAGAATCTGCTAATAGTTCATGACACCCCCACCACAGAGAAATTGAAACAAAGGGAATTTGGCTATCTCTACTGCAAGAACCACCAATAACGAGCTGCCCACTTCTCAGCTGTAACCAGGTTCTGGTACAAGCAGTGCAAGTTCTCTCAGGGCTGGTCTGTACTCAATTAGCAGGAGTCAGGGGTAACCTTGTGTCCCTTGGCTACCAGGCGGCGCACGTGGATGAAGAGCCGGTGGCTGGGGATGCTGGCAGTCATGAAGTTGTGATCCAGGTGACAGTAAATGTTCAGTTCTTTAGCTGCAATCTGCAACAAGAGTCAGCCAATGGGTCCCAACAGTAATCTAAGAAGCTAAGGAGCTTATCTCTAAGACAACAGTGATGCACAACTTCAATTAAAAGCTCAGTGACAAAGGGAAAACATTCCAGAAGAAAGCCTGGAGGGGCCCCTCCACCTTCCTGTCCCAGCACTGCCACGAACAGGGGATTCACTATCACAGGCTGCGGGTGTCAGGTTTTAAGGTTGCACCTTGATCTTTACCACTGTGAGGTAAACCACCCACACTGCACACACAGAGTCTGAAACACAGCTCAGCAAAAGGTCAAATGATTTTCACACCACTAAAAGCACAGCAGGAATGGAAGTATTCAGTGTATGGTGATAAAGATGGGATTAACCTGGCCAATCAACTAAAATACTGAAAAATCAATATTGAACAGCAGTGGAAACTAAATACTTAGTAAAAAAGAGTAACAAAACTTACTAAAATGTGACACGTGATTAGTACTGCTTTTTTGCCCCTTAGCAAAATGGCAGGTATTCACTGACTAGAGAATGTGGTGTAAGGCAGGACATGCAGGCAAACACTGACCTGTCTATCTGAAAAGCATATTTCTATTTCTGGACTCTAAGTACACCAGCAAATGAGCAGACAAATTACACAGCACAAATATGATGAGGAAAATGAATTCCCAGTAACCAAGCAACATTTCTCACTGGTCTCAACTATGGAAATCGCACCAACCAAATGTTGGTAGCAACAACTTTGGGACAGATCATAAGAAAAAGCATTATGAAACATTTATGAACCATCATATGTTCATATGTTTGTTAAAATTTAAAATTATGTTTGTTATATAGTCCCTTCCAGTTCCTACAGGTCTGCCATGTGTAGGTGGCACATTTAGGCATGCATTCAGGATTCTCTCTGCACCCAGGCTGTACCTGATATATTCATCTTTTTTAACATCACTTGCTCAACTGCCTTTCCACCTGAAAGATTCCTAATGTCATACATTACAGTTCTATATTGGATATATATTATAGTAGAGCTCTGAGCCATGACATACCCTTCACCTCCAAAAGTTTTTTAACTTTAACTCTGACAAAAAATTATTCTAGGAATTCACCTTAAATACTCAATACAAGATAGCAAGCATTACCATGTGATTACAAAATAATAAATGCCATTTTGACAAAAAAAGTATGCATAACGGATAGTCTTGAATTCCAGCCTGCAGAGATTTTTCATCCTGATTTCAAGCAACAAAACAAAACAAAATACCCCTTAAAACTTATGCCCCCAAAAAAGCCCCTTCCCAGAACTAGCCACAGACCTGGGATGACACCAGCATAAAGCAAGTATCTTTCCATAATTTGGGAAAAAAATTACCTCCGCATCTTGTCCAAAGAACCGGTATTTGTATCCACATTCTACACACAAAACAGCGTCTTTATACTTTTTCTTCATTTCTATGAATTGGAGTTCTAGTGGAGTGTAAATGCTTTTAGTTCTTTTATTAAGATTTGTATCTGAAGAATTTTGAGCATTTTCATAGGACTTAACAGATGCAGAAAATTGACTAAGATTACATTGTAACTCCTCCTGTAAAAAAAAGATGGAAAAGTATAATTAGGAATCATTAAACAAATCAGTTGCCCCCTCCCCGGCTTGCACTGACCATAGAGCTAAAGATTGCACTCGCACTGAAGAACCCCCAAGCTGCAGCACAACTATTGAAGCAGGATACACAGAATCCAGTATATTTGGAATGAAAAGGAATTAAAAAGCCATGAAAGTCAAAGTTAGTCCTCAGACACCTAAGGGGAGATCAGAACCCTATTGTACAATATGCTCTCAAAGCACAGACCAAGACAATGCAGGCTGCAAAGACTAGGCAGTCTAAACTGGATATATATTGAAGTAAGGATGAATTACTGCTGCAGATTACAGGTGAGAAGCTCCAGCACAAAGAGATGAATGATGTCTCAAAAACAGTAAATCAAGAAACAAATCTGAGTCTCAGCTCCCTGTCTCAGCGACCAAAACTATACTCCATCTCCAGTCTGCACTTCCTCTGTAAGTTCAGCAAACCTCTCAGAATAACTTAAACACTGAAAATCTACACTACAGTTTCTAAAACCTTAAATGTGAAAGGCTTTGAGCCCACTCTGTCTGCAGTTTATAATTTACAATCACATTATGAAGCCTATTCTAGCCAAGCAACTTCAGCTCTACCATACTGTGTTGTTCTGTATTTTCAGCAGTGATGGCTTCAGAAGTGCAGACAAAAATGCCGAAAAGTGTTTAACTTACAGCAAAGTTCCTCCTCACTTACATCACAATTATCAAGAACAGATAATATTGGTTAAAAAAATACAAAGACAACACCCTCCAGAATTTTTTTAAGCATATGACTGTTCAAAACACAATTGATCAGCTTGTGGTATAAATTCTGTATCTGCACATAAATCCAATAAACTTCCATTTCTACCAATGGCCCATTCAGATTACAAGAAACAAAGTAAACAGACTGTTTAGCAGCAATGGTAATTCAGAATAAACACTGAGAGATAGCTTAAATCATATACTTTGGGTCATGGGAATATACAAAGAGTGAAGTCAGAGAACAACCAGGGAAAAACAGCACTTAACTGTGACTGCAAAATCCCCACAACTGCACACCATTAAGCAAGAGAACCAGCCCAGCACAAATAAAGCCGCACTGCAACCCGAACTTGGGTGGCTTCAGAAGCTCAAATGTCTCTACTGCAAAATCCTCAACCCACAGACTCAGTGATCTTCAGTCCAAGGTCTGTGCCTGCCAAACAGGATGACCTTGTCTTGTTTAACAGGAAATTATTGTGACAAAGCACGTGAAATAAGGGCATGAAACACGATATAAGAAGTAAAAACAAACACAAAAGCTGACTTGTTGAGATGGTCATACGTTAGCAGCTGGAGAAAGGTTCCTAAGTAAAAAGCAAGACACAAATAGCTAAAAGGACGCCTTCCAAGGAAGGCAGGTCAGCCCTGCAATCAGTTTTCTGGGTTCTCTAACTGACCACACCTTCACAACCTCAATCCCTTACCACAATAGAATTCTCTTGCAACAACCTGTTCATTTCAGCATGTGGACCCCATATTCACACAAAGCAGACACCTCCAGTAGAAGGTCACAGCCCTCAGACAGGGAAGGTTAAAATTAGCTAAAGCCAGATGTAGAAGTCCATTGAAGAGCAGCTACCACAGTAAGCAACGAGATGCATTCTAGGACCTGAATATGTCAAACTGAGCACACTGGCCACCAAACCCCCCAATTAACTAATGTTAACTACCCCAGGAATTAAAGAGGAAGCAAAGTAGTATAGTTCACTCGAGTTTCTTGGTTTGCACCATACCTATCATAATGACAATTTTTCATGTGAGCTACCCCTAACTTCTGTAGATGAAAAGGCATTACATTTACCAGCAACTAGATTAAGCCACATCTCAGTGATAACCCTACACAATATTTTTGCAAATAAAGTCTGTTAGAAGTTTGAGAGCCCAAATCAAAACTGGTGGAACTGAAAGCAAGCTGAGTCAAGTGCCTCTCTGAACACATGCTATTAAAATGTTACAGCTTCCCACAGAGGCACAGGTGCCACCAACAGGGCTTCTGTTCCCTCATGATGCTGTTGTTCAACAGTTCAAATGTATTCAACAATTCAAGAGAACAGCCATTCTGCTAACCATGCAAAGAGCTTCAGGAAAACAAACACAGGTCTGTGGGGTTCTGCTGCACCATGCCATGTCAGAGCACAGGAGCACAAATGGAAGCTTGTGACAAAGCTTGCTGCTTTAACTCATAACAAGCAATCTACCCACACCACAGGGCCAAAGCTCTGCATACCTTCTGTGAGACCTTTGGGCCGGTGTCCCAAGACAGAGGATTCTTCAATTCTGAGCTTTTCTCAGAAATACTGGGACATTTTTCCAAACTCTGAGATTCTTTCTTCTGAAAGCCATCCTCTTGGACTCTGGTACACTGCTGGTTTGAATCACTGCAGAACTCCCTCAGCCTGTCCAGAGTTTGCAAACAGACACGGGACTTTTCACACTTCCGAAATTCTTCTTCAGTGAAAATTCACAACAAAAATGTATTAGCAACTTACTTTCTAAAAGAGAATGTCTATTAGAAGAACATCAGTAAGCACAGAACACAAGCATTTTCCTCCATGTCTCTCTTCCCTATGTTCTCTCTCCTCTCCCACTGCAGTATTTCTGCCAGAATAACAGAATCATGCACTTAAACAGCTTGGTTAACTTCCCTGGAAAACCAATATTCCTCACTTGTATGCGTCTTTCTATGCGAGAAGAGAGGTATCAATATTTTTTGGACTGACAACTGCACATCAGTAAAGTTAGCTAAGAACACTCGGAATCAAACAAATCTTCTTTCAGTACATTTCTTTTAACAGACAATATTGCTTCTTGAGAGTGTCCTAGTGATACTTCGAAGCATCACACCAACAAATTTAATACCATCCCCACTTTGAAACTTAAAGAGGCTAATTCTTTCAACTAAAAAGTAATGAACTTTATATTCACTGGTTTTCATCCCAGCATTAACTTATTAAATCCTCTGCCCAAAGTCATATCGAACCTGGGCATTTCTGAGGCAACAGAGCAACTGACAAAGAAGAACTTATTTACAGCCTGCCAATGCTTGAAGGTTTGCTAACATCAACTCACTTTTATCCTGAGTCCTCAGCGGGTTACAGATCTCTTCCAGAGTAATTTGTCGCGCCTTGGTCTTCTTTTCACAGGGTTCATTGCTTTCAGTAGATGTGCACCTTTTTGTGGCAAATTCAGAAGTCTGAAACACAAATTAAACTCCTACGTTCAGTTACCTATTCTCTCTGGAAGAGAATAATGCAACCAGCAACTTCACAGCAACTTTTGCATTAAGAAGTTAATGCAAAATAATCCAACCTCCCATCCCTGGTATTGTTCCAGGCCAGGCTGGAAGAGCTTGGAGCATCCTGCTCCTCAGATGTGTTTTGAAACATGCAGTTATAACACTATGTAAATAGCAAATTCATCACTTTTCCTGTTTCATCATTGATCTTCTGCAAGAAGCTTGACTAAATATGAAGAAGTAACTTGTAAGTCCAACAAAACATAAACACTTTGCACAGAAGCACACAACAGGTGCCTTCAGCAGCTCACATCCATATTCCATATCATAATCTCAGATGGTTTAACTGTGGAATTTCAATTTCCTTAAAACTAAGTAGGAACTTCGGAAGTCCACTGTCACCAACTAAATCCAAAACGTCCACACAAGAACAGTCCCAATCAGTAGTAGTTTTCAAGTCCACTGTTAAATACCACCAGAGAAACACTAATGAGTAAGATTCTTCTACAAGGGCAGAAAGCCATAATCACACCTTTCAAATTATATTTGAACCAAAGGCAACCAAAATAGCGGACTTCAGGCACAAGTAGAAAAAGCAAATGTCCTTACAGGGCCAGGAGCTGGAAACAGCAACTCAGAGACTGGAAATACAAACTCAGAATAAAATCCAACCGCTGGGAGACAGCCACTTTTTCCCAGTGGTGACACAGGGAGAATCTACACCATTGCAGGCTCTTTTGGCCCTGCACCTACCAGCACTCAGACCTCTAGTCACCCAAGCTCCAGAAACCAGGACATGAGCATGGCTCACTGCGTGCCAGAGCTGCCCAAAAATGGGATTCATTCTTCAGTGTGTCACAAGCCAACAGCAACACCCTGGAGAGAGACACTGGGTGTTCCCCAGTGCTGGGCAGGCCTGAGGGCTCGGGCTGTTCCAGCACACCTCACTGCCCCTGCCTTGCCATTACTTACATTCTTTACAGAGACAGAGCTGGTAACTTCCCAAGCACTGTCCCTCTGTCAGGAATGATGTCACTGCCGTGCGGGTTGTGTGACCCCAGCCCAGCTGTGCCCCTGCTCAGGGGCAGGGGCTGTGCCTGGGCCGGCTCTGTCTGACCTGCAGGGCTGAGTTGTGGTACTGGCATGAACAGGGTTCAGCTGCAGGACATGTGGACCCTGAGCACTCTGACAAGTTTGCAAGGCAAACATGGAGGTACACCAACGTCCTGATTTACATCCTTAAAACTTGCTAATTCCAGGACTTGACTAAGTGATGCAGCTGTGGCATGTCCCACTGATCAGGTCTCACTTCTTGCTCATCAGGCTTCAAAATGCACAAAGATCAAACCTCAGAGAACATCCTGCCTTATGATAATCTGAACATTTTGCAAAACTGAAAGGCACGGGAGCTCAACATAGGAATGAAGCCCCAAAGACATGGACCAACACACTGGCCTTGTCCAGCTCACCAAACCTGTGCCAAGCTCCAGCTCCTCCACAACATGCTCATCCTGTATCATAGAATCACGGGGTATCTGGGGCTGGAAGGGACCTCTGCAGCTCCTCCAGCTCCAATCCCCTGCCCTGGCAGGATCCCCTGGAGCAGTGACACAGGAACGTGTCCAGCTGGGCTTGGGATGTCTCCAGAGAGGGACACTCCAGGCCCTCCCTGGGCAGCTGTTCCAGGGCTCTGCCCCTCCATGGACAGAACTTCTTCCTCCTGCTGGGGTGGAATTTGCTGAGCTTTATTTGATGGCCCTTGCTCCTCATCCTGGCACTGGCCTATCCTAGCATCCCTTGGAGATGTCTGTATGGATTGATGGGAGCCCCCCGTCAGCCTTCCCTTCTCCACCCTGACCAGGCCCAGCTCCCAGTCTCTGCCCAGCAGAGAGATGCTCCAGAGCCCAAATCCTCTCTGTGGCCTCCCCTGGACCCTCTCCAGCAGCTCCGTGTCCTTCCTGCCAGGCTGCTCCCGGAGTACAGGGGTACCAGTGCCCTCCGTCACACAGAAGCCACAGCCGGGACCTCGCAGCCCGGGCTGCGGCGGCCCTGGGGCCGAGTCCCGCAGCGTCCGTGTCCCGGACAGGGACACCGGGAGGGACCCCGAGACAGCGGGCCGTGCCCGCCCCGCCCCGCCCCGCGCACCGTGTTGCGGGGCCCGCGCTCGCCGCCGCTCGCCGCCGCCCCGAAGAACCTGCTGAGCACCAGCTGCCGCGAGGCCCCGCCGCCCCGCCGGCCCCGCGGCATGGCCGGGCCCCGCGGCATGGCACCGCCTCCCGCCGGATGCGCCCGCTCGGCCCGCCCCAACCCGCCCCGGCGCGACACGGCGCGGGGAACTCGGAGCGGCCATGGCGCGCTCGCTCAACTCCATCGTGGCCGTCAGCCAGAACATGGGCATCGGCAAGGACGGGCGGCTGCCCTGGCCTCCGCTCAGGTACCGCTGCCTGCCGCCGCCGGCCCCCCCCTCCCGCACTACAGCCCCCAGCGTGCCCCGCGCCGCGCGGCAGCACGCGGGTGCGGCGGGGCCGCGCGGGGCGCGCTGGGAGCTGTAGTGCGTGAGAGGATGCTATGTGTGGCGGGAAAGCGGCGGCATGGCGGGAGCGGGGCTGTTGGGTGGTTTTTCGGATGGGTTCTTTCTCGTGGCTGTGGCCGCAGGTTATCGCTCATGCAAGTACAGCTGGGGGGACAAAGATCCCGCCCTCGACCATGGCACCGGCCCAGCCCCGTCCACCCGCCTCTCCCCGGCAGCACTCCCATCCATGAGAAGGGTTTTTTTTGTTGAAATTAGAGAACTTGCAAAAAAAATTACGAATTAGAGAATTTATTCTTAAGACACGTTGTAACGCAGTTCGTGCTTCCCCGGCAGGAATGAGTACAAGTACTTCCAGAGAATGACGAGCACATCCCGTGTGGAAGGTAAAGTGCAGGGTGTGTGGCGCCGGACACTCAAACCTCGGGATTCTGCATTTCACTGCCTTGGCCCCCTTCCTGCCCTCACAAATCTCACCAGTATTTCAGCCCTTTGTAACTGGTGGGATTAGATGAGAAAAGAAGATGAATCAGATATTTCAGAAGAGATGCAGGAGATCTCTTAGGAAACAATTTTCAAGTCCTTTCACCAGAGGAATAGAAAATTTCATCTGAAGTTTATGTAACAAGTCTTTACCCAGAACTCTAAGTTAAGATGGGAAGGTTTTCACAAGCTGCCTAATTAGGAGAAGTGGTTTGTTTTTTTTCAGTCTGCATTAGCTTATCTAACTTGTTTGCTGTAGCTTAGCCTTGGCCATTTGATCCATCCCTCTGACCCTTGTGACGGTAATTTTGCTGAGTTTTCTGAGTGCCGAGCCAAATCCATGCTCCAGAAAATCCAAACCATGCTGATAGCGTAGAGCAGAAATACTGCAGTTGTTTGTCAACACTTTTTCATGGTTTGTTTAGGGCTTTTTTATGCTTTTAAAACTCACTTGTTTGGTAATAAAACTCACTTCTGATCAGCTTGATACAGTGTTTTCATTAGGTGACTTATTCAATTTTCTAATTTGAATGTCTGTTCCGTAATCCACAAGGAATGTCTAATCTCATTTTGAAACAGTTTTAAGTGAAAGACTTTACATGTGTTTGGCAACCTGATTCAGCCCTTTGCAACCCTATATATACAAAAAAAGGAAAGAACACAATTGACAGTTGTCTTTTTAGATGTCTGCGAGTTGCATCTTACCTGCCACAAATAACCTGTGATCAAGAAAAAAGATGTTTGAAATATAATTACAAAGAAACATTTTGCTCTATCCTGCCTGCAGATCTTTTGATAAGCTGTGGTCTTAGATGCTAGGCAGGTAAAGTGCTTCATAACCAGACTTCCTAATGGATTATGCTGCCATAAATCTTCACACCAGGAATGTCAGGTGTGACACAACAACATTGTCTCTGTTGTGTCTGGAAACAACATGGAAAGAGTGACCATGTTGGCTTTGTGGTTTTTTCTCTGATAACTTTTTCCTGGAAAAGAGAAACATTCCTTTCCCTAGCAGATTTATCTATGAGAGGTAGTCAGGTTATGAATGCTTGGGTTTGGTCAGAAATTATATTTATGTGTGAATGTAAGAGTATTATTGAGCCACTGGAGCACTTCGACTTTAGATTTAATTTGACTGGTTCTTCTCCTAGAAATTATTGTGGGTTTAAAAATCTGTGTGTGACTCATTTGAAAACTGGAGCTTAGCTCATGCTTTTGCTAACTGCTGGAGTGGGGCTTGGAAGGGCAGGGGAAGTCCATCATTGTCTCTAAACAATTCAAGTCAATTCTCTCCTGCACAGGTAAACAGAATGCACTGATAATGGGTAGGAAAACATGGTTCTCCATTCCTGAGAAGAACCGTCCTTTAAAAGACAGAATTAATATTGTGCTCAGCAGGGAGCTCAAGTAAGTATGATAAATACTTGTCAAACAAATAAAAACCTGCACCAAAAAATGTTTGTAGCATTACAACATACAGTAGTTCCAAATGTAGTCTTTTTGATACCTGGTTAGAAAGCATTTCTGCTGTTGGTTCTGAGTGTTATAACTACTTTACTCTAAATTTTTAATTTTTTAAAATTCATTCACAAGGTAATTGTCATTACTTTGCATCATGAGTACTGCTTCTAGCTCTACTCACAAGCCATTTGACAATTTTCAGTAGTGCTTCTGACACATGCATTTAACTGTGTTTCTCTGGTTTGTGCTTAGATTGGTGGCCCTTAATCCATTTTTGAAGTTTATTTTCATTAGACTTTGTGGATGAACTGTCCATTTTCAGAACTCTCTTCTTGAATGCATCACCCACAGTCACAGAAATATTTTTAAACACAAATGTCCACTTGTGCTTCATTGCTTTGGAGAATGTTGGTGGATTTGCGGGTGAATATGTGGGTGGTCAGCAAATACTGGCTTTTGAACTAGTTTCATTGAATGAAATATTAACATTCGGGAATTCAAGTAAAAATCTACGTTTAATTTCTTGATTATCTGTATTTTATGGTCTGTGTTTAATTTATAGATTGTGTATTCATCTTATGGATAGTATATTTCTCAGTTACACTTTTTCAAAAACATGTTGTGAAATTCCTGATTTTTAATTTATAATGCCTCCTAAATTCTGGTTAAGCTGTGATCTGTTGAACAATCCTACAGTCAGATGAGACTTTTAACATAATTTGGCAATAACAGGCATTGCAAAATAATTAACTAATGTGAAACGTAGTTATTTGTTAATTCAGCAAAGCTCATTTTGTGTCTAGTTTATATTGATGATCATGATGAATTGTCCTTTATTTATTTAGTAATAAAACTTTGCTTTTTCTAGGGAAATCCCGAAAGGAGCACATTATCTTTCCAAAAGTCTGGATGATGCTTTAGCTCTTTTGGATTCACCAGAGTTAAAAAGTAAAGTAGACATGGTTTGGATCGTGGGAGGCACTTCAGTGTACAAGGTACATTTAGCCTCCTCCTAAATTACTGATTTTCTGTGATGGGATGAGGATGAAGTTCCTATTACTGCTGCTTTAGGAGGTGCTTTCCCTTCACATTACCAGCAAACTGCAGTGATTGCAGCAGAACAGGTCTCAGAGAGTAGGATCTCAACTTTCAAGTTCAGAATACCCATCCAGAAACTGAACATTGCTCTTGCCAGTGGGCCAGTGTCACACTGTTGTTGTGCTTTTGAGAGGTTTTCATAAATACCTAAATTACTAGGTTCTTCAGACAAAGCCCATATTGTTATGTTTATTTTACTGAGCCCATATTGTTATGTTTATTTTACTGAGATTGCTGAGTGACCCTGCAAAAGATGTGAAAAGAAAAAAAAAAAGAAAAAAAGGGAAAGTGCTCTGGGATTTTTAGCCAGAGTGTGACACTCTATACATGTAAATGGAGAAGAAAATAGGATTTAGAGAGAGCTGACAGGTCATGGTGTCAGCAATAACAGGAGATAATCATACAACAAAAGGTTCACACTCACTCTGCTTTCCCGTCCAGCGGTGTTCCTACTGCTCCCACTCCCTGGGTCAAGAATTGTGAAGCAAATTCTTTTTAACAGTGAAAGAAGCAGTGCTGTTGTCCTTTAGTTATTACAAGCATGCTGGGAGATACACTCCAGTTGTTGTTCAGCACTCAGACATGAGATGTGTGATGGCAGTGCCATAATGCACCTGGTGGGAAATTAGGGCTGATACTCTGCCCTGTGTACAGGGTAACAAAATGCATTTTTCTGGTACTTCTTTACACTTCATGTTTTTCATGAACCTCTGTGTCTGAGGAAATGCATCTTTTACAGTAAAAAAACAGTTAAGTAGTTACAGATTGCTAAGACTGTAAGAAGATGAGGTGCATATGAAATAACACTGTTGTTCCTCGTGGTGAAGTCCACCATATATTCGACGTGCAGATGCATTCAGCCTATAATCAGATACAGTCCTACAGAAGAACTGTTCTTGGCTCTCAGCCACGATGGTGCCTCTGCCAGGCAGAGGGTTTCTGGAGAGGGCTTCCCCTCACAGAGGGCAGAGCTGTGTGCAGCAAGAGCCAGAGCCAGCTCTGAGCAGCAGCATTTGCCCCTTCCCTGCCACAGCCACAGGCTCAGCTGTAAAGAGTTACTGCTTCTGCTGCTTCTTCCAAGAGCATCTGTCTTGGAGTCTTGGAGGCTTCTATTTTAACTATTTTTCCAGCATCTGGCTGATACTTGGAAGACAATAATGCCTTTTTTTAGAACATTACTCACCGATACTAACATTATAAGTTGACAGTTTTGATCAAGAATAAATTGGAATGTACTATTTGTGCTGATCAACACAAGGGAATTTGTAAAGTAATAGGAGACCTGGTTACCCTGGACATGGAAGAGCATTGAGGGAGATGAGGATGTCCAGTGTGGAGAAGAGAAGGCTCCAGGGAGACTTCAGAGCCCCTTCCAGGCCTGAAAGGTGCTACAGGAGAGCTGGAGAGGGAATTGGGACAAGGACCTGAAGTGACAGGACAAGGGAGAATGGCTTCCCACTGCCAGAGGGCAGGGATGAGTGGGATACTGGGAAGGAATTGTTCCCTGGGATGCTTGGGAGGCCCTGGCACAGGGTGCCCAGAGAAGCTGTGGCTGTCCCTGGATCCCTGGCAGTGTCCAAGGCCAGGTTGGACAGGGCTTGGAGCAACATGGGACAGAGGAAGGTGTCCCTGCCGTGGAACAAGATGAGCTTTAAGGTTCTGTCCAACCATTTGTAGTTCTAAAATTTCAGCTGTTTCCTCCCTTTCAAGCATCTACTAAAGACATTTCAAAGGAAGGTTTAATTATATTAGGGAGAAATTTGACAGTTTTATACAGATTCCTGCTCTCAGATTACCTTTGTAATGTTTACTGAGAGGGTTTTATGGGGACCATAAACATCTACCAAAACTCCAAGCAATATTTTTAGTGCCTGTATTAAAGATGCACAAAGGATTTTACATGAATATTTCCATTATACCATGTAGAAATATGTGGGAAGTAAAATAGCAATTGGTAATTGAAGTGAATTGAAGCGAACTACTAAATTTTATTCAGTAATTTTAAGTATTTGGTTTTAAAGCACTATTTTGATCTCAGTAGTTTGTGTGGCTCAAAGGTTGAGAACTGATTTTGTTCATTAGTACAGTTCTGTGCTTGTCTATAGAAAGACTTACCCCATTTTGATTATTCAGGCTGTTACAGGATTCTTGTTACAGAAAACCAAGTCTATTTATACTTTCTGCTGTCTGTCAAACAGAAAGGATGTTCACATGAGAGCTTCTTACTGCCCTTTCAGATCAAGGCAAGCACTTACAGGTGGCAGATTTGCAGGCTCCCAGTGAGATTTGCCTCCAGCTTCTCTGTTATGGTCTTCTGTCTGACCCTATCATCCTGTGGGCAAGGAACATGGTCTGTGCAGGGTGTTTGTTCTGTGGGTTGCTCACTCCTTGAGTGGTTTTGCATTGGGAATTACTATGAAGTGGAACCACAGGCACCCATGGCACTTGGTGAGGGGCTGCTCTGACAACCTGTCAAGGGGCTGCTGTGGGTGTCAGTGGAGGAGCAGGAAGATATGGGGATTCTCAGGTCAGCACTGCAGCTGCTCTGCCCAGCTTGGTCTGTGATCCTTGGCACAGTGAGCTCAGTCTGGTGACATTCCGTTGGGATTCTGGGAAATAGGAAGCAGACGCAGAATGTACTGGATCTGAGGGTGCACAACTGAGGGCATCTGTCAGAAGCTACAGCAGCAGCTTTGCCATTGCCAGACAACACCTCCAGGGTCCACATCGTTATTTGAGGTGGTGGCTTATTGTCCTGTGGAGCCTTTTAACACAGCTCCTAAACTTAGCACTATCTGATCAGTTAATCAGTTTGGCTTGAGGAGGTCCACCATGATCAGGGCTGTTGTCACCAACCTCTGGGAACAATCCTGTAAGCCGTGTTTCTGTAGATGGTGTGAGTGGGGAGTGTGCCATGACCTTCCAGATGTTTGCTGTTTTTTGTTTCCCACACCCCTGATGCGTGCCCTGGGCTGTTCAGGATGTCTGAGCACCTGCCCTGCTCTAAATGTTGCTTGGACCAGGCACCATGCTGAAACACCAGCCAGGCCTGCCCTCATCCAGGGAGCTGGGGCAAGGTGCAGCAGCTGCCCAGCTGTCTGAGTGCACATTTGGGGCATTGGTGTGCAGTCTGTCTCTGGTACAGGTGGCTGCAGTGCCCTGTCCAGACTTCACAAACTGAGGCAAGCCAAGGTACTACAGCATGTGCTCCAGGATGGCATTTTGGGACAGGATGCTGCCTGCTAGAAGTGGGATGAAGGCAGAGGATTGCTGCTGTTCACATCCTTTTCCTCCTCAAACTGCAGAAGAGGAAGGGCTAGATTGGTGAACATTTATAAGGACACAGAGCATACTTCTGTTGGTTATGGCCATCTCTCCCACTGTCCCTCAGCTCTCAAGGACAGTTTTCTGCAGGGGGTGGGAGGATTGGCATCAGCTGTCTCAGGTGCTCTGTGAGCTGTGGTGACCACTCACATCCTTGTGTAGGTCATGCTGATGCTGTGCTCACACGCTCTAGGAAACTGACCTGACCTCTTTGACAGGGAAAGGGGGAGCAGTGGGGACAGAGAGAAGCTGGGTAGGGTGTTGGGATTGACAGGTGAGAGCAGAAAGATTGAAAACAGCTCCATCAGTTCAGCGAGGGTTCAGAAAAACTCATGTGGGTGTCATTTTCTTGAGGTGACTGGACAGTGATCCCTTCATCAGGTTTATTATCTCCTAATGTAGCTGCAGGGCAGTAGTGATGCCTCCCGGGAAGCTTTTGGACTTCTGACAGGACAGGTTAGCAGGTTAACTTGCTTGGATCTTAGTGCAATGCCATTTGGATCTCCTCTGCACTGTTCTGTGTCTCCTGAGTTCCAGAAGGAGCTGGGGTTGCTGTTGTCTGTCTGGAGGAGGAGGAAGGAGCCCAGCAGGGATCAGTAGGTTACAGCAGTTACAAAGCTATTGCATATAGTGGCAGGCACTCTGTGATTTTGTGTGGGCACTTCACGTTTTGAGGGCTGTCTGGTGGCTTGTGAGTATTTCTTGTGTGCTGGCAGCTTGTGGTGGTGGCTCACTCATTGTACTGATGTACTGGAGCACAGTTTCTGGCTCAGTTTCATCCTTAAGAAATTTGGTCCATGGTCTGCTCCCACATACAGCTCAGGAATGCTGAATGGGGACAGTTGGAAGATTCATTGGACTCAATGATCTTAGAACCTCAGTGATCTTTTCCAGCCTTAGCAATTCCACAATTCTGTGATTTCAAAACCAGGTTTCTGTTCTGAGTTAAGACAGTGCTGCACCTGTGTGAAGGTATTGTCTCTTGAGAGGTTGAGGTTTTGTACTTGACTCAGAAAAATAATGCTCTCTGGACATCCTAGGGGTGTCAGAGGCCCAGAGAATGGTTTAGGGTGGAAAGGGCTTAAAGGCTCATGTCGTTCCAAACCTCTTATCATGGACTGGGACACCTTCCACTGAGTCCACTCAGTATAAATTGTATTAATCTCTTTTAACCACATTTAAACTGTGATTTAGAGAGGTCAGAAACAACATTGAGTTTTTACTAGGAATAGGACCCGTAAGTCCATCACATCCTTATATATTAAATAGGTTGTTAAAAAAAATAAACAAAGCCAACAACAACAAAAACACACACATACAAATCCACAAAAACCAACAGAGCCAGGTGTCAACTTCCTTGTGTGTATGGTATGGTTTTATGATATGCAGAGTGAGTATGTTATCATTCCATCAGCTCAGTTCTGATTTCTCTCTGGTCCCAAAAATATGGTGAAACCAGTGGAGTGGGCTGGACAGGGCAAGACTGAATTGAGTATCAGTGAGGAACTACTTCATTCCTTGTGGAAATCACAGCAATGTGATAAAACAACTTTACCACCCTGCCATGTCCTCAGCAGTATTTCACTGAGGCAGTGTCAGAGTCCTCACTCAACAGGCTCCTTTGGAAGCTCCAACTGTGGAAGGTTTTGTGTTTGATAGAAAATTGACTTCTCTGAAGTTTTCTGAAGTTGCCTTGGGAGGGCAGGAAGGACCAGGCATTCCCAAGGGAACAGGAGCTGGACCCCATGGGCAGTAAGTGGAATGGCGGGGGCTCCCCAGCCAGGGCTCAGAGTGGTGGGACAGGTCCGTGGGGCAGGGTCAGGCCCCATGATCATGGCCAGGTCAGACACGGCCTGGGGATGACCAGGCAGGGCTGTGGGCACGGGCTGAGGCTGGGTTTGGGATGGCAGCCAGTAGCTGACTTAACTGTGTACTTGAGTCCCAAAGCAGGGAAAAGTTGCCCTGAACAGAACAGAGCAAGTGAAACGGGGGAGCATATTTGTCCTTGCACGCTCACTAGCAGGCACTGGGCACTCCCACCTGCTGAGGAAGAATATGTGGCCTGAAACCAGCCTGACCCTGTTGCTCTTCCCCATTCTCTTTTCTGTTTGCTGTTTACTGGTCACGGGCCACCTAAACACAGGCCTCCAGAGCTGGTCTGGGAAAACTGAGGAAGCATTTGCATTTGTTTTGTGAATGTGGGGACAGTGACACGGTTCATTCAGCCAATGAAACCATTTCCCTGCAACAGGGGTCACCATCTGGTCTCCATGGGGTTAAATTCAACTTTCTTTGCAATGCCTGTGGTCAATCCCACCCTGTGCTCTTCTCTGGTCTGTTGTACTGGTAGAGAGTTCTTGATAAAGGTGAATTCCCACAGAGTTGGATAGGATTTGTTCTACAAAGCAAAAGTATGTCTGTATTTAGAGAACACAATATATTTTTATTTGTGAAGCAGATTATTATTCTTCTGTCATTTTACAAGTGTGACTCTTCTTACCTCCCCATCCTTAAACACAGCAAAATACTAGTATTTGTGTACAAACTGGATGGACACCAGTTCAGTGCTGTTTGTGTGTTGTGAATTACCTCTTTCATTTTTAACTGTTCTCTAGTAGAGCAGCTTTTCTACGAATTAGCCTCTCAGCAGTGGTTAATTAATTTTATTGGATTCCATTTGTTATTACTTGGTTCCTGTGTATGTTGAAGTAAAACGTAATGGCCTGCTGCATGGTGAGTCATCTTCCACAAAGAGCATTGCTCATTGCCAGTTTAAGCAAAAGGGAGGGAGAGCTACAAGCTTTTCAAAAATGTGTTGCAACCAAACGTAGTGTACCTTTTCATGGGTTATTTTAATGCCCACAGAAATCTGGAAGAGTTGCCTTTCTTTGATCTCAAGACAATGTGTATATTCCTAACTGCTGAATTTGTTAGTGAAAAACTCACTTAACAAACATTGTCTTAAAACATTTTCATCCAAGGAGCTTGGAAATGTAAAAACTTTCAGTGCAAGTTACCATTTTGTGACAATCCAGAGATCCAACTTTGAAGTTAAACTAAGGGGTAGATTGATATCTGGAATTCCAAAAAATGCAGCACAAACCCCTGGCAGTGATCTTAAGCATCAGAACAAATTACCTTGAGGTGTGGGCATCTCTCACCACTTAAACCTTCCTGTCTCCTGAAGAGCTGTAATTTAGAAATTGCTTGTTGCTACTGGGCCTTACTGTCCCTTTCTTCTCACTATTCAAATTTTGTTGTTCCATCAGATACCCCAGGCTCTCAGAATAGGTAGTGCTGCCACTTACCAGGTAGAACTGATACAGTGTGAAATTATCCCTTTCGAAACTGCTCTTCAGCTGAGTCTAAAAGAGGAGATTCAGAGTGTAATTTTCATGGCTTTGCTAAAATCTTGTGATACATAAAATTGTGACTGAGCTTGTGTTGTTCCTAAAGGCAGCAATGGAGAAGCCAATTCATCATCGATTGTTTGTGACAAGAATCTTGAAAGAATTTGAAAGTGACACTTTTTTTCCAGAAATTGATCATAAAGACTACAAGCTTCTGACAGAGTAAGTACCAAAATGCTTATCAGGCTTGTCTTCAGAATAATCTAATTTGAATGTTTAAGGGTTCTATTAAGGCCATGTTGGTTTGAGTTAGAGGTGAATTTATCCCCAGAATCATATTTTACTTATAACCTGGAATGGCACCACACTCTGCACAGATTTTCTTGGAACTTGCTGTGTTCTTCAACTCTGTGATCTTCATGGTAAGGAATTGTCTATGTCAATTTGCTTAAAAGTAACTTTTTCTTATTGTTTCCTGGTTTAGAATTACTCAAATATTTACTAAGCTTTGTAACTCTCAATGTGTTGTTAGTAAATAGTATTTGGCCTCTGAATGTCTTTGATAAATTGCCAAAGACAAATTAAATTGATTTGACTGGAGAGGCTTGAGCTTTAGATATTTCTAAGGTTATTCCTTCCCTCTTGAGAAAATTACTTCTTACTAACAAACATAGTAGGAAAAGGTGTACAAAAAGTTACAGGTTCTGCCATCCACTATGGTTTCTTGTGTATTATCCTTGTCATTTTCCGGTTGTGCTTTTATGTCCTCTCCAACAAGATTACATCCAACAGACACTAAGGCAGCAAAAATTCAGACACCTGCCTCAAGAGCCAGGGAGGACTGGACCTGATGCTCTTCCTGCTGCTCCTATTTTGGCTCTCAGCTGGTTATAGACCAGCAATGGAAGAAATAGAAAGTATGAGTGAAACTCTCCTCAGGGAGCACAGGAATGGATTAGCACGGCTCTGGGGGAGGATAAGCAGGGGCAGGGAAGAGGGATACAGGACAGAAAAGGTGGGTGGGGAGGATGAGTCACTTCCAACTCCAATATATTCTGAACTACTATGTGCTCATTTGAGTGTCCTCAGATCTGACCCAAAGCTCTCTCTCTCTCTCTCAGCTGTTCCTAGCTATACGTTGTTCTTGCCCAATGTACTGAAATGAACATTGGTGTTAGAACATGATTTTGTAAGCTAACAGGTAATTTCCTCACTGAAGTGGAAATCTGACGATGCCAAACCTTACCAAATAAATTTAAAATGTATCTCTCCCTCAAAGTCAGTATTACTCATACAAAACCCTTGTTCTTTCAAGGGAAGATGAAAAGATTTTGAAAGCATCTATTAATAAGAAGTGGTTTAGAAAACCTGGAATATAGAGGAACTCTTTCTATGGTAGCAGTCACCTGCTTTAGTAATCTCTTGCAGACTTGTAAAAAGCCTTGTCCTTAGCATTTCCTCAAAACCAATTTAGGAAAACCAACGTAAGAAAAAAACCTGAAGTGTTCTATAATCTCTTCTTCCTTAGCATACATTTTTGATAACATATTAGAGGTTGTAATAAAAATGTTGGGTATTTCTTTATTAAGCCAAAAATAGGGGTGTTGTTTTCTGTCAGAGTATGGTTCCTTGATCTAAAAGATGGATATAAATCATATAAATCATGGATAGTAGTTAAATGATTCCTAAAAACAGTGTACGTGTTCAAAAGACAGTGTTTTCATTTTTTTCCCAAACAACTGGCTTTTCTAGTTGATTGGATAAATTACAGGTGAATCATAATGATATTTTTACCTGCTTGTTGGCTTTTGTCTTCTCTTCTCTCTCTCTAGGTACCCAGGTGTTCCTGCTGATATCCAAGAAGAGAATGGGATCCAGTACAAATTTGAAGTGTATGAAAAAGCTGGTGTGGCAGAATAAGGGTGGCATTTTGTACTTCTTTTGTAAGGGCAGGTATTTTAAACCATGAAGTTTTACTGACTGTAAAGATACATTAAATTTTTGAAGAAAATCATGCCTGATGGTAAAATACCTCAGTAGTGAATGCTTCCAAAAACCACACCCCACACTTTGAAGTTACACCCTGCAGAAGGGGGTTTGAGCAATTCCACAGCAAAGGTTGCATGAAGCCCTGCACTGATCTTACAATCCGTGGCAGCATCCCTGACAATTCCTTGGGTAAGGAAAGGCATTAGACTATGTCAGAGACTTATTTCTACTGAAACAAAGGAGTTTAGTATCTCTCTCCTTGTTCAAAACATCCAGCACTGCGAAAGCAGCAATCCTCCTAAGTTTAATTGAGATGTTGTATACATTTATAACACCTTTTAAAATGTATTGGTGTAGAGGTAAAGGTAAGCAAGCCCAGCAGGAGAAGGGGAATCAGGGAGTCTCACACAGCAGTTGAGGGATGCACTGATCCAGGATCTGTCACTCAGGATCACCAGTCCTGCTGCAAAACCTCCTCCAGGTGGGCTTCTTTCCCCCTGGGGCCACAGGTCCTGCCAGGAGCCTGGTCCAGCAGGAGCTCCCCACGGGATCACAGCCTCCTTCCTGCATCTGCTTCTCTGGTGGGCTCCTCAGGGCTGCGGCTGAGGCTGTGCTCCTGATGGGCTGAGGGGAATCTGTGCTGCTCCTGCCTGGCCTGGGCCTGGAGGGCTCTTTTCCTGTCCCCTTCCAGCCCCTCTCGCCCCAGCTGTTGTTCCCCACAGGGTTTTCCCTACCTTCTTAACTCTGTTATCCCAAAGGTGCAATTGCCACTGGTGGGCTCAGCCTTGGCCAGCAGTGGCTCCATCCTGGAGCTGGTGACTTTGGCCCCATGGAACACGGGGGAAGCTTCCAGCAGCTTCTCACAGAAGCCACCCCTACAGCCCCCCTGCTCTCCAAACCTGGCCACGCAAACCCAGCAAAATCTGGTAAAGAAGCTTTAATATTTCCCTAGGTTCACAGCTGTCTGAAAGCTTGGCTGCTCTCATAAAGATTCACTGTGTCAGTTTGACCACAGCCACTTTGAAGTGGAAGAAAATATACATTGGTTTCTTAAAAGTCTGTTCCTATGCTCCTACCAAGCATTATCAGTAAAGATGCAGTTTGTCAGTGTGATTTTGAATAATCTATGTGACAAATATGGATTATAAGCAATAATGGAGTAGTCCTGTTTGATCTTTGTTAAATATAGTTAAATACAAAAATACTACAAATATTAAATAAACTGGTATAATTTACATTGATGTTCCCTTAGAATATCAGCTATGAGCACCCCCTGAATTTTCCATGGCACTTTACTACAATACCTAGGTCTTAAAAAACATATTTGTTGCAGCACCTGCCCTGAGTTATCTCAGTTTTCTCTGTTTCCTTTGAAACTGTAAGCACTTCCCTGTATTGATTTTCTTGTTCCGTGTGTGCTGATGTTACATCAATCGATAAAAACAAGTTTATGTTTACAAAATGCAGCAAGAAGTCTCCAGAATTTTAAATTGACAGCACATTGTTGAAAGGGAAGAAAGAGACTGTTACCAGGGAGATGTCATGGGGTTTTTTTAAATACAAGTCACAGTGACCCTGGCAAGAGAATAACCTCCCAAAAGTGTTTAAAACATACCTGTTATAGGTCAGTGTTGAAAGCTCTGACACTTTGCAAAGTACTGTGTTTAGGACAACTGACATTTATTAAAAATGGGAGAACAGACTTCATGCAATGTTGGCTGCAGCCGACATATATTAGAAACTTTGTGCCTAAGTGCAGAGATACAGCTCACTGAGACCAGGATGTTTTGTAGCGTCATTTCAGTTTCAAAGAACTTTTAACTTGGGTGCAAAAACAAGCCTGCTGGGAACATAAGTGGTTACTCTTGATTCTTTGTGGACTCACGCAGTCCTCTCCAGATTTAACTTAGGTCCTTTGTCAGATACAACAACAAATTAAGTTAATTTACATTTCGTGGAAATGTGAATTTCTGAGTCTGCTACTTGAAACTTTTCAGAACATAATGCTGTTCATTCAGTGTGGCTCTCTGCCACAAAGATGCATTTTTGTTTGGTTTGGTTTTAGTAGAAACACTGCACTTGGACAGCACCTTTTGTACCACAGCTTTTCAACATACAGAGCCCTGTTGAGAGCTAGGAGAATGCAGTGAAGCTGAACCCAAAATCATGTTCAGCCCACGGGCAGACACCCCAAGCACCGCTCTTTAATCACACCAGGGTTAAAGGCTTGCTGTCTCAGGATGGCTAGGCAGAAGGGTGTGAGCCTGTGTGCTCAGCAAGCGCGTGCAGACTGTTTGCTGTTGGATGTATTGTGAGGGTGGTTATCTGGCCCCTGTTACCTCCCCAGGGTAAAAATAAGTCTCTTATATTGTGGCTTGAAGAGAAAAAAAACCTGTGTTCCAAATGCGTCTTCCCTGTGTTTTGTTTACTCCTGTACCTCATTGATGAATGATTCCTTGAAAAGCCATAGATTCTCATTATGTCCAGTACAGGGGAAAATGTCATGTTTTTACCCAGTTGCATGCAGCTAAGTGCAATGAATAGCATCATGAGTGACAGCGTAATTAACAATCACCAAGAAAAGTCTATACAGGTATAATTTAATCCCCCTCATTCATGCTTTCCCGGGAACAAGCTGTTCCAAACATATTAAAATTTTGATTTCCAAGGATAATACTAGATTTAACAAGATAGCTAAAACCAGAGGGTTTGCATAAAAAGTGAAAAACATAAATGTTTTTATTGTTTGTCAATTACTTATTATCTCTTATCTGACAGTGGACAGCGATTTCCATTTGGCAGTAGAAAGCTGATGTTTTCAGTAGTGTTAGAGTCACAGTGTATTCAAGGTCAGAGCTGGGAACATTCCAACAACAAATCTCTGTCATGGACAGCAATCTATGGAAAAGAAAGGTACACTCTGAAAAATAAGTTAGCTAATTTAGCAAATAAAATACTATTAGTATTTATACAGAAGAGCAGGGGAAAAACAGGAAGGGGAGAATAGCAATGATTATCTTACTCAGGTTATCTGAGGACAGCGCTAGTAGCACTTGACATGACATCTTAATGGGGAACAGACAATTGTGTTTTCTTTATCAGCAGCTAATTTGGTGAGAATTTAAACCTAAACCAAAAATTACCCTCAGTAGTTAAAAAGTTATGCTAACAGAAGAAGGTAGGAGCAGGCAGAGGCAGCAGCTGACTTGGAGGAAGGATTGTTCCTTAAATCAGGACAGAAAATTAGGTGAGCAGAGGTGACAGATGAGGCAGCAAAGCCTGGCTAAGTACAAAACTGGGAGATGCCTCCCGTATTATTCAGGTGTGCTGTCTCTGCCCGCCCTGGGGGGCTGTAGGAATGAAGCCAACCAAGTTAGGGTAAGGCTGGCTGAAAAATCTGAAGAGCCAGGTCCTGAAACAGAAGAGTGGAAGAGGAGAAAGAGAGCTGAGAAGAGGAAATTGAGGTTTCTTAGAAGGAAACATGGTTTATTCTATTAGTTTGCCCTGTAGCTATAATTACTAAGAAAACACTTTAAGAGTGCTGGCAGGGCTTTAGCACCTTTAAGATTCTGTGACAAAGAATGTCATTAGTGAGAGGTTTTCAGGATTTGGGCATTTGTGTAACTGCTACTGTCACCTCCACAGAAATCCTCAGCTGGAGTTGCTATCCAGAGGTGCTTGCTCTACACCCAGGAGCAAGAGTCCCATCCCAGAGCCTCCAGTGCCCAGGCGTTGTGGCTGTGCCCGGCCCAGCGCTCTTCTGCTTCCCTCAGTGTGCAGCTTCTGCTTCTGGGACTGCAAGAGGGAAACCTGCTCTTTTCCCTGTCTTCACTTGTTTTCAGCTGGCTCTGGGGTGATCCTGGGTTATTCAACCCTCTGTTCCCTGCAGATCATTTTGTCTCCTTTCTGTAACATCAAAGCAAAATTCATACAAGAAGTCTTTTGTTAGATTAATTTACATGGTTGGATAAAGAATAGATGAGCTCTTAACCAGAGTTCTATTCTGATTACATTTTCAGGACTATTTTTTCAAGTGACTTGGACAAGAGCTTACATTGCAAAAGTTGCCTGTCATCTCCAATTAAATTCGGTGGGTTAAAGTAGATTATCTTTTCTCATACATCTTGTTTTGCTCTTTTTATCATTAATGGTTTAGCTACAGCGTTTGTAGATCATCTTCAGTCCTTGAGCTGTGGTCCTCACCATTCTGTCCCTTATCTTTTCAGCTGTCTCATTTGATTGAAAATTTACAGGGATTCAGAGAATTGGGCTGATCAAGAGAAGTATGTATTTCAAATAGATGTCTCTTAAGTATGTGCTTATTTCTGATTAAGTGGTGGTGAAGTGTTTTTCTTGAAATTGGGCCATATATTTGCCTAAGTAAGCAAAAACTGGAGGTTAGAAAGTAAATAGTTTGTTAAGTGATGTCTGCTGTGAAAAAAAAAAAAAAAAAAAAGAGGGGGAAATAAATACAAACTTATAATAAACAGAATCTGAGAGGACAGGAAATTAATGATACACCATTACCCATGGAGCTTTAAATCAATGTCTTTTTCTTCCTTGAGCAGTTCTGTTTAACAAGTTCCTAATACCAAGCAGAGTCTTTTTCAGTAAGCAAGCTATTATTCAGAAACCATAAAATAGTTTATGAATTGTGTAAGTGATTAAATTGAGATGGACACTTGCATGAAAACATAACATTTTGATGTTCTCCTCCAAATGCAGTTTTCCACACAAAACCCTGCTGGGGACACTCACATTGGTTTTGGACAGTTGTCCCAGTGGATGGATTGCCAGCCCTTCACTGGAGATCCCTGCTTCACCTCAATAACTTAAAATGGATTGGTCACTGAATTGCACTAAAGGTTGTTCAGTTGTACTAAGGATCACTTTAGAAGCATTTAGTCTTTTTTGTTGTGTATCAGTAGCTCTCTGTATCAGTAGCTGATTGAACATGTCCAAAAAAGCTCCTAGAAATGGTTTCTTGTGAAAACATCTTGAAAAAGAGCTTCATTTTCATGAGAGCAAGAAGGAACTTTTTATCGCTATACCTCTTCTTGTTAGGTTTGGCTCAAAAAGATTAAAATCTAGATCTGGTCCCATCAGCATTCCTAAGTGGAAAACCTCATTAATGTAACATCTAAGTTTAGAAAGACTTCATTTTTTTCTAATTAGTTTTAAATCCTTTTTTTCTCATGCTTGTTCAGTTGTTTATCATGGTAGAAGGCAACCTGTTCCACTGGAGTTCTTTACTCACTGACTATTTTTGGGCATAGTGCTGTTTCAGCCAGTCAAAATTGATTTCTTTAGTGTTGACTCTCAGTGTCTCTCATGAAATTATGGTTATCTTTTGGATGGAATAATGTAAATTCTGTTCCCTTTTGTTGCAGACCAGTTTCCCATTTTCTCTGCACAATTCACTATTTTTTCCCAGTATGTAATTCAGATTCTTTTAGAAGCTGCTCCAGACTTAAAAGTACAGCCAATGTTCTGCTTCAATCTAAACAATTTATAAACATATGTATGAGAAAGATTCAGCTCCAAGGATATTCACAGGCTGTGGGAACTGGCAAAAGAGAGTTATCCACTGAACCTGCTGATTTATAGCACCCGGGAAGGTAGCACTTGCATTGTGCAGCATTTCCAAGGCTTGTGCCCGTGGAACAAGACATTTATTGGAATATATTCTCTAAAACTGTTAGAGGGAGCCCTGCTTCCGTCACCAGCCACAATTATTCCTGCAAGTGTCACAAGTGCAGTTCCCACACACACTCAGTTTTTTAATGAAAGTACTTGGCAATAAACCACCAAACACTTCAGAGAGATTATTTATCCAGGCAGAAAGCTCCGTGTCATAAATAGCTAATCAAAACATGCGTGATGGAAACCAGGAGATACCTAGGCACTGGCCTGATCTGCCTGGAGGCACAGGGTCACACCAGAGCTTGATGGGCCCACAGAGACTGTTAGCAGGGACAGTGCAGTGCAACATGTGCCTCCAAATTGCCTGGTAAACAAACCAATAACATAACAAGGTACTTCTCTAGATTTTACAATGCACACATGGGGTTTTTGTGAGACTCCTAATTCCTTCTGTTTGGTTTTGGTCATTATTTCTGAAGCACAAAACATAGCACTCCACTTCTCTCTTAGACCTCTCAACTGATGTCTCTACATCACTACCATAATCCCCTTTCAAGATTTTGAACAAGCAAGCAGCTGTGCCTGTTACATTCAAGAGATATATATTTAAGAACACTGTTGTTTACAACATGAGTGCATTCCTCTCAGCAAACAGTTCTAGTACAGTCAACATCTGCCTCTGTACCTTATGGTTTAGAAGGTTTTAAGGTACCAAATTAGTATATGATAAAAATAGTTTCAGGGCTTGGGGTTTTTTTTTCAGTCAACCCAACAAAACCAAGTTAATTAGGCTTCTATATTTTTCCATTCATTCACCATTTTGAAAAGAATTCTGTGCACTAATACATAATAAAGTAACTGAAATACTAGAATTACTTCCATTACGTTATATCGTATTCAACAGTTTACGCAGCAATGCATTATATAAATAATCACATGTGTAAGCTTATAATCACATGAGTTCTTGCTGGTGTAGGCTAAGGCTGGCCAGTACCAAATAGCTACAGATACAGATACAGATACAGATACAGATACAGATACAGATACAGATACAGATACAGATACAGATAGAGTGCTTACAATTTTTCATGGGAAGCAAAATCCAAAACTAGGGCAGTGGGTGGGGATGTCAGATTGAATTTAACTATTTCTATTCCTTTTCATTCTTTTATTTTCCTATAGACAAAGTGGAGCAGTGATTTAGCTGATTTCCAGGATCTCCAAAGACAGAGGAAAGGCTCTTCTGTGGTTGACAACACTTGAACCTCACAGGCCCTCAGGTGTGCCTGCACTGCCAGATCCCAAGCCAGGGCTTTCAGCTCTGAGACCACCTGCCCAAAATAGGGCTCCTGGCTCCAGGCCTGCAGTCCAGTGCTGGGCTTCCTGCAACTTGCTAGCAGCTGGCATCCAGAAAACTAAATATGTCGTTTCCCTGCCTGCCGGCCCACAGTTTATCACGAATCACCTTCCTGGGGCCACACTGTCGTCTCAGAAATGCCCATTAGGTTGTGTGGCCTTGACAAGCAGCACCTGGGCTGAGCTCCTCTTGAGTTACCAGAGGCACTGTCTGCTCCCAGGATCTGGTGTTGGCTACTGAGCAAGTCCGAGTGGACAAACATTTTCGTTATTGACCATTCAAAGAAAGTTGCCAAGCAGAATTGCATTTCAGATGGAATGTTGTGACCCTACAAACATTGGTCCGAAGTGAGACTTTCCCTGAGCTCAGGTGGATTTCCCAGGGATGAACCTGTGCAGGGATTGTACATACCTGAACAGGCTCTGGTGCTGTGAATGTGCTACAGCAAATGGAATAGGAATGTTGCTCTCTAATTTCCTAAATGCATTATATTTGTAAACCAGGCCTACAAGTTACTGTCATGCTTCTAGTAAATTCCACTGAGTCCTTTGTTAAATTCTTTCAACTAGGCTATCAATTCATTGCTGTTAAGTTTAAGTGCTGTTAAAATCTCTAGGCCTAAAGCTTTGGTCAAGTCCAGGGCTATGTTTTGCAGGGAGGTCCACTCTGAACCCTGTAACTCAGTAGTGACAGGGTCTCTCTTATCCCTTGGTATCCTCACTCTTTCCTATTCTTACTCTTTCTCCTGTCCTCAGCCTCCACATACACCACTTTTGTTTGATTTTAATTTTAGATTCATTGATTCTAGATTTTATTCTGAGTGCTTGAACTATGTAGTGGCTAGTAGAGTGAAGCATACCAATGAACTTCCACTTTTATATTAAATCTGATTTGGCAATAGTGATTCCTTGAGCAACCTAAAACATTGGTTTGTGACAAATATTTTTAGTCAATTAAAATTAATATTAGAATTCTGCAACCATGAAGCTTTCTCCTTGTTCATATCTAGGTAGCCCAACTGCCAGTGAAATACAGGAGAGGGATATCAAGTGTGAGAAACAAATATGCCATCTGCATATGGAAACACCTTCTGTGTTTTATAGTAAAATTTGTGCCTCATGGATGTGTTGCCTGCTCTGGATTTTCACTCTCCTTCACTTTTAGCAAGAACTTCTTGATACCAATAGTTGTTTTTCTATCCAACCAAGAGTATCCATGGTGATGTTTATAAGAAAAAAACCTAATTATCTTCATAAAAGTGTTCTTCCAAGAGCTGGTTTGATACACATTTGTTTGGGTGGGTTTTTTTGGTCAATGATTCATGTTGGCTATCAAGCTCAACACCACAATGCAGGCAAGATGGAAGGAGGAATAAGAAAGGGGACATTTAGAGCTGCCAGAACTACAGAAGTGGTGCTGTTTCAGCAGCAGGAGTTCTGGTATATACACAAGTGTACACTGCCTCGCCGTCTCACAGAATTAACCCAACAACAGGACTGTGAAGAGCAGTAAACTTATGAAGTGTGGGTGCTCAGTACACATGCCTTTCTGAGGCTGCATGGCAAAGGCTGAGTATTAAAAATGTGGATGAGGTAGAGAGGAAAACAAAGATAATTAGAATCTTACCACAGGGGGAAAAGAACCCCAAAACTTCTGTGGACATTCTCCCAACTTAGTTTTTGAAAGAGAAGGTTAAAGAGTAATTGAGGAACCTGCCCTTGGAATGTTGTTTGTCTTAGTGGCTTATTCATACCATTTATCCAGCTCTTAGTCATGACGGCTTCTCATTGATCCTGACGTGCACTTCTAAAAAATAGCAAGGTACAAGTCCCCTTCACATTGCTCCTGGAACCTTCTCTCTCCTGTGATGCCGAAATCAGTCCTGTGTAGCTGGATGCTGTGCTGTGACTTGCTGCTCATTGTAGGACCATGGTGGCTTTGTTTGGCTGTCAGTTTACCCTCACCTCCCCTGCTGGAGTGCTGCACTCGCCTGGTGAGTGTTTCTGTGTGCTGATACAGGGTCGGTGAGGCAGCCGTGCCTTGCCAGGGCGTGACTGCCGGGTCTCACACAACCCCTGTGGTGAGCAGCCTCTGCGAGGACACCCTGCAAGCTGCGCTCTGAGGAAATACCCTTGGAGTCTCTGGAGACCATCAGAAAGTCCTGTCACTCACAGATGTGTCCGAGAACACTCCATGAGCACCACCACAGGCACCCACAAACTGAAGAACAGCTCAGCACAGCTCAGTGATGGCAAGTGTCGGGCTGGCTGCTCCAAGGAGAAGTGATGCTGGAGGAGCCCACAAACCTCCTGTGATGAACCAAGCAGCCCAAGGGAAGGCCATGGACAGTGCCCACCTGGATTTCAGTAGAGCCTTTAGCAGTGTCTCCCAGAAGATCCTGACAGGACCTTTGTCACAAGTGAGGAGGCTCAGAACAGCTGCTTCTGGTCAGTCTGGAAGAAAGAATGCCCAGGAGGGGTCTCACTGCTGTACACCAATACATGAGAGGAAAATGAAAACAAATGGATCCTTCCCAGTAGCAATCAGTGACAGGGAAAGAGCCAACGGGCACAAACTCAATTAAGTCTCTCCCTCTGAATCCTAGGAAACCCTTTTTCCCTGTGAGGGCTGACCAAGCACTGGCATCGGCTGCCCAGAAAGGTTGTGGAGTCCCTATCCTTTGGAGACATTAAAAAATGGCGGCAGGTGGTTTCTAGTTGTTCCTGGGTGATCAGGAGGCTTGGACTGGATGACCTTCAGAGATCCCCTCCAGCCTCAACCAAATTGTGTTTTTTGTGAAGGTGTCCTAAGCTGCATGGAAACCAAGAAGTGTCCGTGACTGCGCTTCGAAATTTCACAGGATTTTAGCCTGTGGAACTAACTAGGAATTATTGCTAAGTCAAGCTTGTTATACCTGAGGGAAGCACCTCCTTGTGCTCAGCTTCCTCTCAATCCTATAAAATCCTTGCCCTGAGTGGCTGGAAGAAGTGTGGTGGTGAAGAAGGTCTTTGGTGGGTTGTTTCTCTGTTCACTGCACCTAAGGAGATCACAAAGTAGAGGCAGAGACACCTCGGTGCTGTCTCTGCCCGGAGCAGGGGTGGCCACTCTGCACCAGGAGAATCTGCTGGAGGTGCTGCGGGGTGGGGGCTTGGGGGTGTGAGAGGGGACAGGGGATCAGAAGGTGTGGGGGTGGTGGGGTGTGTGAGGGCTGTGAGGCTGTGAGACAGTGTGAGAGAAGGAGGAGGTGCATGTGTGAGGATACTGGGGTGACAGATACAGGGGTGAGAGATGGGTAAGAGCAGGGTGGTGTGGGATGTAAGAGGTGTATGGGATGTATGGGGTACGAGGAGGCCAGAGGGTATGAGGGGGTTGTGGGGTGTGAGGGGTCTGATGGACATCTGTGTTGTGAGAGGTTTCAAGGGATGTGAAGGGTCTGAGGGATATCTGGGGCTTGAGGGGCTGTGTAGGGTGTGAAGGGTGCTTGAGGTGTGAGGGTGTTTGGATGTGGATGTGGAGGGGCGGTGAGGGGAAGCAGGCGTGGGCACCTGTGGGGTTTGAGGGTGTGAGGGGACACACTGTGACATGAGGGGGGTGTGGGTCTGGATTTGGGGCTGGGGGGGAACAGCGGCGGGGCACACGGCGGGATCGCGGGTGCGAGGGGCCCCGGGGCCGTGCGGGGGTGGGCTCGGGGGTGGGGGCTGCGAGGGGCAGCGGCTGTGCCGAGGCCGAGGGCGGTGCCGGGGGCGGCGCTCGGTGTCCCGGTGTTGCCGAGTGTCCCGGTGTCGCTCCGCGCCGCGGGGAGCGCCAGGAGCGGCGGCTCCGTCCCGTCCGCCAGGAGCAGAGCGCGCAGGGAACGGCGCTGCCGCTTCGGGTAAAGTATTTAAACTCATTCTCACTGCCTTTATTTACTGCTCGTGGTGTTTATATGCTGCCGTGTGCGCTGTCACTTGCTTTTCCCCAGCTCCTCGCAGGGAGCCCTTTAAAGCCGTCGGGTTGCAAGTTGTGGTGGAAACTTCGGGGTGGTGGTGGTGGAGTAGTTTTGGCAGCACTGGGATGGTAATTTTTTTTAATCGAAAGTAACTCTATGTGGTAAATTTAAACTAGCAGAACAAGTTTGTACTGCCCTGACTGAATTTGCCAGGTTTAATGTGTATATGAAGAATCATAAAAATACCTAACTGCTGCTGCTCTTTTAGTGTGAAAGCACGTCTTTTTTCCGAGATGAGAATCAATGACAATTTTACTGGAATGATTCTCGACTCTCTAAACACAACTGTGAGAGCTTGTTTAACTGTGAGCGTGCTGAGGCACGGAGGGCAGGAAATCTGGCTCTCACATTAAATAGGTGAGGAATACTTTGCAAGAACTCCTTCATTCGTATCACGCATTCATGACACTGTTGCCTGTGTTTATTTGTTATAACATCGGTAGGCTCTTTCCCCCTCAGTGCTGTGATTAGACTATTAAATTCAAAGTCGGGTTTTCATACTATGAGGTGCCTGGTGCTGTTTTGTCTCAGAGTACTTTGCAGGACAATATTACTGTTTGAAAACAAAACAAAGCACTTTCTATACAGAAAGCACAGTGCAGGAATATTATTTGTACAAGAACAAGAGTACTTGTGGGTGATTTGGCAGACCAGTCCATGATTCCAGTGTCACACACTGCGTTTCCATAAGTTCCTTATTCCTCAAACTGCTTTAAAGCTTGAAGCTGCTTTCAAAGTTTACCTTCAGAGGTGAGAGGTAACCGTGTCAGTCCTGATAACTTAGGAACTCATGGAGTACTTCTGATATAGCAACATTTAGGAATGTTGCATAATCTCAATCTGTTCAACACTGATCTGCAATGAATTATCCAATAAATTATTTTCGGGCATCTGCTTGACCTGTGGTCTTTCACTTCGAAAGAGCCAGCTGTGGAGATTTTGGAGCAGGTTGTACCCAGTCCAGGTGTGATATGATTAACAGATGAAATTGTGGCTGTCATCCAGCACTTGAGAGTGTGTTCTGCATCATGTTGTTCCAGTTGTCAATCTGAAATGCCTTCTTTTGATTGTACAGTGTCTGATTCTGAAGTATTTGTGGGTTCCTCTTCCCCATTTCATTAATCTTCTCTTCACTTTTCTCTGCAGAGAAACATCTCGGGCTTTTTCCAGGCGAGTTCACACCTGCCAACACCATTTACTCCTAACTTTCAAACTATTGTCTTAGGTCAGCCTTTCACCCCCCTCAGATCAACAGTGCTGCTGAAGTGGATGGAAACAGCGAATTTGAGCAACAGGAGGGGTTAGATGAGATGTCAGAAAAGCAGCCTTGCCTTTAGCCCTGACCTGCTGCACGACTTCAGGTAGCATTATTCTCTTTCCATGCCTGTTTAATATTTAATGTTCTTTTGGCCATAAAAGGCTTTTCTACAGATGAAAAGGCTTATGTAAAAAAAGCTATATGCCATGGCTTAAGTGAAGTGAGCAGTTAAGTATCAGGAGAGCTTTAGGTAAATAGGAAAGAAATGTAAAATCACCAATAACTTCCAGGTAGGTCAAAGCCAGGGGAGAACACAATCAAAATTCCAGCATGTGTGTTATCTACCAGATATTTCTCTGCAGTTTTCTTCTGGAAACCTAAATGCACAAATTGATCGGATACTTTTATAAAAGACTTTGCAATAATCTTGAATACATTATTTGTCAAAAGTAGATATAAAAATCATAATAATGATTTGCACTTCAGTGAAAGCTAGGATAGACTGTACTGATATATTTTAGTATAATGGAGTGAATCCTTAAGTAATTGCAATGCAATTACCTTTTAAGAATGTTTTATCAAGACAGAGGGGTGAAAAAAACCAAGCCACCAGTCAAAGTGAGATTTCCTCCCCAGATTTTCAGGGAGGAAATCTGACTCTCATTTTTCTGCTTGTTGGACTATTCAAATAAAGTATACTGAGATCACCCTTTGATTTTGGTAGTCAATGTAAAACAGAATTAAATTACTGCTTTTCAGTACCAGAACATTACTAGTGTTTTCAGTGATGAATAAAAAATATTAATTAATTTCCATTACAGTTAAACTAGTTAAACATTTTTATTTCTCTAGAAATATATTGTAAATAAAGGAATATAATCATTTAATGTGTATCTAATCTTGTATTGAAATAATATTGCTCTGCTAGTTATTAAAGACTGATTTTTTTTTTTCTCTAAAGGTTTTCCCTACACACAGGTAAGCAAGCACATACAGGACATAGAAGTTTTAGTTGCATGTCTGCAAGTATACATTCTTATGAGACCTTTGGTTATTTATGATACATTAAGCTCTTAATTTTTATCTGAAACATCCTGATTCTCTTTGATGCTGTCAAATGTTTCTTTTGTTGTAGAGCTGATACTGTCTGCTCAGGCAGAGGACTGTGTAAAGGACAGTCAAAAAGTAAGAAGGTGACAGTCATGCTTTATTCTTACATAAATGTTATAATTATATTGAAGTATTTTTGAAGCTTCTTTTTAAAGTTTTAAATACATTTGTTGTAAGTCTAAAGGGTGGGAAGACCTTTCTTCTTTTCTTCCCTTCATAGTTTTTTCACAAAATATGGGGGTGATTAGAGGAGTAATTAGCACAGTTAAATCCTCTCCTTTTTTTTTTTTTTATTTCCTTCTCTTTCTCTGGGGGACTTGTGTAGTTTCTCGGGCAGCCAGGTGTGGCTCTGAGCCCTAGGAAGGTGCAGGTGGGCAGAGCAGGATGATGGAGGCAGTGGACGTGCCTCCCGAGGGCTACTCCCTGATCAAAGCCGTGTACCAGCGGCGCCTGCGCCTCACCCGGCTGCTGATCGACGGCGGAGCCTACGTCAACGAGAGCAACAGCAGGGGTGAGACCCCGCTCATGGTCGCCTGCATGACCAAACACGTGGACCTACAGAGTGCCAGCAAGGCCAAGATGGTGAAATACCTGCTGGACAACAAGGCTGACCCCAACATACAGGACAAGTCTGGGAAGACAGCCTTGATGCACGCTTGCTTGGAAAAAGCAGGCCCTGAAGTGGTGTCTCTGCTGCTGATGAGTGGAGCTGACCCCAGCCTGCCAGACCACTCCAACTGCTCTGCACTGGTGTATGCAATCAATGCTGCAGACAGAGACACCCTGGAGGTTCTGCTTAAGGCCTGCAAGGCACGAGGGAAAGAAGTGATCATCATCACCACAGACAAGTCTGCGTCAGGGAGGCAGAAAACAAAGCAGTACCTGAACGTGCCCCCTCCAGACCTCGAGGAATGCATTTCCCCAGCTGATTGCATCTCCCCATCAGAAATAGAATCAAACGAGGGCCCAGAAGACCCATTCAGCTTCAAGGAGCTGTATGGTGGACAACAGGTGGACAACTCATCTGAAAGAGTGCCACTAATGACCAAATCCAGCTCAACACCAGCACGGTTCAAGCTGACACAGGTGCTGCAGTGTGATCCCTGGCTGAAGTGCTGTCCAGCAGTGTTTCAGCAGAGGAAAATTGCTTCTTCACAAGAACTTCAGAGTATCAGTCCCATAGAAGAGCTCTCCTGTAAAGTCAGTGGCCTTGACTTATGCAAGAGTGTCACCATGAGCCATGAAAGTAGAGACAGGAAAGACACTGCTCAGGTACTGAAAACCTCTGACCAAACCATGTCAAGGAAAGCATTACGTGATGCAATAAACTATCAGACTCCTTTTGTTGAAGAGAAACATAACCCCAGTGAGATTCCCATGGGCATGGATGCCAGTTTGCGAGAAATCAGCTTACTTTCAAACCTTGGCAGCATTATCAAGAAAGGAAGTGGAGAACCAAATTATGACATCTCCAGTTCTCAGTTAACTAGCAGTCTAATTCCTGCTGCTGATACAAAAGGCAGTAAGTCACCAAAAGGAAATAAAGAGATTCTTTCTACATACCAGACTTTGTTACCAAGTCCAAGAAGAGTTCTGGAGAAGATGTCTCCTGTTTCTCAAAGAAGCAGAAATCAGGTTCCTCTAGAGGAAGAGGGTTCAGGAGCCTTAGTGTTGGATCAGACAAGGCCAGGTTTTCTGCCACCACTGAATGTGAACCCTCGCCCCCCAGTACCAGAGCTCACTGTCATAAACACAGTTTCTGGAATGATTTCTTATGGACAAACTCACTTAGTACCACCAGGATCTGCTTTCCCTAAGGGGACCAAAGATACGAATCTGCTGCGGAGGAGGCCATATGAGCAGATTACAGTCTGAACAGATCTAGCAATTACTGAATCTTTAACAGGAGAGCAAAGGGGATCTTTATGATATGTAAATATTCACTGCAGTCCTTGACTGTAATGGTATGTATCACAAAATAGAGCAGGTCTGTGATGTAAAGTAATGTCTGCCTCAAGATGAGTGGAATAGCTCAGAAACTAAAGGAAATGGCATATTTACCTAATGAGGCTGTCTTGTGCAAACTAAGAAGTGTTTATTTTGCTGGTTTTATAAAGTTTTCAACTTGGCCATGGCAGACTGAACCCACAGCAGTCCGTAGGCATTGCAGTTCTCATTGTAGGTTGTAAATACCCCTCCTAGATTTCCCCAAACACATACCCTTTCAGCACCCAGAGAGGTGGTGCACACAGAATTTGGGAACCTGAAGCATTTGAATGTGATGCTGGACACCAGACTGCCTTTGTCCAGGTTGTATATATGGGTACACCCCAGAGACACCAGCGTGTGGTGGGTTTGCGTGGCAGCAGGTGCACCCCGTCAGTGTTTCCTGGCCTCAGCAGCGTCACTGCAAGCGGGCAGACACTTCAGAGTTGATGACACTCGTGCTGCAGAGCTGTGCTGCCCAGGGAATTCCAGCTAAGGGCTGGGAGCGTGCTTCAGGCTCCCAGCTGGCACTGGAAGCCAGCGGTGCATGGGAGCTCTCCAGCCCAGCACACGGCGCCAGGCAGCGCCGTCGGGAGCCCAGCAGGGCGAGGGACAAGCCCTGGGTGTGCCACAGGCCAGCCCCACTCACGCTGTGCCCAGGCACTGCGCACCTCGGGCTGCTCCCTCTACAGCCTCTGGAATCTGCTCCCTTCCGAAAAGCAAGGGCGCGGGAGGCAGAGCCTACACCTGAAACAGACTCTGTTACTTTCTGCAGTTCCGGAGTCCCCCAAAAAGAGACCTCTAGGTCAGGCTGGAGCAATTTACCCCCTCAGTCAGAGCTCTTTTCACCAGGGTACAGACGCTGGGACACAACCCAGTGTCTTCATAAGCAGAGGCACTACACACACACACACACACACACACACACACATATATATTTAGGAGCCGGGGAGAACTCTGTCCTCCTGCTCAGACTGACATATAAAGGATAACCCAACAAGTCAAGGGAAGTTGAGGCACTGGCACAGTTTTCCCAGAGAAGCTGTGGTTGCCCCATCCCTGGGAATGTTCCAGGCCAGGTTGAAGAGGGCTTGGAGCCACTTGGTCTAGCAGAAGGTGTCCCTGCCCATGGCAGAGGGCTTGGAATGAGATGGGCTTTTAGTTCAGATGGTTTCCAACCCAAACCATTCTGTGATTCTGTGAGCCTAGTTATGAAACCTGGGAGATGGAAACCCACATTTTGCCTGATTTGAAACGGAGGACTGAATTTCCCACAAGTGGAAAGCAGTCCTCTGCAGCCCCCAAGCTACTGTGTATTTTTAAGTATTTCTATCTAAAAGTCTTTCTTTCCTTTCCTTTACTGTCTTGTGATTCCAAGTATCTCCCTTGTCTTTGTGTGCATCCCATAGATGCTGGATTTCTGCAACTGCATTTAGCATTTAGATGTGTCTCCTAAATTTTGAGAAAAAGTGAATGTGTTCTGTTTTGTTGTAATTTACAGAAATTAGTTGTATTGAAATTGTGTCTGTGTAATGTGAATTTCAGTATACTGAAATTAGGTATGATTTTCCTGAAAATACTCAGTGGGTACTACCTGTCTTTCTGCAGCTTCAGTCAAAGTTGGCCAAATCTGACATTGCCTAATGAAAGCCTGTAATGTTATTTAGCTTTGCACTTAGTAGGAGACAATTTAACGGGGATCTTAAGCTTAAAACAGTGCTAAGGGGATCTTAAACATAAACCAATTTAAAGAGGATCGGAGACATAAAACAATTTGAAGGGGATCATAAACATACAAATATTTAATGGGGATCATCACCATAAAACAATTTAATGGGGATTCTAAACATTAAACTATTTAAAGGGGATTATAAACATATACTCTCTGTAAATAACTTTTTGGGAGTATTTGTTTCCATTCAGGTTCTACCTTTTCCTTCAGGAGATTTTCCTCGATCAGCCCCTGTGCATATCAGGCCCAAAAAGGATTATGTGGACGTATTTTTATGATACAGAAATTACGTGGAACAATACATGTCAGTATTAACTGAGTACAAATTACACCTTACACAGAATACACTTTCCAAATGTTTTCATGATAATATAAAAGGAAATGGCAAGTTCTCATCTGTTCATCTCATAGTGAAGTTAAAAATTTGAATGGGAAAATAGATCTCAAAAAAAACCGCATTCTTTTTAGACAAAATTGACTATCAGCATGTGTTCTATCTTTGCTGAGGATATAAAGCCCAATTTATGGTGTTTTGATTTTTCAATTAATTATGTATATGGGACTATGGCTCCCTTAAATGAAACCATAATTTTTCTACAAAATGCTCAGAAAATGGAGGGAAGTGTCTTGAAAAGGGAAGTTTTTTGGTAGTGTTACCAGTATTTTGTGATTCATTGTGATGCAAAGTAGTGTGAATGTTATTATTGTCTGTGTTACTGTTACAAGTGACCTTCAAAGGAAAAAGCTTTGTTCTTTTGCTGTTGTTATGCTGAATAAATAAAAGTTATTTTTTCCCCCTCAGAGGGAACATGGAAATAAGCACATGCTTTTATTCACTACTCAGGAAACGATGAGTCATTGCAAAAGGTACTCACTCAGAAGTGTTTCTCAGGCTGCCTCTGTACAAGAAAATGGGAACAGTTACTTCGATTTAATCCAATACAGCTAAATTTGTCCAAAGTATGGTGTGAGAGGCTCTTTCCACCCGCCGGAAGCTTCCTGTGGTTCCACTTGTGGAGCAGAGGTGCACTTGTGTTATCTCTGAAGCCTTAATCCATGACATTTCTCAGCCACACCGATGTTCTTTTCAGCAAAGCACGGTCAGCCTGACCAGAGTCCCTGATGTTAAATCCTGAGTTAAAAACAAGCCCTTCCTTGGTGGCTGCCAGCACAGGAAGCTGCCTCTGGCTGGTGTCCAGGTCTGTGGTCCCACAGCTCCCAGGGGAAGTGCTGAGAGGGATCCCAGCCCTGAGCCCTGAGCACCGGAGTGACACTGGGCTGAGCTGATACCAGCCACACACACCCAAGGCAGAAAGGATTTTAAACCTACCTGGTTAATTTGGGAAGGTGAAGAACAATTGTAAATTTTTTTTCTTTTTTTTTCTTCTTCTTCTTCTAGTCTTCATTTTCTCTGCAAAATGCTGTGAAACCATACAATGAAATGAAAGTAACTTCAAAACAAATACTGCTGGCTTCACAAAAAGCAGTGATTAAATAAGAACGCCCAATATTTTGGTTTAAGAGATATAAGAACAGCAAGTCACTACACAAAAATGTCATAAACTAGCAGTTTTCAAGGTTGTGTTTAAGGTGCAATGTTCAAAATACAGGCTTCGAAGTGTCTTTCCCTGCACATTTAATTTGGTTTTGCTTTTAAGGAGTAATTGCTTTGTTTCGATCTTTGTCTTTTACAATTACACAGCACTTCCAAAAGAATATTGCCATAATTTGATGCAGCAATACAAGAAAAACAGTAAACTAAGTAGGCACTGAATTTCCTTTTTTTCCTCATCAATCCCATGTAAGACCTTTATCTCTCTGCATGTGATATACAGCAGAACAAATTACTTTTCCAAATAAAGCAAGAGATTTATAAATACAGATTCTTACACTTTCACTTTAAAGTATTACTGGCACTGCACTAACTTCAAAGAGATCAAGTCTCATAACAAAACACCTCAAGAAAGCTCAGGGGTAGAGTTTCAGAATCAAAGGGATAAAATTCCAATTTTCACCACTAAATATAGAAAACCCAGCTGTTAATCCTCTTGGGTCTTTTACTCCTTTACCCAAGCTGACCTTTTTTGTAAAAAGCATCTGAACATATATATGTATGTATGTATGTATGTATAAATATGCAAAATTCCTGTTTCTCAGCAACACCTGTTACCTAAGCCAGGCATTTCCTGACTGATTATGCAGGCAACTGCAGATCTCACATTAATCCAGGCATTTTGTCCCAAAAATGTATGTCCAGCTAGTTAAAAATGATGCTGACATCTTATGCTGAACACCAGAGATGTTTTCTAGAAATGTACACAGGGCTATGTATTCCCAAGTTCTTGAAACCGAGAGAAAGAATCACGATGAGGAACTGCAGTAAATTCCTGTATTTTTTCCTGAAAGCATCAGCAATTGAACACTTTCATGCATGTTTCACAGGCAGAGTGAGTTACAGCCTGCTTTCTCTCAAAAACATCAATTTAAAAAAATAAACCTGACCTGTACATGTATTTTAAAAGCACATTAATGGGAGCACCTTTTAAAAACACACTAGTTCTGCTTGGGCAGATCCCCACTGAGATTATGAATCCGTGACTGTTTTCCTCTACAAGGGGAGAAAACATAACCAAGCAGTGGAACCAACAATAACAAAGGGGATCACTGGAAAACTCAAGGGAATCAAGTCAAGGGAATCAGGCCAAAAAAATGATAAAAGTAGTATTTCAAGAGAATTCAACGAAATTAAGCGGAAGCATCAGGACATTAAAAATTACCATGCAACTACCCCAAAAATACATAAATTCAAACTTCATAAGACAATATAGTACATTACTTTTTACTGGAAGCAAACAGATATTCCTAAAAAAAAAAAAAAAAAACACCAAAACCCCACCACCACCACCAAAAAACTCCCCTGAAATGTAGGTGTCTGGAAGCAAAAAAATACAACAGTGAATTGAAAACCCAACGAGCTTTCAATTAAAATTTCAATAAATTAAATATTTTGGCTAGAAAAAATCTCTAATTAATATAAAGTTATGGCTCGACAATTCTTTTTGTAAACAATTGTCCATACACTTCCTCTTACTACATTAGTACCTTTACCCTTATTAAAAGAAAATCTGAAAACTGAAAGACATTTTTAATCAAAACGTTTCAGAGGAACACTAAAATCTATGGAAAAGACCCCCTCTTTCTTGGATATAATGCAGGGTACAATTAATGTACTCCAATAGGCTCTCCCTAAGCTTTTTAAAACAAACCAATCCAAATACTTTTAATTCCCAATACTCTAATTTCTGTATTTTTTCTTTAGAGAAAATGATGGGACTATTTAATTACAACATTATTAAATGAATTTTAAAGACCCTCAGCATAACTTCAGCTTTAATTTGAAGGTTATGAATTGAAAAAATACTTTGCGTGATTTTTATTTTAGTCAGAGCAGGTTAAAAAATGGATAACACTTTGAACGAATATAGAAGATGGATAAGGGGAGAACATCAGAAGGAGAACCATGTTTGGAAAATGTTTGGGGGCATCTCCTTTGATTCCAGAGCACATTTATACAACAGAAACCTTGGAATATATCTAATGCTTTGCTCCCAGTAGGATGCTTTCCTGCCATGGCGAGACACAGTGACAACTCTTTTCTCTACCATGTTATCTTTTTACTAATATCCTTCAAATTCACAGAGAAATACAAGGCTTGAAACTATAGTAAATTACAAATGTTTTTATAGCACAAGCAACAGATCCCTGAAAGAAGGTAAAGGAAAAAGTATTAAAATAAAAGCTACAGCTGGAACAACTGCTGTTCCCACCAGAATGAATACCTGACTTCATCTGTCCTTTACTGCCTCACTGCCAGCCCCACAGCAACACATTTTATTTTAGGAGAGCATTTGAATAAACAAAGAGAAACAAAAGCAAATTAATTTATTTATGTGCATGTCAGACTAACTGACATCAACAACTTCACAATGGACTAGCAAAGATCCATAGGTAAAAGTTACATATAGAAATTCATATATATATAGGATAATCCATACATAATAATCAAATTCACCACATAGCCATTTTCTGGTAATCCAGATGATGTCTTCTTTTAATTTTATCTGATTTTCTATTTACTGACATCCACAGATATTGCTCAGATATATTTCTTCTTTCAAAATATCTCTGGCAGCTGTTGATATGTTTTACTTAATAGTTTAATGAGTTTTAACAAATCCCAGTACTTCAGGTGGGAACTGGTCAGTAGGAAGATTCCTAAGTAACAGAAAAATGTGTCCCTGTGGTCCCAAGGAGGCCTACCACTGAGAGATGAAATCCTGCAAATCAATGAATACAACTGCCTGCAATGAACCACAACTGAAAAATTAATCAGTTCTCCAAACTCACTATAGAAATCACACAGCCAAGCCTGACCCTTTGGTGGTTACTGCCCCTCACTTCACTTGGTGCTGCAAATTAAATCAAGTACTCCGTTTAGCTATCCCAAGTATAATCAGATAGTTCTCTTCCTTATGCAGAAAAATACTTCCTAATTTTAGCCAAGCACACCTTAGTAGATGACCAACACGTAGAAACCCCTACCCCTCAATAACAGAAAACATTTATTAGATAAATCTCTCAAAAGAGTTGTAAGTAACAAAAGAAAGTCTTGAATTTTAATGTGAAATCATCATAATTCAAGATTTAGGCCTAAGAAACATAACTAACTTTTCTATCATAGTTGTATCAATGCCATTTAAGAACCAAAAATTACTGTAATTTACTTTAATACTAACAGCTTGTAAAATGTTGTGAACAATACTTGAGTTAACAAAATTCCCACAGGAACCATGTGCGAGGAATGGGAAAAGGAGGACAAGAAGTTGACTAAGTAATGCTTCTCAGGGCATTAGCTTTTATTCAAAAGCTAAAATGTCCTCTGTGATTGTGGAAGAAACCTTTGGTTTTTTTTCTTGTATCATTTGTGGTGTCTGGCAGAAGCCAATCATACAGAGCCAGTGTCTCAGTCTGTGTGAATTTTTGGGAGTTGCAGCAGCAGAAGAGGCAATAAATGGTTTCAATGAACCAGGTCAGGCTCTTCTGGCAGGTGCTTAGCAGGTGTTTAGCTTTCATCAGGTGAAATTTCCACTTTGGAGAATTCTAAGAGCTGCAGGGATACACAGTCTCAAAGAAGGCTGAGCATCACCTGTTGGGTGATGGAGCCACTGGCCCCAGGGACACCTCAGAGCCATGGAGGAATGTCCCCTGCAGCCCTGGGACCAGCCCAGGGCTGGGGACAGCACTGCCACTGCTGCCACACCAAGCCCAGCTCATGGCACCAGCTGGGGCTGTCCCCATTGGTGGTGCAGCTCCAACACTGCTTGGGCACAGGGACCATGGACAGTGACCAAGGGCAGGGTGACCACGGACCTGGGGATCACAAGGCAGAGCAGTGGCAGTGGCGTTCCTGCAGCCATTCCCCCCGCCTGGATGTGTGGCACCACAGATCCCATGCAGTGGGCAGGGAACAATGAGAAAGGCAGTGCATTTCTATTTGAGAGGCCTTTCTATACAGTGCCAAACAAAAACTCCTCCAATAACCACAGATGTTCTCAACACGGTCCTTCTGGCAAGGAAAATGCTTTTTTTTTTAACCAAAAATCCTCACATTTAAAGGGGTTTACAATATAAAGTATTACAAGGTCAGGCATTGCCTGCTTTGCATTTATCATTCTATTCCAATGGCTTTTTTGAATTCAGAATTTTGTGGCTCAAAAATGTCATAATAAACCCTACTTTTATCAAAGTTTTCTCGAATGAGAAGCAAGTCTTCTACAGAATACACGTCTTCCTTTCCTGTCCAAACAGTGAGGCTGTATCTACATCCAGAAAAAGGGAGAAAACAAACAAAACAAAGAGAAAAAGAGTATGTTAAGATAAAGCATGTAAACCAGAAAAACATTGCACTAATAGGCTCCTAAAAATACTCAGGATTACAGCATCTTAATTTTAGAAATGTAATTAAATACAAACAACTGCACCCCCGGACCAATGTATCTGTAATTGTTCTGCCAAACCTCAGAAGGAGTTAAATAAAGAACCTCAGGTAAATACCGAGCAAAGAGATTTACCAGACTGAGCATTTAAGGTTTGATAAAGTAATCAATAATCACAAGGTAAGCCTCAAAACAGGAAATATGATGCAATCCCAGATGCAGGTGATTGTTGTGCTCTATGCTTTGTCACGTCAGTGATGTGTAGAGATGCCATCTAACCCAATTCACATTAATTGCACAGAACTTCTCAAAAAACACTAAAATCCCCCAAAGCATTATTCAGTTAAAGCATTACTTCCACATCCTCCACACGACATATACTTAGATTTTCACCCTTGCTTAATAAAATTCTATTAATTTTAAAAATTGGTAAATCATTTGTTGTATGTGAGCAAAATTGGCTTAGGAATTTCGGTCTTCTAATCATGCCACTGAAAATCCCTCCTGAGTTTTATATTGAGGTAAAAGAGAAAATCCTAATATTTCAGTGGGAACAAAGTTTGTATCCAATGATATTTGAGACTGGCACAATTAATAAGACATATTCTTAGTGCAAAAATATTTTAAAATAAATTTCCCAGTTGAAATAGCTTAATTCTAATTTATGTCTTGAGCCTTCACTGTAAAAAAGAATATCAGCACTTTATTTGTCCACCCTGTTTCTAAATAATTAGAAGTTTTTCAGAGACTCTCTTTAAGTTTTCTGTCTTGGGCTTTGACCTTGGTTGGAATAATTTTATTAAACTCTGGGTAGGCAGAGCAGGTAAAAAAGATGAGTAAATGGCAATATGTGGGAAGCTGGTTTTATTCTCATTCTATTACATGTGAGTAATTTTTATAATGAAATTGTTAGGGGGTTGTAAGAACAATTTTTAAAAGAAAATGTAAGTTGGTGTATGAAAACCCCTGAATACATTTCAAGTGCCTCAGCAAAATTAATTAGCTTGGAGGGAAACACCTGACTTCCAATCTAAAAATCATCTTGGACATTTTTCCAAAATTGCTATAAAAATATAAATATGAATCCAATACGAAGTCTTTGGATTGGATGAATTCCTCATTGCAACATCAAACTATTTAGTCTATTTAACTGTATTCATCTCAGGAAATGCTTGCAGCAGAACTCAATTACACACCTACACACCACATAAAAGTCCTTATAGTAGGTAGGTAATGAAAAAGATTCTGGAATTTAACTATTTTAAAGAAATTAATAGTGACCACTTCAGTCTGAGGAATCAAATCCTTTGAGACCTGGGGGAAATAAAGGAGAAGAAGTATTTCCAGTGCCGTTGGGATGAGCATGAGCACATGACCATGCCGTGTTCAACAGAAGCAGACACACGCTGGTCAGGACAGGCGAGGGCCGAGGCACTGCCCCGTGGCACTGCTGGCTCAGCCCCTGGAGCTGTGGGATGCTGGATGGAGTGGCACTGACCTGTGGGACTGCTGGAGCAGCCACTGGAGCTGCGGGATGGAGCCGGGCACCAGCGCAGCCCTGACCGCGAACGTCACGGGCTGGGACAGGGGGTGGCACAGCTGGGACATCTCCTGCACCATGGGCCACTGGTAGCCTGGGGACAAACACAGCAGTCAGACCTCACACAGCCCCCACCAGCCCCAGACACAGCATGAGGTCCCTGGCGTCCTTCAGAGACACAAAACCAGGACATCCAGCTTTTCTGAAAACCATGTGATTCCACAATGAAACTGCTGAGTGGTTCTGAACAATGAATGTCCTGGAAGAAAAATGCAATAAATGCAATAACGACGTGGAAAATAAACTTACTATGAAAACCTTTATTTCCCATACTTTACATACGTATTTACTTACTTTACATACAGGTACAGAACATGGCATTTTTAATGTATCCTGGCTCTTTCTCTAAAAAACTCTGCTGCCATTGACTTCAGTATGGCCTAATTTAACATTGTCAGGATCCTTTAAGAACAAAAATACAAAGAAAATTCAGGACAAAAAGTTAAATTAATCCACTAGGAATGAAGTTATATACAAATCAAAACACACAGATAAAAACATTCTGTGCCTAAAAATTGCTGAAGTTAAGCAATCTAAAATACTGACAGTGCCTTTGCTGAGATTTTTCACAAGGACTGGAGCTAATTCAAATTGTATTTAATGGTTCTTTTGTTTCTATAGGCTACAAAAATCCTGTAACAACAGTTGATAACTTTTTTTCTCAATTACTCACTTGGAATGTAGTGACTAGAAAGAGTAAAAAAGCACTGAATATTAAAAACAAGTTTTGTTGAACAAGCAGCAACTTCTAGGTAAAACCATTCAAAGAAGCTGATTTTCTTCAGTTTTATAGTAGAACCTTACTTAGTATTCCCACAACCTGAAATTTAAAATGGAGATAAAATGAAATTCGTTTTCACCAGTTACCCAATATTTCTAATGCATTTTCCAGCAATTTTTTCCTTCACTGAAAATACTTGGGAGAAAGCACTGAACAGTTTAATAAAATTGCAGCATATCATATAACAAAATACTAAATCTTGCTAATGAATAAGTAGCAATGGGAATGGTGTGTAATCCTGCCATGGTGGCCCCAGACAATTCTGGAAGGGACTCTGCTTCTCATAATGAGAATTGCAAGAGGAAGCCTGTGAAAAAGACCCCATAATAATGAAAATTGGAAAGTTTACTGCAAGAATTCAAGTACCCTAAAGAAATTAAATGTTAGGGATAAAGCTGACTCACAATATGATTTCAGTGATCAAAAAAAGCAAGAGATGAAGTTTCACATTTTCAGCTGATCTGTTTCCCTCAGGATACATGCCAGGATTTCAATCACCAAACTAATGCTCCCAGGATTCAGGGAAAGCCTTCCCTGAAACAGAGGCTAAGGAGTTTGTCCCTCAAAAGTGCTCAGCAGGTGAAAAGGAGCTGAAGTACAAACCATCTTATTTTAAGAAAAAAAGGATGGGATTTTCACCCAGCTGTGCCACTGCAGCACTGGACTGACTGATGTACAGCAAGCGCTCTGTCAAACACCTCAGCACAGGACAGGGTTCCACAATCACTCTGATTCCCAGCCTGCCAACTGGACACACACTGGAGGCAAATGAGCCCTGCCCTTACCTTGCTCTTGGTGGCAGCCTGTGGTCCAGCCCAGGGACAGGGTGGCATCGGGACAGGATGAGGTGACAGCGCTCAGGAAGGTGCAGGCATCCAGGGGCGCACAGCTCCCGCAGGGCCCAGGCAGGACGTCCCCATTCAGCCACACGGGTCTGTCCAGGGACTGCCCCACCTGCCCCAGCAGCTCCAGCGAGGGTCCCACGGCAGCCAGGCTGTGCCAGGACACAGGGCAGGGTCACAGGAGGGGAGTGTCACCACAGTGTCACCGCACCCTCCCTGCCAGGCGAGTATCTGCTGCCATCCGCTGACTTCCCCTGCAGGAGTAGAACCCCCAGACTCCCACCCCCTGCTCCTAGCACTTCCTGGCCTCACCTCACAACCCCCAACCTTGTCACCTCTTCATCTCAGGCCTGAGAAGGGTTTTAGCAAAGGAAGCCACTGTAGTCTCTAACATTTGTGTTTCGTCAGACCTGAAAGCCACAAATGCTGTAAATTCAGGCCAGAGAGTGGATGTGATCTCTCCTCACCTTAACCACACCCAAAAGTGGCAAAGATTTTATCACTGTGTCACATCCAGTCTCAAAGTTACTTTCATGCAAAGTGATGCACCTGTACTAAGGAGAATAAAAAGCCCAACATGGACCAATTTCAGGAAACTATAAGAGAAAAAAGGCACCCAACTTGAACATTTAATGCCTGGTTGTGGTTTTTCCTACTGTTCCAAAGTCTGGCAGCACACAGAAGCCTGTCTGCTTGTCCAACGATCATATGACAGCTGATGTTAAATATATTGTTATATTGTATATAATATATTGTTAAATAATGAGCTGGCATCGCTTGAGGAACCAGTGCCGACACCCTGTGAGTATTTAACAAAATCTATGCTCACACATTCCTGGTCTCCTGTTGAGCCAAAAGAAAAAGCACAACTAGCTTTTTTCTAACTCGAGCCCAACAAAACTTTCAAAGCACTGTGGAAGGAAAGGAGATGGGGAACAATGGGGAAAAGAAATTAACATCAAGAAAATCTTCTTTCTGACACAGCACATTAATTAATGCAGTATGTAACATCGAGGAATTTAAAATCACAACGGTAAGAGTTCTGGAATTAGGTTAGTTCTGAAGTCAACAGCTAGTCCCCTGAGCTGCTTGTCTTGTTTCCTCTGTAAAGTCACTTGGTGTATTTTGTCTTCTGTACTGTTGAGAAAGCTGTACAAAGGCAGGAATTCCACTCACTCAAGATGAGCTCAGGTTCTCTAGGAAAAAAGCCAGTAGTGGCTTGCCTTAACCTGTGGGATTCATCATTTCTCACTCTGTCTGGGGCTAGAACAGCTTATACCGTCACACATGCAAGGGACTGTCAGAGCCGTGGAATGCCTTCCCTTGTACTGCAAAGTACAAAGTAGTGCAGTGAGAAAAAAGCCCACACCAAACAGCAACACAGAGAAAGAAAAACCCAAAAAAACCAAACCAACAACAAAACCCAGCCCCCAAAAAACCTGCAAACCCCAGAGAACATTGGTCTTGTTGCACAGCATTTAGAAAATTCAGACTTACTGCTGACTTCATGTGAAATGACTTTGGCATTTCTGAAGCGGCACACTGAAGACCTTTTGCAGAATGCATTAATTTCAGTAGCCAAAGCCAGCAGAAAATGTAGTTATGTGGTCAATCAAGCTGATATATAAAAAGCAGAGATATCAAAAGTAGATTTTTAAAGCACCATTGAAATTATCTCCAAAACTTCAAAAATGGCATCCAAATAAATACTATCCAAAAGAACATCAAAATCTGGTATCACTTATTTGACTCTATGTGCACTGCATGATGTATTTTTAAATGCTTTTATACAATCAGACTTGTTTAATGTGATGTACTTTTAGAAGTTTTTTTGAATCACTGCACTTGGCTGTAAACTCCTAGTGGAAAAATGAAAGGTAGTTAATTTAAAATTAATTTAAACAATAATTTAAATGGAGGAAAATCCCACCAAAACTCGCAAGAAATAAGCTCAAACAAATGCCTACTGCTCTTTTTTCCCTTGTCTGCTCAGGACACACACACAGATCCTGTGACAATAGAAGGATTTAGCCTGCCCAAGTTTTTTACTTTCATGAACTTTCACATGAAAACCGTGACTGTGTTACACAGAACCGCAGGCATAAATCGCATTTTACAACTATCTCATCGGGTGTTTCTGCATTTCTATGGAGTACTTAAACACTGATTAAGCTCTTTGTAATTTGCTGCCAAAACAGACTGAGCACATGGAAATTCAGACAAAGCCCAAGTCAGGAGCTGAAGGGCTCCATGTCTGGAAATCACAGCTCATTTCAAACTGTTTCAAGGCAATCTCATGGGGTTTTCAGGTGTGTTTTCCATTCATGCAATGAAAAAAAAAACCAGCTAATGGTTCAAACTTTGAATGAACATCTGAACATCTAGTTAGCAAGGCCAGAGGAAGGAGCCTCCAGAGAGGCACCAGCATTTCACCTTGCGGGTGGTAAAGTTCTGCTCACTGTACCTAATTCACTGAATTAAAACGAAATCATTATTTGTAGTTCAAAACACTTGGTTTTCTTCTTGGCATGCTTTGAGAATTATGGATTATGTTTCCATATGGATTCTGCTTCTAAATGCATCATGCTAAACTGCACAATAAGGAGGAGTTTGGTTGACAATCAACTGTAGAATTTTAACAGGTAAGAATGCAAACAACGTAACAATATTTTTGCTGAGATACCTCTTAAAATCCAGCTTGATGCCTTTATTGGTGGTGACCATCAGTGCCAGCCACTCCTGCAGGGTGATGTCGCTGTCAGTGTCTGGGGGATGAGCCAGGATGGGGTCCCTGTCCCCTCCCCGAAGGAGAACATCCACCTCCACCATGTGCACATCACCTGGGGGTTGAGAAATAAAACCTCGACTTTCAGTGCTTCGGGGCAACAATTACCCAGCAAGTCTGTCTACAGCAGCCCGTGCACCCTTACTCCCACAGGAACTGCTGTCTGTGACACCAAAGATGCAGTTCTGGGGCATGTTCACTCACTAAACCCTTTGCAAGCCTATAACCATGTGAAAACTGATCTTTGAGGGTGCATTTGGCCAACCAACCACGTGGTTTTTTTTCTTTACGGGAACGGAAAAACGGACATCCAACATCTGAATCCATCCTTGTTAAATTTGAGATCTTTTCCTCTGAAAATAGGGTTCCTGAGAAAGGAAAGATGAGCACAGGATTTAATACTGGCAGAGACTGGGCATTCCCTTTGACTCACTGCCAAAATTGACCACGAAAATGTTAGCTCACACACAAGACAGGCAAAGAGGCGTCTTGCGTCTTAGGAGTGCTCAGGCTCTTGAAAACAGCTTTATATAATGAATCTGGGCAGTGCTACCAGCTTTGCAAGAGGATCCATCACACACAGTAAAGACTAAAATACGAAGACAAGAACTACTGATGATATTCAAGATAAAGGATATCATACATAAATTTAGACAAACATTTATTTTTCTAATATTCACATATATTTACATACAATTCCCTGCTACCCAGGCAGGTGCACCAGGGCCCTTCTGGATCTGCACAACTCCCTGACAGGAGGGGACAGCCGGGGGGATCGGGCTCTGCTCCCAGGGAACAGGGACAGCAGGAGAGGGAACAGCCTCAGGCTGGGCCAGGGGGCGCTCAGGCTGGACACCAGCAGGAATTTCCCCATGGAAAGGGTGGTCAGGAATTGGCAGGAAAGTTTGGAGTCCCCATCCCCGGAGAGATTTAAGAGCCGCGGAGATCCAGGAAGAGGAGGAGGAAGGGGAAGAGGCCTGTGGCACACTCACTTCGCGCAGCCTCCGCCGCCCGGGCCCTGCTGTTGGCGGCGTGGAACCAGCGCACGGCGGCCCCGTCCCTGGCCGCGATGCGCCGGGCGCGCAGGAAGTGATCCACGGGCCACTCGCTCCAGGCGCCTGCGGGGACACAGCGGGGACCCCTCAGCGCGGCCCGCTGGCCGGGGAGCCCGCCACAGCCCCGGCCCCCGCCCCGCCGAGCACCGCCGCTCACCCCGCGCCCCGCTCGCCATGGCCCAGCCCCGGCCCGGGCCCGCCCCGCCGGGGGCTGGATCCCACCGCCTTCGCTCCGGGCGGGGCCGGCCCGGGCACGATGGGAAAGATGTTAACATCAGCCCGATAGACAGTAGGATGGTCTGTCTCGGTGCCCTTTCCGGCCTCATCAGCCAGGAAAGACCTGATCCGTGAGACAGGCAGTGGCTGCAGCCCGCACCCCGGAACTCCGAACGGTGTAGGACGGTATGTAGCCAAGCCTTAGCTGTGCCAGGGGAGGCTCAGGCTGGACACCAGCAGGAATTTCTCCATGGAAAGCGTGGTCAGGAATTGGTAGGGGCTGCCCAGGGAGGTTTGGAGTCCCCATCGCCGGAGGCGGCATTCAGATGAGGTGGGGATCAGTCACAGCTTGGACTCAATGGGTTGGGAAAGATTTTCCAACTTGATTGAGTCTCTGTGAAATCAGGACATTGGTGTACCTCCATGTTTGCCTTGCAAACTTGTCAGAGTGCTCAGGGTCCACATGTCCTGCAGCTGAACCCTGTTCATGCCAGTACCACAACTCAGCCCTGCAGGTCAGACAGAGCCGGCCCAGGCACAGCCCCTGCCCCTGAGCAGGGGCACAGCTGGGCTGGGGTCACACAACCCGCACGGCAGTGACATCATTCCTGACAGAGGGACAGTGCTTGGGAAGTTACCAGCTCTGTCTCTGTAAAGAATGTAAGTAATGGCAAGGCAGGGGCAGTGAGGTGTGCTGGAACAGCCCGAGCCCTCAGGCCTGCCCAGCACTGGGGAACACCCAGTGTCTCTCTCCAGCGTGTTGCTGTTGGCTTGTGACACACTGAAGAATGAATCCCATTTTTGGGGCAACATCAGGAGTCCCAGAAAGCTGCAGAGACAGAATACACACATGCCAAATCTGTGTCTGTTTCATTTTAAGTAAGAGGCGGAAGGTTGCAAGCACTGTAGTTAACTTTATTGATCATTACTGAAAAGGAGTTAGTAGAGGTTAAGTGCCATGAGGCAGCTGTTCCTTCAGATGTCCTGGCCCTGTCACAGAGCGAAAACGCTGTTCAGCCTCGTGCTGGGACTCCCTCAAGGGCCTCAGTGCAGCTTGTTTTTAACAAGGACACGTTTTGTTCATACTCTGTGTGGGTTCAGCCCTTCTCCCTAACAGCAGCTTCTCAGAAGTCAGCACACAAGCTGAAATGCATTTCTATCCAGGGCAAGATTTTGGTGCCTGAACCTTTCTAGAACTGGAGTGTTAAAGCACAGATAACAGCAGAGCTGATTAGGTTAAATTACAAATTGTTTTTGATACAAAAACCAAAAATATCCCCTATTAGCATCAAGAAGGCATCCAAGTTTTAATATTCTCACTATAAAATTGTACCAGCATTTTTACTGAAAACAATATAGATCTTGTATATATTTAGTTTTGGTTCTGTTGTCAACAAGCAGTTGTGTGGCTGCTTCCAAACCCTAACTGCAGTCTGATGAACCTCAGTACAAATCATATACATCACAAATACATAGAGAGATCTAAATGACCCAGTATCAAAAATACATCCTATGCAAGAACCTCAGGTATACTAAAAATCCCAGAACACTTTGGGTTGGAAGGGACCTTAAAAGTTCCAACCCCACCTGCCACAGGCAGAGACACCTTCCACTAGAATCAAACTGTTTGTGAAATTCAGACTTAATACATCTGTTCTCCCTGAAAGCAAAGGCAGATATAAAATATAAAATATGGCAAAAGCAGTAGACAGGAGCAGAAAAAATACTGCAGAATTCTTGTCTGACTTATTGCTACATGTAGATTACATCAAGGGTAACCTCGTTTTTTCCTAATCCTTGAAAGGTCAATTTGTATATGGAATTCTGATAAATCCTTATAAATACAAGAAAGAAAATAGTTACTCTATAAAACATTAATTGAAAGCATATGTTCCTGAAAGCACCAGCATCACATCCCCAGCTTAATGACCTCAGTGAGGTGTTTATCCACACACCCACAGTGTTCCCCCTGCACTGCCAGAGCTGCCCTGGCACACGAGGCTCTAGGCAGCTACAACAGGTCTGGTGTCTGAACGTCCCGTGGAAAGGAAATAGTTTTGGGCCAGCCCTGCTCCAGTGTTCAGCTCTTGCAGGGTGAAGCACATGCAGAGATCACACGGAACCCCAGCAACTTTAGTAACACACTAATGTGAGGGTAAGAGGCAAGATCCTATGACTTGGAGTTACTCTACACCTACCAAGTGCTACAACCACTGTGTGAGAAGCAATAAAATCTTCACTCTTCTGCATCTGTATGAAGTATAAACTTTCAGAACTTCATGACACAAACTGCAACTCTTTTGTGGTAGAGAAACCAGAGAGGATTTAAAAAAATAATTTGAAAAGCTATTAAAACATAGTAGGTTTAGAAACTTTAACATTTTTAGTGTTTGTAGCATTACGACTTTGGTGTTCAGATCTAGCAAATCAGTTTATGCATGTAATCAGCCTCATCAAAACGGATGTTCTATAATGAAAAATAATTCAATATTCAGTGGCAGAGCTGTAGGATCTGACATTCCACCGTGAATCACAGGAATGAGAGCACTGTCCAAGTCATTCAGGTAGTTCTGTGGAAGAAGGTGTCCTCCAGATCCTGCTAAGTATTCAACCTAGGAGGGAAACATGTTGATACTAAGTAACACTTTTTGTATTAACAAGACTATGCAAGAAGCACTGTATCACACTAAAAGATAGTGTATCACACAAGTGTGTGTATCACACACAATGGCTCACCTTGTAGAATTTTAACAGGTAAGAATGCAAACAACATAACCATCTTTTTGTTGAGACCTCTTAAAATCCAGCTTGATGCTTTTATTGGTGCTGACCATCTGTGAAAGAGTATTTCAGCTACCATGAAGTGAGAAATCAATGACTAAGACAGCTTCTTCCCCAAACGTCATCCTCAGCCTGGATCTTGGGTAGGGCAAAACTCTTCAAACATTCATGGAGAGACCCAAGGTATTTACAAGGGAATATACTTTAGTGGAAATGGAGTGTGTGCAATAAAAGTCGAAAGCTTACCCTGTCTGAGTCAATGGGAACTCTGAGTCCGATCTTATTCATCCCATTATTTTTCAAGGTTTTAAGGTAAGGGCAAAGAGCAGCGCTGCAGGCAATGGCAATCTCTTGCAAACTGGTGGGAACAGCACCAGACAGTTCATGATCCTTTACAAAGTAGTAAACCTGAGAACAGAGAAAGGGAAGGGCAGTCAGCAGCCTGGTACATCCCAAAGTTAACAAAAGGAGTAGTACAGTACCACATAACACCAAACAGGGCAAGCTTTGATGTTTGTCTGCTAGCAAAGCACCCATCCACACAATCAAAATACTTCAGGAAGCATGGGAATGCCTGCATTAGGCATTTACAGAGCTGTCACTGCTAACAGACTTTAGTCTTTTTCAGAGGAGAAAAATCATTAGTGTGTAAACTCACAAGGAGCTGCAGAGAACATTCAGCCTGGCAGGATGGCTATACATAAAATCAGCTCATTTTAATAGTATCACTTAGTACCATTACATTACCACTTAAATATTCAAAAAGTAATAAAAAAGGCTCAAGAACTATGTAATTCACTAACTTCAGTGCACTTCAGAACTTATCCCTCTCTTTCATGGTCTCTGTATTGTGGTGCTTTTTCACTCTGAGTTCCTTCCATTGATTTTCCATCCACTGGGCTTAAAGTTCTATGGAAAACAATAGTATGATTAGTAACTTAAACAACATCTATAGTTCAGATACAGTAACTTGTATGAAATAATATTTACCCATCCTTTAAGGCTATTTAAACAGCTTTACAGCAAAACACAATACAGGACTTGTACTATGAAAATACAGATGGTACAAAAAGAAATATCCTAAACAGGCAACTAACAGCATTAAGAGAAACCTAATCTTGCAGGTTTAAGACACTATAAACAATCTTTGGTATCAAGCACTTTCTGTCAAAACAATACTTCAGATTAATTTCAAGGAACTAAAGGCTGATATTTGAACACTGGGAGCAAGAACTCTCTCAGATGTCTGTCTTTGGTAGTACATTTACCCTTTGTTTGTTTTCTCTTCATTTTCTACCCAGCAAATATCTACATATTCTTTCACATCCCCTGCATCCATTTTCCCACAGATTATTTTGAAGTCCTTGTCCCTTAATGCCTGACATAGACTTTCCATTGTTTCTCATGTTATTTGTACCATTAGTCCATCTAGAAGAAAACCAGTTAAAATTCCACATTATCCACAGGAAAAGTAGCACAGCCTTCTAGAGAATCGTGGCTTAAATTCTACTGAGACCAACCATCTCCTACACATAATTAATAAATGCATGGAAGTACACCATCCCCCACCTACAGCACTAAATGTTACATCAAAGAGGAAGATCATATTTTTTTGTCAACAGAATTCAAACTGAAAGATAATTTTAAAGTTAATTTTGGAAATCTTTTTGCATATATGTATTTCAGCAATATGGCAATGAAAATAATTCCATAAAGGAAAGATCTGCATCAACTAACTAGAGTTTAAATTTGAATGTTTTAAAACAAGTAGGTGAAGTATCATGTATTTTTAGGCAGCATTTGTTTGCAATAGGTTTCATATATAATTTAAAAACCTGATTAAAAATGTTTAGCTTACTGAGGCATAAAGACCTTACACAGGAGTGCTGCTATTTTTTTTCAAGTCTCTTAGGAGGAGAACAGAACAAGATTCTTACCTTCAACTATAATGGATTTAGCTAAAAATCCTGAAGATGTTTTTAAGACTCCATTAAACACCACAAAACTTGCACCTGTAACTAGAAAAAGTAGGAAGGAAGTGAACTCTACTTCATGTCACCCCAGTCAGTAATAACTGACATTACACTTGCACACCTCTTAAAACATAATTTAATGTAACACCAGAGATTGATTTTCTGTGCTGCCTAACACTGAACTTCCATTTCTACTTTAGAAATGTGATTTTTCTCCCCCAGACCTCTTACCTTTCCTGGGTTGTCCTGTGGCACTGATGGCCTGTGTGTGATAGAGGCCCTACTTGTTTTGCACACACACCAAGTGAAAGTCTGCTTCGGTACGGAAACTCGCCCCAATGCTAATTACATGTTCGTTAGAGGAATTGATCACCTTCATCACCTGTCAACACAAAATTTGTCATTACATTGATAAATCTCCCTAAGAGGGTTTTTTTGGTTGTTGTTTGTTTGGGTTTCTAAATTTTTTAGAAGAATTACTAAGTGAAACATCATCTGGAAATCTGTAATAGAGAATGTTTGAAAATACATGCTGAAAGATTTTGAAGAAACTGCTGATGTTTCAGTTTTTAACAGCTATCCTAAATCTCGACTCCTCATTATCCACCTTCTAGCATATCACAGAAGGAAGTGTGTGCTCAGGTATTTGCATGCCCTTCCCATGACACATTTAGGTCAGTATAAAGTTCAGAGAGGTTTTTTCCAAAGAGCTGATGGTAGAGGTGTGACTGGTATTATACAAAATATGAAGACTAGAGCAGCTTGGATTAGAAAGCTAAGATGGGTGTACTCACCTCATTACACTTCCTTAGAGATATTTTAATACAGCTTCTACCCATTTCCACATGAACATACAGGTTGTCTATGGTATGCAAAGTATACTGGTAACTTCTAAGGTCCGATAACGGACAAAGTACATTAGCAGACAATTCAGTACTGTTTTCTTACCTTTTCCTTACCTTCATCACTTAGATGAAGGTACTCTGAATACATCTCCAGGACTTCTAAAAATACTAATATTAAGAGTGGCTGAAGACTTAGGGATCCCTTTTTGCCCGCCAGGTGTATGTGACAGGCACCTCAGTGATATATTAACAAATTCATAGCACTGACAAATTAGCTCTATTATGCAATGGGTTATTTACTCTATGGCTACTTCATACACATCAGAATCCCAGTGTTTTAGAGAAAGAAAAACTTCAACACCCTTGCTCTCTGATACAAAAGTGAAGTGTGGAAGCCACCACCTAAATGAGTTTGTTTCCAGGCTCACAGCCTGTCCCCTACAGCTCTAACTTACTGATTTACAGATTGAATACTGCACCATTTCTTATCCCCTTCTGTGACATAAGTAATCACCCATCACCTCACCCACTTCTGCAAAATTCTGTTTATTTCCAGAACAACAACATTACGTCTGAAATAGTCTCATTTGCTTTTACTACCTCATTTGGAAAAAAGGTATAAAGAGGCTCTTTTCACCAGCTGAGTCAGGCAATCAGTGCCTTCCTCCATCAGCACAGCGGCAGCAAGAAGGGTATTTACAAAACCATCTCGGTTGCACTAAGGTTTCCACAGGATTGGCATCCAGCATTAAGGATGTAAATCACAAGTGCCCTTTGCCTCAACCACTTGTGTGGGGAGAGGCTTTGCATGATCTCTAATTGAGCATTTGCATCACAGGTGCCAAGGCACCAACAAAAGAACATTTTGCAGCCATGCAGTGACTCAAACTCCTGCAAAGGAGCATATATTGCCCCTGCCTGCTTCAGGCTGACACAGCCAGGAAAGGAATCCAAGTAACTAATCCACCTGAAAAGAAACTCCACAGAAACCTCATTCAGAAGCAGCACAACAGGAAGGCTGCCCAGAGTCTGAGGGTGCAGTCACACGTTGGCATTGGCACATCACCAGGGAGGCTGGGAGCTGGCTTATGGATTGCAGTATGAGATTCCTACAGGAAGAAGAAATGTGCTGTTCTTAGATGGGGCACCCCCTCCATCTGATTCCTTACACAGTGATCTGCACACCTGTGCTGGTAGAAACAAAAAAGGGGGAATAGACTGCAGTTTCATCTCAGCTATGTAGCTCTTCACACCAAGAAGCAGATGTAGTGATTCCCTACCTACTCTGCTTTCCATGGCCTTGCCCTGAATGCTAAGATGGAAAGTGCTAGAAGTTCTATGTAAGTATCAGAAGTATCAGGAACACAGGCTTACTGCAATCTGTAATCAAATTATTTGGGTAAGAGAGGGAAAACTTCCACAGGGAAAGGCACAAATTCCAGACTTGACTTACGACTTTGCTAAAAAGTTCTTCAGAAAAGAGAGTCAACTTGAATAACTACGGCAAGGTTAAGTTTGTCTGACAAAGTAACTACTACTGCAGTTAGTCCACAGCATCCGCCTTTCAAGTGTTTCTTCACATTTAAAATTGTCATATTTAAGACCAGAACCCCTATACCACAGTGATGCTTGGAAGAGAAAAATGCACCTTAACAGTGATGACTAGCAGCATCAATGCAAATGCCAACATCTCTCTTACTAATTAAAAGTCTTTTTTCACTACCAGAACTAATGCATAACAATACAAAATGAAACAAACAGCTTTTTTAACTCGAAGTCAAAAACATCAGCTCTGCTTTCCAGATTATCAATTTGTTTGCAAGATACTTTATGTAATATTGATTACAACAGGAAGGGAAGATAATAAAGCAACTACTCTGAACAAGTAGATTCCTAATTGTGTGTCCAGTGTCTCCAAAGAGTGGCTTCTGGTGCCTGACACTTACCACAGGTGTTGGATAGGCCAGGAAGCAAAAGGGTCATATTTACCTACAAACAACTCTAAAATTTGCTATTTCAAATAGTTTTAATTTTTATTTTATTTTATTTTAGTTTTAGTTTAGTTTATAGTTTTTTTTAGCTATAATCTGTCTCTAAATCTCAATATCTGACCAGACAAAGGTCATTCTCAGCCACTGTGTGGTTTTCCTCCCCCTTGCCATGGTTACATCTGACAAAATTGAAAAAAACCAAAACACAGCAAGTGATTTGGTAAGAGAAAGAACATCAACCAAGCAGCTGCCACCCTTGTTACCACACAGACAGGATCTGGCTGGTAGAGGTCCACTGTGGGCTGCAGAAATCCATGAACAGGCAATGGGTACATGTTTATGGACTTGCGGTTTCTACAGTGTTGGGCTACAGCCTTTTTACATGCCTAGATGTTTCCAATGTATTAATACATTATCCTTATAAATAATCAATACCTTTGTTTGGTTTATGAAGCAGTAATATTAATATTAATACACTTAACTGCAATAATTGAATTAAAATAACCATTTTATCAGAGTTGTAAACTGGGCTTGTGAACATCCCTTCAAACCTTTCTCCTACAATCAAAAAAAAAATCCTTATATTTTACTGTGAGTTTTGGCTTCTTAGCTTTCTCATCAGCTACAAAAAAAAATAAACAAACCTCAAAGAAGTCTAGCAGGACAATGAACATTCCCAGGTGGCTCTGCATGCTGGGCTTATACAAGTGCAATATAAAATAATGCAAAGATGATTTTACAATAGCTTGCTTGTCTTAAAACTACATGCATTTCCAAAGCAAACTTTACATTTAAACAGCTATTTAACCATTAAACCATTAAAAATTAGTCCCATATTCTGCTCCCAATCTCAACATCAAACAGACTGGAAACACTTTTGCCCTGGGTATTTCCAGTTTATGGATAAGAATGCCACAAAGAAAAGGATTATCTGGTAAAATCTGGTCATCGAATTTCTGAAAAGTTCGTGAAACAAACAGGAATCCTCCATGCTTTTTGTTTCTGAGAAAGTTTTCTGTAAAGGTAATATTTTCCATATTTTTTATGAGCCTTCCTGTCGAAAGAGGAATGGAGAGTGTTTACAGATCTGTGCAACTCACACTTTAGTGCCAAGAGAACTGCTCTAAGCAGTGACATCTGACAGACTTGCAAGCTCACCATTTATCTTACATCTTCCTGAAGTCTGTCAGGTATCTAAACCCACAGAATAGGAGCCCTGTAGTTCATCACTAAATGAACCTGACTATGAAACTAAGTTTCTTCAAACAAGTGTCAGAAGTCCTAAACACATCAATTGATGAGTTTTGATCAACAGACCTAAAATATTTACATTTATGAGCATTGTACTTCTACAAATGAAGAACCAGGTGTCCTAAAATTCATAGACTCAAGGGCTCATAACCAGAATCTCAACCACAATATGACTAAACAACAAAAAAACTTGCAAACAGGATGATTACATAAGTATATGAAACAGACTTAAATTATTTTGTTTCTGTTATTTAGAATTCTAGTCTAACATTGCAAGCTCTTTCAAAAGAAATTACATTAGACAAGTAATTCAAGAAAAATTACCTATCAGCTTTAGGTTTTAAAGATCAGTAAGAATATACTACACAAGAAAAAGTTAGACATTAAAATGACACACCTTTCATTGCATCTTTATAGATGTGAAGAAATAATTTTAATATTTCACTAGGGAAAACATCTTCATCAGGCAAATGCTGCAACAGAATGACAATTTCTGCCTGACCCAAACCATGCAGTCCATTTGTTGAGAAGCACCAGCACTTTTCTAAGGAATCTTTAAAAACATAAGATACACCATGATGCTGTTTTACAGACAGAAAAAAAAAAAAAAAAAAAAAAAAAAAAAGGCTTGATTTAATGGAAAAGAAAATGTGCAATACTTACATGTTACTAGCTTCACATTGACAAGCAAGTTTGCATTTAGAATAAAAGTCAATGGATTAGGACCTCCTTTCTCTAGCAGCAAGGCAACCTTTTGGTGAAATGGATGTTCCTCCACCGTAAGATCTAAATAAATTAATACATGACTAAGTTCAATATACCAGCCAATGTCCCAAACCAAGAATCAGTTCACTGTATGACACAGTCATTCCATCCTCCTACCCTGGTAGTTATTTCCAAGATCTGAATAGCTACAGATCAACCAGGGAAAAGCTTACCCTAAGATTCAAGGAACACATAGAAGAGAAGCAGCAACTTCTAAGGTGTAAACCCGGGCTACCATTCCTTTGGAAATCCCTGACTGAATGTGTGCTGACTCTTCATCCATACTCTGGTTCAGTAAGGTACTTCTGATTAGCACAGCCACCACCATAATGCAATTATGTGGTGAAGCATTCTTCTCTTAATAACATACTGATCTTGTTAAAATTGCAGTCATTACCCAACTATTCAGTATGCAACAAATGAATTACATGAGAATTATATTAAAATACAAATTGCATGCACATGAGTCTGTATTTACAAATCTGGGATAGTGGAAGGTGTCCCTGCCCATGGCAGGGGGTGGCACTGGATGAGCTTTAATGTCCCTTCCAACCCAAATGGTTCTCGGATTCTATGAGTAAATATAAACTATTTTCTCAAAATGTTATCAGATTTTACCTTTCCCTTTTTCACCCAATGCAGGCAGAAGTGGTGGCAGCTGATCACCATCAGGAAGAAGGCCGATCTCTTGTTGCACTCAGTTTTCTAGCTCACACAGTGCTCTGTAACTTGAAGCAGTGACAGGCACATCCCATGTGCTCTGATCCACTGAACTGAGACTGCTCTTCTCAACTGCTGCAGGGCCACACTCTTCAGTTCCTAGAGTGACAGATTTGTAACTGGGTGCCACCTCACTGGGGCCTGGAGTGGCCTGCTGTGCATCATCGGAAGGAACAGAAGGATGCAATTCCTCCATTCTTGTCATCTTCTCTATTTCTTCCTTCAGTTTTTGATTTACATCAGTTACCAGGTGTCTTGGTTTGGGAAGACAGGTATCTGCCAGGGAAAGCTGGAGCTTCCCTTGGAATGGAGAATGTAAACTACCACCACCCCCTTTTTTCCAATTATAATTTTCAGTTAAAAAGCTTTTAGGCAGAAGATTTGGAAATAGAAGTAGCAGTTCTTTACTAGCATGTATAACAAAGCAAAACAAACGAAAAAACAACTACAGCATTGATAACAAAAACAGTATACCAAGAACTTCGAGGACTTTGCTTCACAAAAACCCAGGGCAGTTTGGTCTCGGTGCCTTCGTAGGATCCTCAGAGCACCAAGCTGAACAGTGGAAAGTCCCGGGCTGGTGTCTGGGATGGCAGGATGTCCCAGCAGGCAGGGAGTGCAGGGTCACTCTGTAGCAGCACCGACAAAACTGTGACAGCAGGGCAGGGCTGGCCCAGCTCCCGCAGGGCGGCAGAGAAGCTCAGAATTCCAGGGCGAGCAGATGATGGCAGATTTCCCAGGACTGGACTCCTCCAGAGACAGTGAACTCTTCTAGCAGGAGCACCAACCCAGCTGTGCTTTCTCCCCAAACGCCGAAAACCAGAGTGCCTAGCTGCCCCAAGCTCTGCCCTTTACCTGCCCCAAAACTCGCGTTATCCCCGCCCCCTCCCCTCCAAGCTTCGACCACCCCTCTGTTTTGTTAAACAGTCTTAAGTACGACACTTAGTCTCCTTGGTAACTTATGGGGAAAAAATTCTTTAGAGTAAAAAGGAACAAAACCTAATCCCCAACACCAGATCATCTTCCTCTGGTTTGCAGCCTATGAAGAAGAAGTAACAACAACAAAAAAATCTACACTGTCTCATAGCCAGCTAAACTTTCATTATTAGCATTCTAGAAGCAAAAAGAAAGAAATCTATCACAAAAGTTGAGAATCCATTTCCTTCTAATAAGAAAAAAACCAGCAAATCTTTCCTGGATCATCTTTTTTTTTTTTTTTTTTTTTTTTTTTTTTTTTTTTTTTTGTTTAGGAGTTACATGGGTGAAGATGCATAGTTAATTTATTTGTGAGGTAAGACAAACTGGATCAGCAGTTGAGTACTTGAGCAGACATACTTCTATGCTATTTCTAATGCTCTACTAATAGCTGAAGGTAGCTTTGCTCAGGCTGATTAATTTCTAGTTTGGAGTCAAACCCACACTGCTCTCCCAGCAAGACAGGTATAACAAGCCATGAACACAGGCACGTTGGGACGTCAGCTGTCATAAAAAAATAAAATTAAAAAAACCAACGCCTCCAAGACTCCTCCAACAAAAATAGAGATGCACAATATTATTCTTTAGACTTGCATGCTATATCCAGAGGGAAGACTTTGTCTATACAACAAGAAAAAAACTGACAACTTTATGCTTGCCCTGCAGCAGTTCTCCTGGTGTACCGTCAGGTTCCAGCAATCTTCCATTTAACAAATATGCTGCCACAAAGTTTTTAAAAAAGCCACCAACCCAAAAGGAAGACTCTACAAAAAAACGTACAAAAACATGGCTAATAATAGAATTCTTCCCTGAATCTGCTTGCCAATGTTTCATATCACTTGGCATTTCTGCCCTTCACAGCATCCTGTGGCAGCACTTTCAGGATTTTGTGTTGCCTCTGTTTCAGAGCTGTACTGTGCTGGTTTTGTCTGAGCTCCTGAGGCTGCACAGGAGAACTACCAACTAATTTTCTTCCACTCACTTTGTCCATGCTGCTTTTAATTTTAGACACTGCTCATCTTCTGCAAGTGCAAATATCCTACTCTTTCCCCAAAATGAGAGACAGGCTATATCTTTTGATTACTTCAACTCTGATTTGATTACTACAGCTTCTCATGAGTAAAAGCTGATTTAAATGCTATACACCTGATAAGTGTTCAGATCTTCTATATACAAATAATAATGATCTGGTTTTTTAGCTTTAACAATATATTTTAAAAACTCTTGAGTGCTGTGAGAATCATGAAATTTATTTTATTACTGGAGACAGTGCTTCAGTGTTTATGTTTTATTTTAAAAAGGTTCCTGAGGAACCTCGCTAAGTCTTTTCACAGCAAACTTATACCTTTTCTTTTGACTTTTCTTTTAAAGTGCAGTTCATTCAACAGTACGCATGTGACTCGTAAAAAAAATCCCCCTTTCAGTTGAATATTAGTTCACGCTAGAAGCAATACACAGATTTTGTTGCACCCTATAATGTGGTATTGCAGGGCACTAAGAAACCTGGTTAGTCTAGTCCATCAGGAAAACCGTTGCAGACCACTGCAAATAAAAAGAAACAACTACAAACTTGTACTGTAAGCGTGTTGCCAATGACAGGCTTAAGAATTGTGGCTGAAGTCATCTTCACAAAAGGGGTTCATCAAACACTGTGTACAAAAAAACCTGCTTTGGCAAATTTTCAGCCACACCAGTTTTGAAGTTCACAGACACTTTAAACCAAACAAGGTTTTCCTTTGAAAACTATGCTTGGTTTTACTCAAATTGAAAATTACTACCATGTTTTTCAATCCAAAGACTTCACAGCCCCTGACAAAAACACTTAACTATAGCCTCAGATTCCAAAGGCTGTGAATCATGATGTTTAAGGGGCCCCATCCATGGCAAGTAAAGGTCTCCTGTAATTCATGCAGCTAAACCATCCCGGCTCCTACCGCGAGTGTCTCCGGTAGGTCCGGGCTCACTGAGCTGGAGTCCTGCGATCTCTTTGCTCCTGAGGACAGCTTTGCTGTGTCTGCCACTTCCCCATTTGGCAAAATACCATCTGCAAACCAAACTCTCTTCTGTTCTCTGGGGCACAGCCCTGCAACAGGTTAAAACAACAACTCTGTATTATCACGTTGTTTCAACAGCTGAAAGGGACAAAAATGAAGCCCCTCCTCCCACCAAATATACCGACAATCTGTTTAGTGGAATGAAGCACAGGTAGAGGTTGACATCAGCCAGTCTCCAATCAGGCAAATACATGCGACAAAATCTCTCACTTGCAGAAGAAGCTGCCCTGCTACAGTTAGATCTATAAATTCATATTACAGAAGGCTACTTCCTCAATCATCCCTTTGTAGCAATTTAAGAACGAAATGCACATCAGAACTAAAAGATGAAATACACTCTAAAAAAACTTGATTTATCACTTTGTTTAAAAATGTGTTTTCTTTGAAGAAGGTCAGATATTTAGTGAAAGTGGAACATTAGTTAGCCCCTAATTATTTGTATTTACAGAAAATTAACCTTTGCTCCTCCATTGTAACTTCACCCTGAACAGATACTTTTTGTTTTTACTCTATTACTGGCAGCCCAACACAAGCCAGAGATCTCCCCAGACACGTAAAAATTATAAAATTAACTACACAAAAAGATTTACAATATATGGAGAAAGGGCAATGAAAAAAGTAACATCCACATAACATAAATAGAAATTTAAGACCAGCTTGGGCTTGGCACCAAAACTGGGAAGTGAAAATGTTTCCATTCAGAGTGTTCCTGTTTCACACAAAAAATACCAACTATAAATCCCAGACCTGATATGCAGCTCTGTTATATTTAGCATCTGTACCTTCAAAACCAGGTTGTTTAAGTGCTGAGATAGGCAACAATGCAGATGGTGAAGGAGAGCTGGCACCACCAGGTATCTCAGTCTCTTCTACAGATGGAACAGCGGAAGAATGTTCAGAGGAGACACTGGAATTGGGGACAGGACCAGTTGGACTCATCATCCTTTCAAATGCCTGTGCTAAAATAACGTGGTTAGTTTTTAAGATCTTGCAATTGATTAAATTCCATTTGCAGAGCAGTGCTGTGGATGGGTGGGGAGTTTTTGGCAGAGGCAATGCCGAGTTTGTGACCTAGCTATGAAAAATAAACACTGAAACTGTTGTATGGAAGAAAACTCAGATTTATTTTCTACCTGCATAACTGCCTCATTTCTCTTGAGATAAAGAGACTTCCCCTTGTCCTCCTGGCAGCATTGCAGTGACTATATCACTGTGACCCCCAACCCTCGGGGCAAACACGTGTCACATCTGTCAGGCTGAACTCCACTTTCAGGTGGCCTGACATGTTTTCAACTTGTTATTTTACATACTCATCTACAGGACCTCAATTGTTTCTCCTGATATTTTCATAAGCATGGTTAGCTTCCAGTTAAGAAAAGGTTATATGATGAATCATTTACTGCATCCCTGGTAAGTGACTTGTAAAAGGACCAGAAAAGGAAGCAACATAGAGTGGGCAAACAACATGTGAGAACAATCAGGGATGTGGCCTTTAAATATGCAGAGGTCTACTGTGGAAGAAGGATAACTTCTGCTAGACTCCTGTCACAGATGACTCAACAGGATAAATTGCATTCTTCTGTAACTTTCTATTTAATCCAATGGAGTTAAAAATTACTTTTTTTAATTAAAAAAAACCACCAACGTTCAAAATAAGAACTGGAATCCAACTAAGAAGTACAATTATTCTCTTTATCCCTCCATCTTAGAAATAGAAAAACCTATTAAAGTAATCAAGCTCCCCAAAAGAACAAAGATGATAGAGATATTTCCATGATTACTGCAATTACTCAAAGAAACCTCTTTACCTTTATTAATATTATCATAACAGCCAGTGCAGACTCTTGCCTCCTTCTCCATGTAGTGTAGTTTGCATTTTCGTTTGCAACAGCTACCACAGAAAACCTGAATCAGAAGAAGGATTGCATTAAATATTATAGACATACTGTACAGCAAATAGAAAACTCTTTCAAAAAATTTTACTTCCTTCATTCTAAACCATCTTCAGCCTTGTTTTCAAGCCTGTATCTTACAAGAAATCCTGAGGAAAAAAATAAACAGCAAAGAACAAAATCCACAATATACACCCAGCAGAAAGCAGCAACATGGAGTACCCAATTGAAATTCTATTAAAATTCTTATCTGGACTGATGAAAAGAATTTCAGGTTGCACCACCTATTCCAAATTCACTCCTACTTTTGATACTCCTCTAAGTATCTTACATTAAACACCAATACTACGGCTAAGGACTGAGACACAGAGTTGGGACTTGCTTTGGTGCTTTAGGACCATCTCTGCAGTACTGTGTGCTCACCACGGCTCTCAGGAAGCTGTTGCCAATCTCTAAGAAACTCAAGGCTGCCTCTCCACTGTGGGAAAAGCAGGGTGGCCAGAGCTCTCTGCTGCAGGCTCCTGGGGCAGGCTGGCTCATGTGCTGAGGCTGCTGAGTGGCTCTCCTGTTCTTTCAGCAAGAACAAGCAGTGCTGCCTGCATGGGACAAGCTCCCTTCAGACAAGTATTTTCAAAGAACGCTGCTTTGGAAGAACAGAATATGCACTTCTATTCCAAGGGTATATATCCTGTCTATTTTAAAGCAGAAACAGGGGAGAAAGTGTGTCTCATTAGCCTGGACAACATCTACACAATCTCATTGAAAGAACTATGTCTTTAGAATAGATGGTGTTTTGCAAGAGTTGCCATAAATATCTGGAGCTTTTGTCACCTTCCCCTCATGTTCTCTCAAGGATGATTTGCAAGTTTTTAACGAGTCACACAATTTTTTAGCTATATGCAGGCTCTAGAGCCTTTCCAAAAGGTCTTCTGAAACCCCTAAATCCTAATTGCTCCCAATTCAGAAAAAACAAAGTAGATCAAAGGATGATGGCAGGGGGAAATCCCAAACAGTAGTGACATAGGAAAAAAGAAAGTTATTACAACTAACTCCTCTAAGCAAGGAAAGTCACTGTAAAAGCATGATTGATCAGTGTAATACGAGCTAAAAAAAGAAACCATTCAAACTGCTTCTGGATTAATGCCACAGGTAATCTACCTCAACAGAAAACACGCATGCTCAGTATATACATTAAGAATGTAATTGATGAGGATTAATTGCTGATCAGTTGTAATCCACTTCAGGGCTTCAAATGCCAAGCAGCACAATCCCCAGCAAGAAGTATTCTCTTCATACTTTTGGTGACACTGGGACCTGCAAGGGACTGCATGAGGATAAATCCTAATGCAACTAAAAGGTGAAGGCAAACTAAGGGACAGGAGAAAGGAGGTGAAGAAAGGAGGCTGTTGAGAAAACAAGTGGGTCCTGGTTGCACTAGGAAGAAGGAGGGTACCACAGCAGAGACAAACACTCAGAGAATGGAACTGCATAACTCTTTGGCCTTGTGAGGGCTACAGATGGGAGAGAAAACAGAGACCACTAACTTCACACTTCTTCCAGTACAGATGTTAGAGTCTACAAGTGTTGCCATTTTCATTGATAAAAAAGAGGTGGGATCATGGGAATCCATACAATTGTCTTCTAGAACAGTCTACAGAGGACAACTGTGAATTCCTACCAGTCTTCCCTTATTTCCCAGGTGGCTGAAAACACAACAAACAACAGCTTCACAAGGAACGTCTGACTTTTTTAAGACAAAAAAAGTTGCTATTAAAAAGACAAAAAGTCTTACTAAAGCTGACTAAATAAGCAATGTGCTTTGAATACACACTGCTACAAGAGAGGTGGAAAGAAAAACTACCATGCCCTTCCAGGTGGTGCTTAACACTGGGGATGCAAAAATTTAGTACTGACACTAACAAATCAGATAAACTGAAAATTTAGTACTGACACTGACTCTTTAGTCTGTCTCCTCATCCTTAAAGCTTAGAAAGCAGGAATGAACAGTGAGGTCATTAGTATTGCTAGCGTTTCCATTTATGCACTAGTACAACCCACAGTAGATCACAACAGAATTCTGAACTGAGTATCAGCTCTGGCATCACTCTCTATAGAAGACCTCAGGCTGAAAAAAAGTTCTGCAATTATTCATTCTGTTGTTGAACCACATTCTTTTCCTGAGATGAGTTCCTTAGAAAATGATACATCTAAACACACCAGAAGACAGATTTAGACCATAAATCCTTTTGCATCGGTACTTTTACTACAGGTCCTGAAAAACTGCAATTCTTTCAGAATTCCTTCAATGGGCAGTGCTCTAAAGTTACAATCACTAGTAAAACCACTGGATTCTCATCACCACCATCTCAGTTTTTTAGAACATGTAGAGTTAAGTTAAAAGCTCAATAATGGGCTGACTCAGTAAGATTATGTATGATGAAGCAGTCCATCATCTCATCCCCCCTACTCTGTGTAAAACACATCAGCCTAGCCAGTACTGGCAGATAAGAACTTACTTTGTACTTCCCTTTAATCACAATTTCCACAAAAAAGGTTTTATGTTTCTTAATTAACATCAATCTTTTCCAACAGTCCTTAGGTTCCTATGGAGGGAAATTAAAAACTGGTCTTTGTTAAATAAAGTACTTTGAGCCAAGAAAACTTCTGTCAGTATTCTTTCCCTTCTCTATCTTGATTATGCCTAAATCAGAATCTCCATTTCCCGTCACAGGACTCCTCCCCAGTAACTCACCTTCCCACAGGCTCGGCAGTGGTGTCGTCTCTTTGTAAAGGTGAACTTGGCCTGGCAGTTCATGCAGTTGGGTGCCTCTGAGTCAGGGACCCAGAAGGGCTGTTTCCATGACAGAGCTGGAGGTGTTTTATGTGGTTTAGCGCTTTCAGATGTTTGATTTCCTCCAGCTTCAGAGCTGCTTTCCCCAGGGTCAGAATTATTAACAACATTTACATTGGTGTCTGAGAGGGGAGCTTCTGGGGTACCAGAATCAGATTCCTGGTTTTCCGTTTCAAGTTCATTTGTTCTACTCAGTTGTTTCTGACCAGCTTGGGAAAGGTCAAGCAACTGCTTAGGTTTTGCACCTTTAATACAGACATCAGAAGCCAGAGCTCCACTGCCACTCTCAGCCATGCCCTGACCATGAGACATGCTGACTTCTGTTGCAGCTTCCACTTCATTGTCAGGAATAGATGCTTTAAGGTTACTACTAATGCTCGTTATCTCCTCCAGTTTTGTTTGTGTAAGTTCTTCACTGACCTCCATCAAATCCAGGTTGTTCAGATCTGTTAAATTCCCTCCATCTGCATCAGCTTCCATCAAGTTACCATCATTGCATGAAGATTTCAGCACAGTGAACTGCAGACTTTGTCCATACAAAAAATCATCAAGCTCAGCATCGCTTATTAGAATATCACTTTTAATAACATTTTCAACAGTAAAGTCAGCCATAACAGAGCTCATGCTCTCATCATAAAAATTGTCTAAACCAACACTACATGGTTCAGCTCCGAAGTCTCGAAAAGCTGCAGAAAAAGCTTTGAATTGCTGAGAATCACCATCATCAATTACATTCTCAGTATTGTATTTTTCTCCATCCCTACTTTTTTCTTCAATACTTGCACTGATTTCAGCTAAATCTTCTTGTTCATGGCAGCTAGTATTTTCACAGGATTCCCTTCTGGGGAGTTGAGTTTCAGACTCTCCAGCATGAACAGTTACAGTATCACTAATAACCTCCGCCACTGCATTTTGAGGTAGAGGATTAACCTTTTCTTCTGTTACAACTGATGAACCACACATGGACACAGGAAGGGAAAGACCTGACAGAGATGTCTGAACATCCTCAGCTGACACACTCGAACTGGAAACACTGCATAGTATCTCACTGCTATTAAGTTCTTCACTATCTAAATTCTCTTCTGTATCATTCTTTCTCAATTCTGCATCATTCTTTCTCAATTCTGCTTCAGCTCCTATTTGACAAGAGGAGACTGGTAAGACACAACTCCTAGATAACGTTGCATTGCTGTTGTGCAAGGGATGCCTCTTTGGCAGATCTGAAGGCATGGAATCAGCATAAATCCCATCATTTGGTTCTACCTTTCCTATGGCATTTCCTCCACACAGTTCTTTGCTTGCTGCAGAGCATGCACTGTCATCTTGTGGTTCAAAAGGCAGTTTTTCACAGGCTTTCTCATCTTTGGGACTTTGTGCATTCAGACTCTGTGATGTTACAGTATCGAGGGCAGCAGTTTGTCCAGGGTGGTCAAGTACTTCATTGCACTTTACAGGTTCTGTCCTGTGTTGATCATCACACGGGCCCAGGACTGTTCCTGCAGCACAACTCTCTGATTTTAAAGTGAAATTATTACTTTGCTCTGTTGTGAGATGCCCTGAATCTTGTAATACCAAGTCTCCATCACTCTGTTTTGTGTTGGCAGCACCATTGCAGCCAGGTGATGTCACACAAAGAGGAATGGGGGTACAAGACAAGCCAGAGCCAGCAGGCCCTTTGCTGCACTGGAAGTCATCTGGCTGCAGCTTCTGAGTCCCTTCATGAGCAGTCACTGAGTGGATTAAACTGGCTGTGTCATGGACAAGATCACACACAGGTATGCTACACCTCTCCAGGCTCAAAGACTGAATTTCATTTAGGGAACCACTGTCCACAGTGGACAAAAGGTCAGGTACAGCAACAGCTTTCTCTTTGGGTGGTGAGTAACTGAGCACATCACTTGTCCCTACAGGGGCATAGAAAGAGCTCTCCTCTGGAGCAGGACATCTGGCAGGATCCTCTGGCAGCTCTGGTGTGGGGTGTGCATGTTCTAAACAATCCAGGGCTGAAGAAAGCTTTGAGTCATATGGATTTTGAGGTGTTCTGAAGCACTCACATTCATCTATTTTAAGCAAGAAAAGATCAAAAACAAAGTTTATAAGACTCCTCTCTTTCCACAGTGTACTCCCTCTCAATCCCATCTACTCATCAATACAAGCTTTTACTTAGCAGATGCTACTTTCAAACTCCATGGTAACAGTCATTTGACCATGTACTTCCACGAAAAAGGCATTGCAGAAACCAACCTGTATTCTGCTCAAATTCATCAAGTAGTTTGTCCAAGTCAGAGACTGCAGCTTTAAAGTAACTGTCCATTCTAGTCACAATTCTAGTGAAGCCTTAGCCTTCTTAAACCTACAGAGAAAAACACAGCATTTAATTGAAAGCATTTTTGTTTACAAAGCCTAAGTGTTCATATTAGAGAGCAGTTCATATGAGTTTTTTCTTTATTAATACTTCGTTCCCTTTCCGTGTAAACAAACCCTAAGCACAAATAGGGCTGCAGCCTCCAAGTACTCTAGATACGCTCAGTGTATCTAGCACTATGAACAATACACCCCTAAATTCACTTCAAATCACAAAATTGAGGCTACTTATTAAAAAAATGCATCTGAAAGCATCTGCTATGGCAATACAATGTCAGCAAGTTTAAAACCAGAAGGAATATTAGGATCTTCTAGTCTGACCCTATAAACATCTTACACCACTTAGTTCACAGGCAAAAATCAAAATTGGCCATTATTCCCTTTTCATACAACTAAACTGTGTAAACAATAATACAAATTAAAAATCCAACACAGTAGTTCAGCTTATCATTTCTGTTCTACTCAAAACACCTAAACAACTACACAACTACACTTCTGAGACCCTTAGAACATAAAACTCTTATTATAGACTTACCAGCTCATCAGAAAGCTACTTATTTATCAGTCACATTCCCCACTGCAAAACACACTGATTTATTTGTTTAATGAACCTTCGCAGCCGCTCAATTTTATGGCTTTTTGGTCACTCAGAATTGCTTTCCAACTGCACATCTTTTTCAATGGCTCAACACCCATGCAGTGGAACTACCTATCAAAAATCAATATTTACAGTTCCTTTGAGCAAACTGAAGGGACTGAGATCCATCTCCAGAGAGCTGTCTAGTTTTCTTTCTGCTTTTATCAGTGCATACAGCTTCTGCACTGACTTAACATTCAACCCCAATGCAGCTCATGTTCTGACCACCTAGTAATGTCCAAACACTCTTCTAAAATCCTAGAGCCCAAACAAATACTTAAATCCTCTCATACCACTCACGCCACCCTGCAGCTACAGACCTAGATTCTCTGCCTTACTTCCCCCTCTAAGCTCTAAGGTTCCTCCTCACTGAACAGCTCAGATCAGGAGCATTAACCTATTTTAACATGTAACTATTCACCACTTGTGATGCAATTATTTACTACATTATTATGCATGGACAAGAACACTTCAAGGCAATGTGTAGTTCAAATAGAGGCTTGCAAAACCATAAGAAAGGTGAAACAAATTCGCAGTAATGCAGTACTTAGTGTCCACATGTAAGTCCAAAAGGAACGACCTGAATATATCACTGTTTTGATATCCATGGCCATTAGTCACAGCCAAAATCTTCAGGCTGCACTCTAATACAAGTCTCTGACAGTTGTCTGGAGGGCTCAAAGAGCAGCAAGCACGGACTTGGTGCCGGTTCTCCTCACACGTCTGAATACAGATCTTTCCTGTAACAATCACGACCTCTCAGCGAAGGGGATGTAACAACATGAACTGGAAGTTATTTCAATTAAGAACCTTACACGATTAACAGCTTTTGGTGATTCACTGAGAGACATCAAAGTACAGATCCCATCCCTAAAGCACGTATCTGTGGACAGTCAATAGTCAGATAGACCACATAAACAAGAAATATTGAAGGGTTACAAGAAAACCGGGAATCAGAAGATGCATAATGCTAATTTGTGTTCTCTGTAGGTATTTATTATACAATCTCACCGGATAGCACAAATATCAATAACAACAAAAGCTTACTAGAAACAAAAACCTTCTCTATTTAACAAAAAATACAGGGGTGAAGCAAGTAATTATTTCATCTATCTTTGTCTTTTACTTTGAAAGGCCTAGAGAATATTCATTGTGTTGCACTCTTGAGAGATACAGAACTAATTCTGATTTAAGCATAAGGGCATTATTAGACTACAACGCTATCTATTATTAGATTATAAAGCTAATTAGAAGGGTGCATTAATGCTGTACAGTGTTGGCCCACTAAACTCCCCAAAAACAGAAGAGCTCAATGAAAAGAACTGGAGAAATAAAATCATATGCCAATATTTGCATCTATTTAATGCAGATTAACTCACTTCTACAGAGAGGAAGCTCAGGAGAACTATCATACCTCAGTCTACAACCCAGAAATGCTGCTCTGTTTAGTCAAATCTATTTTTTAAGTAAAGTAGTTATTTGATTTGGTAAAGTATTTTGAATAACTAACCTAACTTTGAAAAACAAGCATATATGTTATTCCCACTTTCATTACTCTTTCCTCAGATTTCTCAAAGGTCTTGCCCTTTTCTACAATAGGCCTACAAGCAAAAAGCTGCAACCTGCAACAAAATCAAAACCCCTAAAAGAGGACAGGCAGCACTAACTCTCTGTCCTGAGTCCATGTGTCTGCATTACCAAACAATTGTAAAAGCCTTCTAGTTTCTCATGTTTCAAATCCTCTTTCAGCAAGAGGAACAAGTTTTATTTTCTGCTGCCTGGATTTGCCTGCAGCCTGTCCCAATGTTTACATTAATTAATTAGAATCTATGAAAAAGCTCTGGTGACACGTTTTTATTAAATGGCTGCTTGCTTCCCTAAGTGAAGGGTCTGGAGAAACCATGTGCTTCAGCAAACTGCATTTGTTCTGAACATGTTCTTCTAAGACTTATGTTTGTAACAAAAGAACTACATTACACTGTAACTATCAGAAACCAGGACCACCAGTCCTGTGTACATTTTTTAAGTAGGCACAACTGTTGTTTTCTGAACATGTTTTTTAGAACTCCAAATGCAGTCACTTGTCACTCTCTAAACTGGTTTACAGATTAGTATTTTTTTAAAAATAAACTTAATGCTTATAATCTTATCTGAGGCAGTAAGTCCCTAATAGTGCAAGGAGACATACAACTTAAGGCTCTCACCAGCTCCTTCTTATAATTTTTTTTTAACTTTAAAACAATATTTAAATCATGGTCTGTTAAAGACTATATGCTTTCAGATAAAGATATATATTTACAGAGAAGAAGACCTGAAGATAAAATAGCAGTCCATCTCAAAATGGGAGAATAATAATCAAAGCACAAAATATACTACAGAAAAAGTGCACACTGGACATGTCACTTCTCCAGATACACCTTTGTTGTGTTTCTAAACAGGCTTATCTTAGATCTCCAACAAATGAGCTGCCACACTCCCAACACAGCAGCACACAGACCTAAGAAACAGAGGCAATAGTTCTACCACATTAAAACTGTTAACTATTAACTGTGGAATGCAAATCCCGAGATCCCGATGACTGCACTGACCACAAGTGTGACAGTGCATTTAAAAACACTTCACAGACCTCAACGCTTCTTTTATATCCTTTATAAATTACTTACCCCTTCTAATGTAACAGGCAATAACATATTCCAGAGTTCAAAATCGACATTCCACTGGGGATTTCTCAACACACTCTTATTTAAAGGAGAAGATAACACAAAGTTGCTGGGATACTGAGTGGCCAACTTACAGAATGGATTGCCAGGGGTGTTTTTGCAGATACACTCTGTAAATTGAGGTAGGCAGAGTTTTTGGTGGTGATAACTCACAAAACAGTTCAAGGTCTGAAGACAAGCTACCTTTTGATGTCTAAGAACCCCTGAGAACTACTCTCTGTAGTGATCACACATATGGGCACCATGAGACCTGCAATTTGTTACAGCTAATCCCCACTGCACAGGCCAGGCCCGCTTTCACACAAAACATACTAAAACAGCCCCACCTGGGGTTTAGAGGCAAATGAACACACAGGCAGGGGCACACGGGTCTCCCTGGAGAAAGATGACCAAAGGAGCCACTTTAATTCTGATCATAGCTGCAGTATTTTTGCTAGCTGCACAGTTATGTTGTTTCAGCTCCGTCACAGTGTTTAGTCATTACATTTAGCCTGAGCAGAAAGCTGTACTAAGAATTGTAAGAGGATTGAAATGTTTTTTTCCACCTTACCACCCCAGCAACTACCACAAGCAGAACAAAACCTCTAACATAAACACGATCACTAAGCATCAAGTTCACAGTGAAATGCTCATGGACTACAGTGTGCCCCTTCTCCCACACTAAGGGCGATGCCATGATGATTTTTGCCTTTTCTTTTTATATACCTTTTATATATTATCAGTGCCCTTAACACCCATACTTGTAATTCTTTAAGCCTAATATTTTAACATAATTCTGGTATTCTACTCAGCCAAAAGACCAAACATCATAAAAGCCTCACAGTCAGAAAACAGAAAATCTTACACTGTCTTGAGAAACCAAGATCCCCCCCTAAAACACATCCTGTAAACTAAGATTAGACCCATCTAAGAAAAAAAATACTTGAAAATAAAAATATCAGACTATTCATTTAAACCTCTCATTGAAACATCTTTGTTAAATATACTAATTTACAAAACCTATAAAATTGTATACACCATCTACTGTACATATGCTTTTTGGCATATTCCACCTTGACAAATTGTTACACCATAAAATCCTTATTAAATACCAAAATAAAAATCCTTTTATCCCTTACCCGTCTCTGACTCTTAATTCTATGACCAAGGAAAAGGCACCAAGTGTGCCGACAGAATTTAACATCTTTTTCCCTCTCAGCCCCCTCCCATGCCACAACACCATACACCCGCACATAGGCCTGAGGCCCTATAGACAAAAAGTTTAAGGGAACAGCTGCCCACAGAGCTCATTAGCAATCAACCTGATAGAGAAGTTCAGCACAATGAAACAAACACGGCGTGAAGAATTTAAATAAAAACAAAAATTATTCTTGCTGAGCAAAACAGCTTATTGTCTAAACCAAAAGCTGAGGTGGCTGCTGCCACAGCAAGTTTAGGAGCTGAATCACAGGGTGATGACAAAAGCTGCAGAAGTTTTCAGACACATAAGGATAAGCTTACAGGACACACCACAACAAATCGTCATATCTGAAGAATGCCATTCTGTTAGTTGAACACAGACTCTTCAGAAGGACAGAACTCCACCAGCAGTGTAATGACATTACCACACTCACAGCTCTATTCCACATCACCATCAGTTTCTGAGGATTTTCATTCTTTCATGCACCCATAAAACCTTACTCCTCTAAACTGAAAACAGCATTACTCACACCACTCAGAGAATCACTGAATTATTAGGATTACAAAGGACCTCTGGAGCTCATCCATTCCCAAGCCCCTGCCCAGGCAGGGTCAGTGACACAGGAACGTGTCCAGCTGGGCTTGGGATGTCTCCAGAGAGGGACACTCCAGGCCCTCCCTGGGCAGCTGTTCCAGGGCTCTGCCCCTCCATGGACAGAACGTCTTCCTCCTGCTGGGGTGGAATTTGCTGAGCTTTATTTGATGGCCCTTGCCCCTCATCCTGGCACTGGCCTATCCTAGCATCCCTTGGAGATGTTTGTATGGATTGATGGGATCCCCTGTCAGCCTTCCCTTCTCCAGCCTGACCAGGCCCAGCTCCTGCAGTCTATGCCCAGCACAGAGATGTTCCAGAGTCCAAATCCTCTCTGTGGCCTCCCCTGGATCCTGTCCAGTACACTCTTCTCATTTTTTCTGCCATGAAGCCCAGAACTGGACATTCCAAACTGGAGCCAGAAAATTGACCACTTCTGACTCCCAGCAGCGTCCAGCACACGAGTGGTATCAGCAGCCAGTCCCGCTGGGGAGGAACCAGCTGGCTGCCCGGGACAGACACAACCCACACGCACTGCCCTGTGCCACCACCGGCTCCGTCAGCATTTGTCACCCAGTGACAGAAAACGGGTACAGAGAATGGGATTGCACCAGGCCTGGCAGATCACGCCTCAGCGGAAATCACTGTTCCCTCAACTTCCCATTTCCTCTGATTTGCATTATTACCGAGCTGAGATTCATATCAGACCACCTCGGCCGCAGAGCACTGACAGCCCTCAGTACTCGGCTCTGGCAGTCAGCTGGACCCTCTGCCCTACTCCCCAGAAGGTGTTAATGACCAGGTCTCTGCCATTACTACTCGTATTTAAACACAGACTCAAAATGTTTTACACTCTGTTAATGCCTGTAAGTGTACAGTGTAAGACGGTTCATTACACTCTTTATACCATATATGTATTCTTTAAAATCTATAAAATAATCTCATATATTGTACTTTATATATCATATATCATTTCCATATACCCTATATAATACTCTTTGTATATAAACTATACGTACTGTATATAAAAAAAAAACGGAATAGCAGTAAACAATATCACTAGCACCCCCAAACCTCTGGGGGCAAATAACCCACCCAGTAACCTCAGTCAGAGGTCAGACTCCCACAGCCGCGTCGCCCCGACCTCACCCGGCCGGTTTGAGGCCGTCTCCCCTCACGGCCCGCCCCGGCCCCGCCGGTGGCTCCGGGCGGCGGCCTCGACCCTCCGCCGCGGGCAACGCGCCTGCGCGGCCACACCCGCGCGTGACGTCACCGCGGCCGCGCCCAACCGCACCCTGCGCGTGCGCTTCCCGCCACGGGCGGCACGGGGTGCAGCCTCGGGAGGGGGCGGGGCCACACGTCTGACGGACAGCACGAGGGGACGCGGCATAGGAAAATAGGAGGAGTCGTCTTCGTGATTGGCACCGCGGAAGGGCGGAGTCGCCGACGGAACTGACATCGGGAGGGGCGGGGCCTCTGTGAGGGGGCGGAGCTGCCGTGCGGGTCACACCCCCCCCGCTTTGTCCCGTGCCCCGCCTGCAGGAGGCGCCCCTTCCGTCCAAGAGGGGACGTCATGCCCTCAGACCCCGCGGTGACGTCACCGCCGCCCCATCAGTGCCCCTCAGGCCCTGCTCCCTGCCTGTTCTGGTGACATCACACCCACACAGTGATGTCACCGCCGCTCCATCAGTGCCCCTCAGGCCCTGCTCCCTGCCTGTTCTGGTGACATCACACCCACACAGTGATGTCACCGCCACCCCATCAGTGCCCCTCAGGCCCTGCTCCCTGCCTGTTCTGGTGACATCACACCCACACAGTGATGTCACCGCCGCCCCATCAGTGCCCCTCAGGCCCTGCTCCCTGCCTGTTCTGGTGACATCACACCCACACAGTGACGTCACCGCCGCCCCATCAGCGCCCCTCAGGCCCTGCTCCCTGCCTGTTCTGGTGACATCACACCCACCCAGTGATGTCAGCCTTTCTCCATCAATGGATGCCATGTGCTCAGGGAAAGACCTGGCCAGCCAATAGAACCTTCTGTTGAACTGACAAATGCTGCCCCTCTCGCCCCAAGGACCATCACTGCACCCACGCTGTGAATCCGCCGCACAGTGAAACCACCACAGCACAGTTTTAGGTGTTTCTACAAGAAGCTTCTTTTTTATAACGCCACACTATCCCCACACATGACTACAGCACGAACTCGCACAGCCCCTCAGCCATCCCCCAGCACTGAGGGCCAGGAGTGCGACCTTCGGAGCCCTGCAGCCTGGGCTGTTCCTGTGAGGGGCAGGGCAGGAGCACAGCTTGGGGTGGGGAGGCGATGGCTGTCGGTGTAAGGGGTGTCCAGGGGGCTCTGGGCTCCAAGCCGACACCTTCCTGCTGTGTCCGCCCTGTCCTGCCCCAGCCCTGCCTCCTTGGCCTCAGCCGCCCGGGCAAGCATGTAGCTGACCTTGCGCTGGTGCGCCAGGGCCTCCTCCTTGTCGTTCACCTGCATGGCCAACAGAAAGGAGGGCAGGCCATGGTAAGCTCAGGGGTGTAAACTCAGCAAACATCTGCGCTCATTTGAACCAAATACTGACCAGATCTATCAGCATCCTCAGGATTTCGTGGGCATTGTCCAGCTCCTCGACCTTCCTGCAGTCTCCATCTGATGAGAGCAGGCTGGACAGCTTCCGTCCCAGGTTGTTCTTGTTCCCCTGTAACTTGACACGCTCTATGGAAGACAGAAGTGCATCAACTGCAGAATCGCTCAGGGAGGGAAAAACAACTTTGGAATAGAACAGACACTTGTAAAACTGGATCTGAATGAATTCATCAAAAAGGGCAATGCAAGCTGCAGCTTCTCCCACTGCATGGGACACAGCACATTTTTGCCACACAGCACTGCTCCTGCTTTCACATAAAAGCTACGCAAACCTTACGCATGGGCAATATGAGTATTCTTCTCGTTCTATGGAAAATATACTTTTGAGGCTCTAGTTAAACAATAATTCACAGTAATTTGTTAACAGTAAGTAGCCTAAAAAACCCAAAGATTCTCTGACACGGGCCACTTACAAGTTTGTAAGACTTCCAGAAATAGTAAAATACATTAAATTATGTGCCAGGTGATGGAGCCTGAAAGCAATGATGTCAGTATAGGGGAAACAGCTACTCAAGGTCATGTTGTAGTGCTACACTCCAGGAGTGCCCAAGGAATCTGGGAGAGACAGCACATTTCTAAGACTGACAGCTCCTGGCCAATGGCCAAAACAAATCAAAACAAATATATCATGCCATTTCTAAAGTCTGCAGTGGTTTTGACCATGAGGTAAGTACTTAAATACTTCTCTTTATACCTTTATTTTTTTGAAAGAATAAATATTATTAGAACTATTCCTACTTCACAGGTTAGAATTCTTCCTCTTTTACACAGGGCTTTGTAACTCTGCATTAGGGTAAGAACACTAACACTAACATTAATAAACATGCATAATAAAAGACTAAAAATGTTTAAGGAAACACAGAAAAAAACCCTATTTAGTACTCCAGGGAATCACAGAATGGCCTGCGTTAGAAGAGACCTTAAAGCTCATCTCATTCCATACCTTCCATTAGACTAGGTTGCAAAATACCCCATTTGGAGCTAAAAAAGCTCCAACTACACTTTTTTTTTGCATTTCTCCTTCTCCAACTCTACCATAGAGCTCATTTGAAAAAAAACTCAAACAGAGAAATTGCTGGTAGCACTTAAAACAGCCAGATGTCAGCTTTTCTCATTTGCTGTCCATAATCCTCGGTCAGCAGCTGAGTCACCAGCAGACATTTAACCAGGGAGAGCAGCTCCTCTTCCCTCCTCTGCCAGCCAGCCCCCAGACACACAGACTGCCCAGCTACCAGTGCCTCGCAGACGTCTCCAGTTTGCAAATTTGGTTTCCTTCTTCATGTTTATCACTTCTGCGAGTCTCAGGGCCTGGTCCTTCCTCTGCATCAGTTGCTGCTCAAATGCAATTCTGAAGGCATCTGCCATGATATACGCTTCATCCTTACTCTTCTTCAGATCTTCAATCTGGTTTTAATTCAGGGAAATTTTAAAGCATATTAGCTAATTTGGAAGCAAAAGCAGATTTAAAATTAATATTAAGACATAGACAGCTTCCAAGTAAATAAAATCAAGGAAGTAGCAGGAAGCAAAGGGCATTCCTGACACGTAAAGAAACGTATTTTGAAGCATGGATTAAAATCCTTACTCTTTATTGTCTGCACATATTCACAACCCTAAACACCTACATAATTGTCTCTGTATTTATTTATCTCTGCACACGTACAAGAGTTCTAGGAGCAAAATAATGTCCCATCACAGCGGGGCCAGAAGAAGGAGCAAGAGATTGGAATCCATATCAGGGATCATAAGGGACAGGCCAGCACCTATTTTCAAAACCAGTTTGTCAACTACAAGTTCTGCAGCAGGACCACAAGGATGGTTATCACATTTTCAGAGTCAAATAGAAATTAGAAAAATTCTTAGTCCACACAATTTCACTAAATAGAAAAAAATTATGAGCTTGGAATTCACATCATTGATTTAAGTGTGAGGTAAACAGGTATTTTCCAGCAAGATCAGCTTGCTGACCTAGCTGAAATGCACTACCAGGAAGGAAGGAAAAAGTTCAGTGCCAGTCCACATGCACAGTGTGTACATTCATGGAGGGCATACACTTAGGGTGTGTTCTCTTTTTTCAGATTAAAAAATATGGGGAGGAAGAAAAAGAATGCATTTTTTAAAAAACTAGTAAAGCTGAGTAGATATAATTACAATTCTTTTCTACCAGCAAAAATTATGGCATTACAAGCATCGCAAACAAACTTTACATTATTTCTGAGATGGATTGTGATTGTGGGACACCTGAGTTTGCGTTAGCTGTGACTGACTGTTTCTGGCTTTGTTTGAATTGGTGCAGGTGTCTCCTTGTCCCCACCCAGCCAGGCCTTGTTACCTCTTGCTTGAGATGAAGGAGTTGTTTCCGAGAGAGAGCTGCCACTTTGGCACAGGGACAAGGCAGCCCTCCAGCAGGACTGCAGGTGCAGGCTCCGAGCACTGCCAGCTGAAAACCCAAAACAAAACACAGATCACGATCTGCTCACATAGGAGCCAGCAAAAAAACCACCCTGGAACCACACAGGGAGAGCCAGTCATTGGGAGCAGGTGCAGGAGGTAGAGGTGAAGGCTTCTTACTCTCAGTGAGGGGGGTGTTTTCAGGCAAAACCTGACAGATGGGTGTGCCACACCCTGCAGTCCTCACTGGGACATTAATGTGCTCGGTAAAGCATGAGGAAGCAGGGTTTAAATGCTGGGAAAAAGAAAAATAAGCATCATAGCTTGTGAAAAATAGCCTGATGCCTTCTTCTGTCAAATAAGGGGATATGTAATAAGCAATGAATTTTTTCTGTGTATTTTGAACACAAACATATCTCTGAAGCAGCCACTTGGAAAAACACATAGGCAATACTTACTTCAAGACCTGTAAAATCAGTAATGTCACTTTTGTTCAATGACATGTTCTCCTGCAAAACTTTCTGTTGTTTCACATCTAACATTGCAAGGAATTCCAAGCACTGCTGGTTCAGGACTACCAAATAAAACAAAGAAAGAGATTACAAAAATCTGCTGCTCTGATTTCTTAATTTCTGAGTTCAACTACACCCGAATTAAGCAGCTTTATAGTTCAAGCATCAGTTTGGGAAAAAAGATGAGAGTGTAGAAGTAGCAACTCATATCCCAGTTGCTTCTCCTTCTGTGTTCTCCCAGAGGTAATGACCCACTTAGAGAGAGACCATTTCCTGTATTGCTCTGCCTCAGGACTGAGTGCTCATCTCTTTGTAAACTTAAAAGTAAGGCAGCCTCTCATTGAGAACAGCACAACACTGGGGAAGTAATGATTTAAGTCGGCTATTTTTAAGCTTTTTGCAAGGCAAAAATAAAGGAAAGCGACTTGAATCCTCTGATCCAGTGGCTGTCCTGGCTGCTTTCCAGTTTAATTCTCAAGCTTCTGTATATCCACTAAGATCAGCTGCCAGGGACAAAACACTGATCCCCATAGGAAGCATCCATCCCAGCTAAATACTGAACTATTCCTGAAAAACAGTGGATTCAAAGGAATAACTGTTGCTGGCTTACTTGCATTTTCAGCTTTAAGTGTTTTAACTTCTTCTGTCCTCAGTTTCAATGCATCCTTAAGAGCTGCATTTTCACAATATATCCTGTAGAAGTTAGAAAATGGCTTTATTATACTTTTAAAAAACGTCTTTAAGTGGGTACTCAATAATTTAAAAAATAACCTGTTAAAACATGGTATGTAATCTTTTTGCAAATTAAAATTAGGATTACTTAAAAGATGGAATAAAAAAATCAGAAGTGAAAGGAGTTGAGTACTAGATATAAATTCAAAAAAACCACCCACAGCTTTAACCAGAGATGAGTTTAAGTGCCACATTTCCATTAGAAATGCAAAGAAATTGGTAATTATGAACCTCTGAAACACTTGCTAGAAATTTCTACTTCCCTGAAGGAACAAAACTGTTCCTTCATATTAGAGGTGTGACAGCTCTGGTCTGTAAACTTCCTGTAGTCTGAATCCTGTTTTCAAGAACAGCTGTGCCTTCAGGTGTTGCAAAGTGAGAACACACAATATGCACTGATAATGCATTTTTCCTTGAAGTATTTCCCTCTTGAACAGAACAGTAGCAATCTGACGTCCTAAATGTCAAAGCAATACAATTTATTTGGTGCATCTCCGCAGCTGTCAGTAAATGCAGCCTAGTCTGAATTATTTCACTCAGAAGAAGCGAAAGGAAAATGTACATTCTTCTTGTCCTGTTCCCTCAGATGTCAGAAAACTATCAGAAAAATATGACATATTTTGCAAAGCAGGCTGAGCCCTAGCTATGAGTTTTCTGAAGCTATGTCTGTATCTTTCATCAGCTTGGAGTTTGTGGCTCTAAACTGCACAGCTACACTTCCAACCTACTCAGTCAGGAAAGCCAAAGAGCTTTTCAAGAGGCATCTCTTAACAAATGTATCTACGGAATAGTTTGTAAAATTTTGGCTTATGCTTTGATTCAAAGCTGAGACATATTTTAAATAAAAACATATGCCAAATTGTAAAAACAACAGCAATAATAATAACAAATAATGACAATAACAACTCCTCTGATGGGTAGACTTTAGAGATACAATTTCTACATGTAAAAGAGTGAGTCCGCTGGTCCCATTTCTCAAGGTCTGTTATCTATTATTAGTTTAGTGCCTCTGGCACATTCTTCTTGGCCAACCACACCTGTTGTCCAGCCAGAGTGACTCTTATTTAACAAAGAACCTCTTGATCAGCCTCTCTCTAGCACTGCATTTTATCTGTACTTACGCCCAGACCCACAGTGTAAGACAATAAAGAAATGATTAACCAGGAAATTGTATTTCCACATGCATGCATATACCATTATTCTCCCTGCCTCATCTACAGTTAAGGTAAATAAGGATAATCAGTCCCCAGCTGGCTAACATCACATGGTGAAAAAAAAAAACAACTCAGCGTAGCAAAGCTAGTCTACCAACACCTAAAAAAAAAAAAAATTATTACAATATATCTAGAAGTTTTAACTGAAAAATACAAATGTGACTAGTGTGAAAAATCAAAATCTTCCAGAATTTGAAAGGGAATTGGTAAAATACAAAACCTGCAAAGAATCTGAGGAATCTAGTTTGGAATACAAAACAGATGACAGAGAGCATTCAGTGCAATTAAAAAAAAAATCCCAGTGATGCACAGTGTAAGTCAAATACCTGTCATATTTTTCTGTCCAGGTGTCTTCTATGTTTTTAAATCTGTCCTGATCAAATTCAATTTCCCATTGCAAAATATTTATTTCCTGTGGAAACAAAACAAACTTGCAGCAGCTTATTACAGGGTTCCCATCAGAAGGATGCCGAGGTGCTGGGTTTGGCAGAAATCTCAGTGACCAGTGAGAACTTGTGACACTGCTAATAATAAATCTGGTACCAGACACCAAAGTTTCTGCATCACTGGCCTATGGACTCCAGTCTCTGTTACAGAACTAATGCTTCCAGAGGCCTCCAACAAAGACAAACCCACACTGTTTCATCTCACACTCATCCCACACCCATTATGTGGAACAGAAAAACAATAGAAGGAACAAAGCAAAAATATCAGTTTAACAAGGGAGCTCAACACCACCTTCCTCCTCTTTCGCACCTTCCCTACTAAAACTGGACATCCATTTCTCAGAGTCCTTGGGAAGCCTCAGCTGAATCACTGAAGAGTTGTGCAGCTCACTCTGAGTAACTGAAACCCACAACAAACACCAGCTGGAAAAACTCTGGCAATTTTCCAATATTATTTGTACACACTACAGCATGAAAAAGTCTAGATCAAAGGAATGATAAATTAATTTTCCCCTTTCTACTAAAAAGGAACAGGAATTCATTTTACAGAATCCCTGGAATTAATACCAGGTATGGACTGATTTAAATAAACAGTCTGATAACCCCTTCTAATAGCCATGGGCTTCTCTGTGTGAAGGAAAAACCCACACTTACCTTCTCTAGAGTCCTCTTTTCTTCCTCAGTTTTCTGAAGCATTGCTTTTGTATGGCTGGTAGCTTTATCAAATATTGCCTGCAAAATTAACAACCAACCAAACTAAACCCCAAAATGCAACTCCGTCAAATTCTGTGATTAAATTGAGTTAATATTCAGTTTCACACATACAGATGTTCACGTTCATTGTTAAACAGCAGTGTGCTGTTACAAACACCAGCAACTTGCTTGTGAGCCCCAGAGGGTTCTGATCTCGAGTCTGACTTGCATAACAAACTTCGTTTCAACCCCATAACCTCTGCTACTGACAGTGCTACATCATTCAGCTTGAGATCATGTCTTCTTCAGGGCTCATGCAGGAAATCCCATCTTAAAAAGCTGGGTTACAACAGACCCAAGCTCTGATCCAGGCCTAACTTGCTATAAATACATGACAGTACCAATTACACAATTAAAAATTGGTTATGTAAGCAGGTTAAATCCCAGGAACTGAATTCAGCAGAATTTGTCATGAAAGAGAATAAAAGTACTACAAACGGTGAATGAAAGAATGACCTGACATTTAAGGCATACTGTCCTCTAGGACAACAGGTGGAGCAGTCAACCCAAAATACTCATGCTTTGCAGCAGGATCCCAAGCACCAGCAAAATCTTCAACATAAGGGACTGGAAAAAAGACTTAATTTTATGTTTAGTACATAAATCCTCAAGGACCCTCAAAGATAAGATTATGAGAATTACTACAAGAGTAAAGTCTTCTTAAATAACACACTAGTTCCAGTAAATTGTAGAGGCTAGTCTGCAGACTCAATGATTTAAATTGCAGCCCTGGGAAGGCCTTAAGGTTTTTGAAGTTCTGATGAGGACTAGCAGAGGATTTCCTCTATTTACCTTGTTACCGCCAAGTACCAAGTGATTTCTGAATAGCTCCTACCATGCTCTGCAGGATCCTTAGGGCTTCATCTTTTCCCTCAAGTTGTCTTTGAGACGCTTCAAGCTCAACTTTCAACATTTCAAGTTCCTAAAGTAAAACAAAGCAGATACACTGAGTAAAAGCCAAGATAATCCTGTTAAGATTCGACTGTAAAACCAGTGTAAATTTGCCCTCCTCAAAAAACAAACCTCTGTTTTACCTGTATGATGTCTTTTCATGGGATCACCTGGGGTTAAAGAACACAGTGCAGATGGAATGTGGTTTTTTACAGCTGAAGTCAGCTGGCTGTGATGTGAACACCTCAACACATTTAATTACCGTAAAACCAAAATGTACTCTTAACTACCTTTAAAAAGAAATGCTGACTAAAAATCCAAAGACTGCTTACACTACCAGTTTTCAAGCCCCAAAGCTTAATAAAACATAAACCTCTACTAGAAAAGTACAACAATACCTTCAATATTCTCTACATCTTAAAAAAAACTTTCTCTGGCCCCTCAAAAAAACCCCACAAACAAAACCCTCCAAATATCACACTATGATTTCCTGACATAAAATTTAATGAAGCTTCCAACTCCCACTTTAATTTCAAGAACCTGGGTCCATCCAAGTCTCTCGGCATGCCAAGATCCTCTTGCTACATTGAAAGGAAATGCAGACTGGAAGAGCAGCACCCTGGGTACTGTTACCAACCTCCAGAGCTTCCCGAAGTTGTTGCTTTAGTTCTTCATTTGACACTTCAGTATTAGATTCTGTAGGATTAATAGAGGACACTAAATGATAAAATATTGTAAGAAGAGAGGAGAAGAGAGGAGAAGAGAGAAGAAGAGAGGAGAAGAGAGGAGAAGAGAGGAGAAGAGAGGAGAAGAGAGGAGAAGAGAGGAGAAGAGAGGAGAAGAGAGGAGAAGAGAGGAGAGGATTTTACCCTGAAAACAGGTAACATATAAAGGTGAATTTTCATCTTTGTGTTGCAGGTTTTTTTTCTTGTGGAGCTAACAGATTGAAGAATCAATACAAACTTCAAACATATTGCTTCACAGTTAGAGAAGTGAAATGGGGGAAAATGTCTGTTACAGAGACATAAAGTAAAGGCAAACATTTTATAACTTCCTTTACAATAAAGCAAACAAAATTGCCATCTTGATTAGAAAAAAATCAACTTTTTAGGTTTTCTGATTATAACCTTTCAACCTCCACACTCAAAACAACAGCTAGCACTATTTAGAAGTAGGGACAATTTTCAAGAGACAGAGCTCAGCATACTTTGGAAGGGATAATAGGCAACTGTTTAAAGGAGGAAAATAACAAGTTCCACAGAAATACCTCAGTCAAAATATTAATAATTGACAGGAAAGCAGCTGGACTATAATGAACAGCACTGCCTACACTTGATTATTTTTACAGCAGCACTGCCTTCACAAAAAAGGAAGATAAATACCAATGCAGGTTCTAAAAACAACTTCCTAACCCCTAAAGTAAGCCAATTCATTAATTTCAACTAAATAGCAAATAATATTTTAAATATTTAGCTCCAAGGTTTAGGTACTATCCTCAGAAGGACTTCAACTTACTTAAAGCATGAATCCAAGCAGTGCCACTCAGTTTCATAGACATGTCTATACCTACGTAGGTACACCCACCACAGGATGCTCTTTGCTAAATGTTGCTTTCAAATGCAAAATTAAACACTTTAAGTCTGGATATTTTACACTAGGAATGGCCTTGACCACTGAGAAGCAATTCTGCTGCAAGTGTTCTGGGAGGAAGGTGGAGGATCCAGCATGCACTGAACTCTTTAGGGATTTTGACAAGTGGTTTGAAGTAAAGTTGATGACACCCTGTGAAGCATCTGAATGGCTCACTTTCTCTAACAAAAGAATTTCTTATGATGAATAATTAACTTCCAAATTACTCTTACCACAGCTATTCTGTCGTGTGGAACTACAAGTAGGTTTTTTGAGCGATCCATCATAAAAGCTGTTTCGTTTTGGACCAGGAAGAGCTGTAGCATCAGTTTCTTCTGCTACCTTTGCTGATAAGGGGGAATTACAAATCTTTCCAGATCCTTTCCTACATCTAATTGAATAGGAATTTTGTAAGTTTTCCCCTTCATAAACACCTCCTGGTCTTCTCCCAAGTCCGTTTCCCAAGTCTCCACATGTCATGTCATCCTCTTCTGCTTCCTCCATCTTCTTCTGGTTTTTTTCCGTGGTTTTGGTTGGTTTGGGATTATTTTCCTGACTGAGGGCCCCTCACCTCCCGGTGAACAGCGCCTCCCGCAAGGCCAGATTTTATCTGGAAAAACAGGAAAGCTCCATGTTTACAGCAGCGGGGCGAGACCCGATTGGGAAATGCGAGGCTGCGGGAGCACGGCCGCTTCGCCGGGGCTACCGAAATCGCCGCTCCCGCCCGCAGTGAGACCCTAGCCCGGGGGCAGTACCTCGGGGACAGCCCCTGAGAGACACCCGCGGGCCCCCCCGGCCCCGCCCGAGCCCCCGACCCACCTGCGCGCCCGCGGCCGGTGGTGCCGGTCCCGCCCCGGGGCGGGAGAGACGGAGCGGCTCCGGGAGCTGCCCGAAGGCTGCTCGGAAGGAGGAGTTTGTTTATTTTTGGTTTTTATGAGCGGTCCATATTGCAGCCCCGTCCCCAGGATAGCTCGGACCGGCGTGGGGCAGCGTAGGGAACACGATATGATGTGACCAGGCGTGGTCAGTCCAAATGTTCTCACGGACCGGGGCTGTCCTGACACCCCACAAAGCATCCTCCACCTGTTTCCTACTCAAGGCTAACCTCTGCCCCAGTTGCCAAAATGCCTAGGTCTTATTCTTCAAGGAAATACACTATTTTTCACAATTTTGGTTTATAATACAATCAAATTTCTGTTGCAGTACTGCCACAAGTGTTACCAAAAAGAAAAAAAAAAAAAAAGGCAAAAACCAAATAGCAAATTTGTAAAAAAAAAAAAAAAAAAAAAAAAAAAAAGCTGTAAATATGTAATGACACTCTTCACAACAGAAATTTTCAAGAAAGTTGTTTTACTATCCAAACTCTTGTATATAAGGGGTTTATAAGCAGGCACTTATTACAGAATCTTTCACAAGACTTTCTTTCTAAACAGCTCTTCTCTGAAGAAAGATTTTCTCTTCCTTGTGCTGCCCTGCCCCCCTGGGGCACAAGCTTTAACAGCAATCAGAACAGATGCCTGCCAGTTTTTTATCTGTGACCACGTTTAGAATCACTGCAGGTCTATCCTGACAAGTGATGCATTTCCTGGGTAATCCTGTATACATTCCATGACCGGGACAGGAGATGGGGAAGACAGAGAAAAAAGGAAAAATAAACTTTATTGTTAAACACTCCAGACCAGTGCTCACATAGCTGATGTTTCCTTACACATGAAGGAATCTCCACAACTCTGTCCAATCATTTCAAAATAACTCTCACATAACTTCTTTTCCCTCCAAAGCAAAAAACCCACCTTAACCTGTACCAAACCCTCTCACTCTGCATTATTACCTCACCCCCTAGGCCACAGTGGAGCACAGCACGTTTTAGTCCCACAACTCAGCATTAAACCATCTCCTTTCCAGGACACTGTTCAACCCTCTGGAAATGAAAAGGGCCTCAACTGCCATCTGCTATCAGGATTTTACAGTTTTCTTGCAGGGAATTAATAGTTTGGTTTAATTGTAAGGTCCAAAGAATTCTCAGTTCTGAATACAACTCCTGCGACTCAGGGCAACCACCTAGCTTTTATCCTTTTCAGTCATTTGTATCAGTTCTTCTGTTGCCTCTCAGGGTGCTGCTACAAATCCTCACAACCTGGCTACTCTGAACCTTCTTCTACTCCCCAGCCAGTTACAACAAAATTCATATTTATTTATAATACAAGAATTATGACTGATTTATGAAACCCTTCTTCCCAAGAAGAGATCCAGCAGTTACTGTTTCACCAAAAGTCAGTTGTTGTCCTTCATCCATTGCTCAATCCATTGCATAATCTGATCCAAATTTCTCTCTAGGTCCTCTGGAGTGTTGCTGGGTAACTGGTGTACAATTTCCTTTTTATATGACAACACAGCTTCCTCATACAGAGTCTGAAAAATTTCACACTGAATGTTGTCCTGCAGCTTCTTCCCCGTGTAGCCCCTAGAGAACAAGAGCACAAAGACAGTCTGAGGCACAGAAAAATGGAGGGATTTTTTCAGAATCAGTGATTTATGCCCTAAATGAAGTCCTACAACAGCACTTTATTTGTTATCTACCCCAGTGACACACCTGCTCTCCAGTCTGTCATACAGACAGGAATTTTCTGTGCGAAGCACAAACACGATGTGGAACCAGCGCTCAGGGAAGAAGTCACAACCGTGGTAATCCACAATCACGCCTCCTTCACTCATCCTGTCCTCCAGCTCATCAATCACCTGCACCAGCAACAGAGAAGGCAGCCTCTCCTGGCACTGCACAGCCAAAACACAGCAGGGGTGGGTCTAGGGACTGGACTTACCCTGTCTTCATCCAAAATGGGGCAGTCATACTCCTCATCAAAGCCTTCATATAGCTCTCCTGCAGCAGAGAGAATCCACAGATGTTTATTGGATAGCAGAGTAGTTACCACAATTAATTTACCTTGTTACGTTTGTCTAAGGAAATTGCAGGCAAAAGGCAGAGTTCAGGGTAGGAAACACTTAGTTTACAAATCCATGTATGGGTAAGTTTGTTATTTATTACTTAGCACCAAGTATGCTGCTGCAGACACGCCTGCTGAAGTGAATTCATTTAATACACAGAATCACAGAATAGGTTGGGTTGGAGGCACTTCCAAGCCCCTCTCCACCCTCCCAGCCAGGAATTCCTTCTCAATATCCCATCTAACCCTGCCCTCAGGCACTGGAAAGCCATTCCCTGTGTTCTGTCCGTCCATCCCTTGTCCTGAGCTCCTCTCCAGCTCTCCCAGAGCGCCTTTGAGCCCTGGAGTGGCTCTGAAATCTCCCAGAGCCTATTCCTCTCCAGCTGTTGCAGCCACCAGACAGGTGTGCAGGGGCTCCCAGTGCCCGAGACACCACCAGCAGAATTGCACTGAGCAGCATGTCCCCGTGCTCAGGGGACTGCTGTGACACCGCACCTTCCTTGGCCAAGTCCCCCACGTTGACATAGCTCAGCCCTGCTCTGGATGCCAGCTCCTTTCCCAGCGTAGTCTTCCCAACTCCCGGCGTGCCTGGAGACCAAACCCACAGCAAAACGTAAGGGAACAGCTTGCAAGTCCCCTCAAACATCCCCTGCCAGGTGACCGGGAACCTTTTGACAGCCCACATTGAAGAGTTCATGGGATGAAAAAAGAAGGCAAAAAGCTGCAGGACAAAGAGAAACAGGCGAAGGAAATGAAACAGGAAAACAGAGAGAGAACTCTGACTATGTGCAGGAATGTATCTCACACCGTGAGGGTTCGAAGAGAAATCTCCACTCATCTGAAAACCCTCAGGTGATTTGGAGGAGCCCCACGTTCTGATGAATTAGAGCTGCAAAACCACCTCGGGCTGGAACCCCACACCCCAGATCAGCCAGGCTGCTGCCTCGCAACCTAAACCACCCCAGACAGTGATGGGGCCGGGGCCCCAGACCCCAAATCCCCCCGGGCGGGGACGCCACGCCACGAATCACCCCGAATCGAGCTGGGCCAGGGCTGGGACTCCAGGCCCGCAATGAGCCCAGGCCTAGACCCCACACCCCACAGCATCCCGGGCTGTCATGGAGCCATGCCCCACACCTCTGCTGCCCCGCTGCCGCCCCTGTGCCCACCGGTGATCAGCACGTTCGGCCGCCTCATGGCCGCCGCCCGTCGCCTTGGAGACACGTGCGCGGGGGCCTTCGCTGCCGCCGCGCGTGCCGATGGCGTCACCTCGCCGCCCGGCGCGGCGAGGACAGCTAAGAGCCGGCGGGGAGGAAGGACCCCTCGGCGCGACGTGAGGGGCCTCAGCCGGACCGTGAGCGGCGCATCGAGAGCGCTCCGAGACTCCGGGGCACCGAAAAACACCGGAGGTCACACGGGGGCTCTTCCTCCCTCCGGAGCACCCAGTCACACCGAGTCCTGGGGCACTGAGTCCCGGATCCCAGCATCGGGAGCAGCGGGGCCGCAGGCGGGGGGCTCCCCCCGGCCGAGGATGTCCGGCAGCGGCCCAGGAAGGCCGGCGGAGGTGCGTCCGGGCAAGGGACTGTGTATTGGCCTTTTGTCTTTTTTCAGTAGGCGTTGTTCTTATTTTTAATAAGAGAGAGATTTGGTTTGTTGTCATTGCGTGTGGAAGGGACTCCCCCCTTCACGGGGTTATTGCTGGTGCAAATTCGGCCCAGCGCAGCGTGTGTGACAGTAACGGAGCCGAGGCCGCTCTGTGGCACTGGCACGGTGCGAGCGTCAGACAGAGCATGTCAGAGAAGCAAGCTGCCCTTGAGTCACAAGGTGCAGTACGGACTCCCATAGCCTCTCGTACCCACAACCGCCCCACACCCTCCGGCTTTCCAAACCCCTCAGAGACGGATCTGGGTGAGGCTGTGTCTGGTCCCAGCCCCAGTGCTGGTCAGTGCTTCATGTGGACAAGATTCTACAGATGTCACTGAACCTCACACAGCCTTGTCCTGCAGGATCGAGGATACCAAACCAGATATATCTGTCCAAATTTATTTGATAATGATTAGACAAAGAGATCTTGTTCAGAATTATTTACTACACAATACAGGCACTATAACCACTGCTATAGTGTGCTGTGGAGTAATAGCTGAAATGTGAATATGCTTATATGAACACTGGAAGTATGAAGTGAAGCCTGGCCTGTATGATCTTGGAGGTGTTTAGCAGCCTTAATGATTCTCTGATTCTTAACCTTGAGGTAATTGTATTAAAGCTAGCAAAAACAATTACAGAATAGAAACTGACATTACTCACCCAGGCTGTATGCATTTGGCGCAGCCTCAAGCAGTGACCTTGAGATCACATCATTCCCACTGCAGGAGGAATCCCCACACTTCTCAGGAAAAGAAATGTCAGGAGACACTGCTGTTAAAATTTGAGATGTTGCTTTTCTAGTCTGAAGTGCTGCCCAGTCAGTCAGATGTGCCCAGACTGTGCCTGCTCAGCAGCTCTGGAGAAGTTCTCAGTGGTGGCAGTTCCTTTCTCCTGGGATTTTACCAAGTCTGCCACAGGTTCAACACCCTCTGAGGATGTTGAACTTTGGAATGGGGGATTCAGGCTGGTTTCAGGCTAGTTTCAGCATTATTCACCCCAAAAGGAGTGTGACCCCCTTCCTGCATTTCCTGCTGGGGCCTTTGCAAACAGGGCCTTGCTGGGATTGTTTGAGCCCTTCCAGGCAGAGCCTTCTGCTACATCCAGCTCTCAATGTGCTGTCTGCCAGCACTCTGCTGTGTTGGTTTAGAGTTTCACAGCCTTTTTGGGGATGCTGTGTCTCTTCTGTCACTCACATGTTCAGTGAGGGGCATGGGCACCCAGCCTGTTACCCGCACACTGAGGGGCTGCCGTGGCACCCCTGTGGTTGCCATGCAACACCTTGTCCCAGCAGGGTGTTCCTCAAATCCAGACTTAAATCCTGGTGCCATTGCCAGCACTGTTCCTTATGTTGGCATGGGCTCTGTTTTAGCCTAAGCTGCCCAGGGCAGCAAACACTCTCTCATTTTACTGTTCTGCCTCAATAACTGTCCTCTGCCATCTGTTTCTAACTTTTATACACAAATGGTTGCATTGTAAATATTTTTAAAAAAGGAGGGGAAAGTTTCACATAGTGTAAACCACACAGAGACAGTGTGAACATTACCATCATATAAAGGTGGTCTGTGTAAGCTGATGCTGCTTTTTAATTCTTTTTTAATTCTTTAGGTTGGATGTGTGTTTGTGGAGCTCTAAACCTGTTTTGATTTGCCTGTTTGCTGCAAAATACTCTTGGCATAATGATGCGGCTTGTTTCTTCATACAGAAGAATCACAGAACCCCAGACCAGTTGTAGTTGGAAGGACCATAAAACCCTCCAGTCCCACCCCCTACCATGGGCAGGAACGCCTTCCACTATCCCAGGTTGCTCCAAGCCCTGTCCAACCTGGCCTTGGACACTGCCAGGCATGGGGCAGTGTATACTTGATAAAAATCTCCGATTTTCTAGAGACAGCTGTGCCCAGCTGAGAGAAGGGGAGCACTGCATTTCTACGCAAACATTTTGTGTTTCTGCAGGTGGCAGAGTGGCCAGCTCCTCCATTTGATGACTCCTTTGGAGACACTGGCATTGCTCCCTGTGCAGCTCCTGTGAAACCACTGAGAGGTGGCTCTGGCAGAGGCCGTCGGCAGAAGCAGAGAGCCCTGAGCCCCGTGGCAGAGAACAGCAGAGCCACAGCTCCTCCCAGGAAAAGAGCCAAGCCATGTGCTGTGGATCTGCCCTGTGCCAAGCCGAAGAGGAGCCGGAGCCAGGCCCAGGAGGAGCTGCCGTGGGTGGAGAGATACAGACCCAAAACTCAGGTGTGAGGGCTGAGCTCCTCCAGTGCCAGTGTAGCAGTGACATCACAGGGACATGTTGTGCTTCTGTCCATAACCTGCACCAGCCAGGCTCTCACCATGCCCTGCTTGGTGAAGCACAAGGGTTCTGGGTTATTGATTCTCTGTGAATGCTGATGGATTCACTGCCAGCCAGGGCATAAAGCCAGGTTCCAAAGTGCTCTTTATCTGTAGGAGACACACGTTCCACCAGGCTCCCTGAGCAGGAAAAGCTGCGCAGGAGATGTCGTTTCCTGTCATTCCACTTGTAAACTCTTGAACCTGTTACTGAATTCCAATATTCCAAACACTGGGGAAACCCAGCTATGTGGGATTTGCAAAAGTTCAAAAACATCTGCAGTATTAGAGTAAAAAAAGTAATAAGGACTAGGTCCAACAATAACTAGGAGGTATCCTGACACAAGATTGTAGTGTTACTACTTTAAGAATAATAAATAGCTCATTATTTCCCGACTACAAAGAATGGTAAACTGATTGTTTGAAGAAACAGGATGAGATGATCTCCTTAACTATGGTATTGCTTCTGCAGAGCACACATGTAACTGAAACGCACACCAACATGTCTGTTGATATTTTATCCAGTGTTTATTCTGTTCTTTAATTTCATCATTAGAAACCAAGAGTTTAGTATATAACTTTCACAAATTTATACTTGTTTCAGAATGACCTTGCTGTGCAAAAGAAGAAGATTGAGGAAGTTGAAACCTGGTTAAAAATGCACATATTTCAGAGGCAGCCAAAGCAGGTAAACTTGCTAAAATCAACAGCTGGAGTCCATAGACAATACAAATGAGCTGGATGCAATTTCATGTTCAGAGAAAAACCTCAAACGAGAGAGATAGTGATTGTGTATCTTCTCTATTCTAAGAAATAGTATTAGAACATAGGTTAAAGCTGGTACATTTATTTTGGACTTATGCTCCTAAGAGATGGATTCTGATTTTGCTCAGAAGTACTGTTTTCTTGCATCCAGTCACAAACCACAGCTCCTTAGTTTGTGCTTGAAGCTGCATTTTATCTCTGCCAGGGCAATTTTTAAGTCTCATGACAAATTTCCAGTTGCACTGAGCTGGTGTAAGGATGGTGAGGATGGTTTTAATCTTGATTGATAAGAGACATTCTTAGACACAAATTGCCTGCCTTGCCTAGTGTTTTCCAGAGCTGGCTCTCCAGGTGAGTGTCTGTTGTGTTTCCAGTCACATGCAGTTTATTTACCAGAGGCGTTAGGAGCAGAGCAAGGCTCTCAAAGTCCTGGCCTGGTTCTCTCTGAATACTCAGCAGGTAAATTAACAGCACAAAATGTGTGACTGGGGTTTCACTGGGAGAGAGCATCATTACCAAAGAAACTATAGGAGAAATTCAACAAATATTCGTCCGTAGCCAACTGTCAGTCTATATTTATCACATTTGTTAATACATTTGTTATTATGTTTTGTGTCTCTTTGTCAGAGTGGCTCTATCTTGCTGCTGACTGGCCCTCCTGGCTGTGGAAAAACTGCAACTCTGCAAATTCTAGCCAGAGATCTTGGCTTTCAGGTGCAAGAATGGACCAATCCACTCTCTTCAGACTTCACAAAGGAAGATTTGAGAAGTATGTTTGGCCATGGTAAGTATGTTGGGGGTTTTTCTTTCTATATTTTTTCCCCTTCCAGTTACCTTTGTGAGTTTTCAGTCTTGCATTTTTGCATCGTTTCTGTCACATGAAATCAGATCCCCATCCATGTTAGTCCATTCCTGAGTGTTTAATGAGAATCTTTCTGTTGTTTTTTTTTTCTGGAAAGGGATTTAAGTTTTTTTACAGTGTTCAGTCCAAAATAGTTGACAATTCAAATCCATGTACAGAGCTTTGTAATAGCCTGGATATAATTTGAACCAAATAAATGAAAACAGGTTAGTGTCTTTGCCTGGGTCCTCAGTTGAATTACACCCCTTTAAAAATTCTTCTGTGTCTGTCACATGTTTGCTGAAGGGCTTGTTCAGTGCTGCTGTCAGAAAATAGCACGAGTGGGTATTAGTTCATATCAGTATTTATATTTTACTTGATATAATATAGAATACATATTTTTAATTAGTTTTCTTTTTCAGACTCAAATTTTCATACGTTTCCGAGTCAGGCCCAATCAGCTCTCTTTCAAGATTTTCTATTAAGAGCAAATAAGTATAACAAACTTCAGATGCTTGGGGAGTCCTCAGAAAATGATAAAAAGCTTATTCTTATTGAAGTAAGTGAAAACTTGTGAAATGTTGTGTTTAAAACAGTACCTTTTGTTGTAATATTGACCTGCTGACTAGCTTCAGATATTGGATTAGTGTTTCTCAAAGTTTTACTGCAGATGAGGTCTTCATTAATTTTTTGTGTCTCTACAGCAGTCTAGAGCCATGTCCTACCTGTAGTTAGTTATGCCGCAGAAATAAATAGTCAGGCAGAAATGGGAGGGGTCTGGTTTGAGCACAGAAATACATAACAAAGTATCGAAACGTAGAGCAAATAATACTGAGAAGTCATTCCTATGTTTCTGGATGATTAAGTTTCTAGAAATATATATGTATTATATATACTTATATTATAATATATATTTATATTCTAATACATATTTTTCTGAGACGTGTATGTATAAACAGGAAGAGTGGAAAACACACCACTATTCCTGTTCTTTAATGATGTAGGAGAGTGTAGGGGACACCTGAGAATGAACACAAGCAAGAACAGTCGAAATTTAGAACTTTCTCCCTGGTGTTATGCAGGTGGTGTTGTTTAGGGCACATGTGAACTGAGGGTTTGTGGGCAGGTACAGGACAAAGCTCTATTTGTACTTGTGTAGAAGTGTGTTTTAATAGCAATTTCCTTTCTAACCTTTCAATTCTTTTCCTGAGAGAAATTTTAGAAATAGGTAGTCAGATTGTCTGTAAACTTTCAAGACCAAAACAGACAGAAATTCTGGCAGGGTAATGCAATGTACCATAGAATTTAGGAAGCAGAGTCTCATGAGACTTGTCTTTATAAAGTCACCTTCTTGTGCAGTCACACCTTACACGGGTATCCTGCCCTCTACCCCAAGAGAGTGGCTTCCTGGAGTGTTTGTCCTCCAGGTAAAACTCTTGTTCACAGACAGTGTGACCACCTAAGGCTGTGTCTTAGGAAACTGAGACAGCAAGAAAATATTTCTTTGTAGATGGTCGTTTTTTTTCCATAATGAGACATACTGTACTTTGGGTTTGTTTCCCCCTGCTGCTCCTCTGACTGTCTCCAGTGTCAGCTGTATTTAAATGTAGTTGACAGCAAGCAAACCAGGAGTTAAAAATGAGTGATGACGTAGTGTGCCATGACAATCAGCCTGTGGGGGAGAGTATTTACATCTGAATGTAATGACAGCAGCTCTTTGTTTTGGACAGGACATTCCTAACCAATTCTACAGAGACCCTGGCAGTCTACATGAAATCCTCAGGTCAGTGGCAAATAAGTTGTTAATTATGAGCTTTAGCGACTTACAAAACTGGAATTTGATGTTCATCACATTTTGTTGTTTTGCAATGCAGGACTTTCATTCGTACAAGTAGGTGCCCTCTCGTCTTTATAATCTCAGATAACTTCAGTGGAGACAGCAACCAAGGATCGCTATTCCCCACAGAAATTGTACAGGAGTTGTGTATATTCAATATTAGGTAAGATCTACTACCTCATTAAAACATGGTTCAAATAACTGACAGGTTAGAAACTAATTTTTTTTTTAAATGGAATTCAACAGTTTCAAGCCTGTTGCACCAACAAATATGATGAAAGTTCTTAATCGAATAGCTGCAGCAGAAGCCAGTATGGTAAGTTGTCAAAGCTCTTAACTTCTGTGCAGTGCTAGGACCATATAAAAATAAGTTTTTTCTGTAACTATATTTTATGTTTGATAGCAGAGCCCCACATCTCCCCAAGGAAAAAGACATTTTCCCCTAGGCAAGGGAAAGCAGGGAGCAAGCTGGAAAGATACCTTGTTTTTAAGATTAATTTCACTTGATCTGTGATCTGAGTCTACAGAGTTGCTTCTGAAAATCACTCTGGTTATTACAGTAACTATATAAATGAAATAAATAATAAGAAGAGATATAATCTTCTGTATATTCAGTGAGGCCAGAAGAGGTCATGAACCTAAATCCTGTATAATCCCTGAACTGCTTTGATTACAAGCAGGTATCATATTGAGTGACACCTTGCAAAGAGTTCAGTGCATTTTTCTCTTTAATATGGTTATATAAGTTGTGACAGTGTGCTAAAATGGATTAAGTTTTTTAAAGTTCGCAGTATTCTGTGGTTTGAGCACATTATGGATACTCATGTCTGTTCCTGGTGTGTGTCAGAAGTGGGTTCCCAGAGTCATGTTCAAATACTCCTTTTCCTGCTCTTCTGTTGCTTTGCATGCTGTTTTTCCTTGTAGAACAGAGAGAATTACACCCTTGATAAAACATCTCTGGAGCTGCTTTGCAGAGGTTGTTCAGGTGACATAAGAAGTGCAATAAACAGCCTTCAGTTTTCCTCTATGAAAGGTAAAAATTATGGTTTTGTTAAGTGACGTGGTATTTTGACCATTTCTGCTGAAAACATGTTCTATTCACATTTGCAGCACAGGTGGGTGAGTTGCAAAAACATCCTTGGCACGCTTCTGTGAGCAGGAATAAACATGGTGTGTGGGGGTGTGAGTGGGCCTCAGCTGTTGCAGGCTGGGGTTAAACCATAACATGTGTGCATGTGCTGATGTAATTTGATGAAGTACCGTCTTTTCTTCCTGGTATCTTTGCTATTTGTGTTTGCTGTTCAAAGTTTCTATGATGACTTATGACTTAGTTTGAAAGGGATACTTTCATTGTTTGGTTTTATGCATTTCCTAAACTGTTCATTTTATGAGCACCTTACAAGTTAGTAGTTGTTAAGGAACCGATGTATGTGAGTTGCATTTTTAAAAGCAGTGCTCTGGCATGCATTGTTCACTCTCAGGACTGTGAAATGGTGACATTATTTACATCAAACTTAGACCTAAGTAAAGACACTCATCAGTTGTCTTCTGGTATACGAGCTAGAGCTAGTAATGATATTGTTTCTGTGACACGTGTTTTTTCCCTCCCTTTTGCTTTGCAAATAGAAAATGTGCTCATGGAATACAAGATTAAAGGTAGTTTCAAGTCCATTTTTTAAGAGGGAGTGTCGTACTTTAAGGTATACTGAAAATAGCTAGGCAGTGTTAGTTACATTGCACAAGACAAAGAGTAAAATTTCTACATTTAGCTTGTTGAAGGTCGGTTATTCTGTGTACCAAGTGTGGATTGTTCTGAGTGAATCAGAAAAGCAGAGTATTGCTCTCAGTGTGGTGATTATGCCATTAGTATGAGTGAATATTAGCTTGGTGATATCTGAGAAAATCATGCAGTATCTCACTGCTGGACACATTCTCCAGAAAATCTAAATAATGTTAAAATAACCAGTTTGTGTATTTTTAATAAGTTACCTTGGAAATATAAAACCATGAGAGCTAGAATAGGGGAGAAAACAAGGCATATGACTTTAGAGCTTCTTCTTATGTATGGCCTGATGGAGTAATGTAGTGAAGTCCCAGCACACTGAACATTCTCTCACATTTTCTCTTACATTGAGAAGGTGTTTGAGCAGAACATCTTTAGTTGTGCAGGTATTTTAGTGAGGTGAATGATTCACAGCCAATGGTACGGCACAGATTTGGGAGACACCCCGTCTCCTTGGTGGTCTTCTGAGCATGAAGCATTTTTTTTTTTTTTTGTATGTACTGTGTGTTTCTTCATGTGTGTAATTGTGCATCTGTGTAAGCACAATTGATATATTCACTTTTTAATACTATTCATGGAAAAAATAAATCTATGGTAAATGTTGGAGAAAAGAAAATAAATACATAAAGGATAATTTATCTTGGCTCAATGAGGAACATTCAAATGCCCCAAACTGAAATTGTGGGTGAAAATTTTCAAGTTTTTTAACTTAGAGTAGAATAAGGGTATTATTTCATGAGCCTCAAAACTTGAAGTTAGCAGGCAGTTGGAAGAATCACCTACATGAAAGGTTTTCTTTGCTGCTTTATATTTCAGGGAGGTTATTGTACAGAAAATGCCAGTAGAAGACAAAACTGATAAGTAAACAGGATGTAACTGAAATAACAGGATGTAACTGAAATATAATTTACATACATTTGTACTTGTGCTTTATAAACGTGAAATTCTAAACATGGTCAAGTGGGGAATGCATCAGAACTAGAAGGGATAAGCCTGAATTCTTTTTTCAAAGACAGTTGCTTATTGTTCAAAAAAGTACTTGGTACCTCAGCTGTGGCTGAAGGGATAGAAGTGGAATGAAGGTAATGAATGATGCTAATTTAGGTGACTGGGTTGTGTTCCTAATAAATGAGTTTTCTCATAGTGCTCCCATTTATATAGCCTGTTCTGTTCCTTTTATTACTACTGTTTGTTCACATAGAACATCAGCAGCAGCAACATAATAGGAAACTTCTGCAGAATCATGTACTCTGTCTTGATTTTATTTTTGATTTTATTGATAGAGTGTTCATTGGAGAAAGAATTTTGGTCAAAGAAGAAGAAGAGCTCCACAATAAAATGTGAGGAAGCAGGAGTATCCAAAGTAAGAAGGAAAAATAAATGTGATACCTCAGAAGACCAGGAGATACAAGCTATTGGTGGCAGGGATGCATCCATTTTTCTTTTCCATGCTCTGGGAAAAATTATTTATTGCAAAAGTAAGAAAACTTTGACTTATTCTCCCTTTCAGTGGGCAAGGCATGTCAGCTGCTACTAGCTGGAGTTGCTAAAGTAAGGCTTCAGATGGCCTCTGTCTGGGATGTTTGGTCAGTAACAACAATATAAAATCAGATAAATCAGGGTCTCTAATGCTGTGTATATTCAGTAGTAATCCACAATACTGGCTCCAAAACAAACTGAGGAGAAGTAGTGAGGTGAGGGAATACAAAAATAATTCGGTTAGTTTTGTTATATGAAGCCTAATGCAACTAATGACTGTGTAATATTGACTATAATAATTAAGTACCTGTGCCTATACCAGAGCTTTCTGGGAATGAAAAATGCTATAATTTAGCTGCTGGTGGAGTTGACAGTTGCTAACAATATTTCTGAACATAAAGACTAAAGCCTCTGCAATCCTTTTCAGGAGAAGCAGTGTCAGAATCAGAGTGCCCACAGCTACCTGCTCACCTGTCTGAACACCACCGGGACACCTTGCTCATTCAGCCTGAGGTACTCCTGCAATGGCTTCACCAGTTCAGCTGGGTCCTGAGTGATTGGTGCAAATTCTCAGTCACATGGGTTTTGATACTGGTCTCAGTTGCTGTGCATTCAGTCTGAGTTAGAGAAACACTCACCTGAAAGGGACCACTGGGGCAAACCAGCTCTTTGTGTCTGGGCATCACTGCACAGCCGTTGTGTTCCAGCTCCCTGACCTAGATGTATCACAGCTTTTTATACACAGGATCCTTTTCCTTATCCACCTGTAAAATCCACACTTTTCTTCTTCCTAACAGGATATTGTAGAAAAATCACATATGTCTGGAAGCATGTTCAATCTATACCTTCACCAGAACTACGTGGACTTTTTTTCTGATATAGATGATGTTGTGAGAGCCAGTGAATATTTGAGCACTGCTGATGTCCTTTGTAGTAACTGGAGTGTAAGTGTCATCTTTTTATAGGCACACACTTGTTTTTAAGTACTTTGACATTGAGCCTCTCGACTTTTTGCTGCGTTTTTGAAAGTTCACTGCATACTTAGGGTGTGAGTGACATGAATTGTTAATGAATGCTAAAGTACATCAGCTGCAGAAGAGATGCAGAGCCAATGTTTTGTTCAGCTTCTGTTGGCATTTTATTACAGTGGATTGTAGTGTTTGTAGGATACTCTTCAAAGTATTTTTGAGTAAATATGCTTGTGCTAAGAAGGAACCAAGCCATTTTCTTTTTTCTCAGCTGCTTTGACTACAGTTTTGCAGTAATCCAAACTTAAAATGCTGTGCGTGTTATGCCACTGCAGTTACTGAGTGTGTTTCAGTGCAAATGAGCTGCCTGGAGCTCACATGAGGCCCCATTTCTCCCTTAGACACGGCTTGTGATGGAGAGCTACAGTGCCTCTGTGGCTACCCGAGGGGTGGTCCACTCCAACACATCCAGAGCCTTTGCCCAGCAGCAGGGGGGCATGAGATTCCGACCCCTACATAAACCCCAGTGGTTTTTGATCAGTAAAAAGGTAAATCCTTGATTTTTTTTTTTTCTTAATGCTTTCTCTCCTTAGGTGAGACTATTAAGTAGTATACATGAAATTTGATCACAGTGCTAATACCCTATTTTGTCAAATACCCTATTTTGAGTTAATCTGGTTCTATAAAGCACTTGCTAGAAGAGCAGTTTGTGTAACTCCTTTAATGTAAAAATAAATCGGAGGCCTCTGACAAAATCTGATGACTGTGTCCAAGCCGGCATGTTCCTGGGAGAGTCTTAATCCTAAATTAATAGAGAGACAATTGGAGTTGAAATACTGCTAAGTATTTCCAGAATTGAGTTTGGTTTTGTGCAGTGAAGCACACTGAACTGTTTTATAAGTGTAAGAAATTTCTGCTGTTAGGGTTTATATGTTTATCAGAATAGCTTGTTCAGGAGATACAGCAGGTCTTGGCATTTTTTACATGTGAAGTAATATGTTGGCAAAAAGCATTGGCCTGGGTGGGCTGGGAATTCTGTAATCAAGGAATAATTTTTTTTTTAATGCCCAGTAAAAGGCAAAGTTGAAGGATTCTACCATTTTTATGATTGGTATATTAACTTTTGTTTATCTGGTCTCATTTTTCAGTAGCTCCTTGTAGCAGGCAGGAAGAAAATCTGTGTGTTATGGTACAGAACATCTACATTCATAATGGTTGTTTATTCACTAATGTTTTCCACCCCCTCCCCCAACTCTTACAGTACCGAGAAAATTGCCTTGCTGCAAAATCTCTGTTTTCAAGCTTCTGTTTGCCACCTGAGTGCCTTCAGACAGAGCTGCTGCCTTATCTTGCTCTGTTAGCAAACCCGATGAGAAACCAAGGTAAGATAGATCAAGGTAACTCTTGATCTTGGGCTCTTTGCAACTGAAACATGCTGACAAATTCCATAAGCCAAAAGGTCAATATGGTTTATGCTTTTGCCTCAGTATAAAACATTCTCCTGCTAAATGTCATGTAGGTGATGCCCAAAGATGCTTCCAGTACCAAAATTAAAGCTGCCCTGGTAGATTGGTCAAACTTTAGTGATTAAGGTGCTCTCTCTACTTCGGGTGTTTATTACATTTATTACGTTTGCTGGAGGTGAATGTGAGAAGTGTTTTGAGAAACCTTGTAGGCAATATTGACTAGATCTTCATTGTTTACTGATACCTTTACAGTAACAGCAACAGACTTAAAACACCTTAAAAAGCCTTTCACAGATAAAAGAAGCAAAATTCAAGTTTGCAGTCCATTAAAAAAATTAAATCTGAGATGATCCATTAGCAAACATTCATGTAGAAAAAATTACTTTTTGTGGTACATAATGCAAAAAATTAGTATTTAGGAGCTGGATCACTTATGCTGTTCTTAATTGTTTCTAATAAAAAGCATCATGTCTTAACATCAGGATGAGTGAATTCGGCTGTGGAATAATATGTTATAGTAAATATAGTAAATATGTTATAGTAAACTGTAACAGTTTGGGAAAAAAACAGTTACATGCACAGTGTTTTGGTATCTAAGATATTTGAAATATATACAGGAATACTCAACTAAGGTCATTGTTTATTTTCCAGTATGTTGAACTGTCTGTTCATTATGATTTACCTAATATGATACTGGTTGTTCTTTGTTCTTAGCTCAGATTGCTTTTATCCAAGATGTGGGGAGGCTGCCGCTGAAAAGACATTTTGGAAGGTAAGCTGAACTTCTGTCTGTAGTTGAAATAAGTGAGACTGTGTCATATATGAAGGGGAAGAACCATTTCATCACATAAGTCTGTGATGTGACATTCAAAGAGAAAGTATTTTTAAAATTTTATTTAGTGAGTTATTTAATCTAAAATTAGAAATCTGCACTGGTTTAATCTTCTAGAAGTTTTGCCTGTAAGGCTACTTAGAGGAAACCTTTGTTCAGAATGCATGTTTTTTGTCTGGCTATAGCTACTGGTTGCTGAAAAGCCAGGGTTTTTCCCTGTGTGACTGCAGTGGCCTCCTCACAGGCTGTGTGTGCAGCCTCAAGGGTGACATGGCATGAGGAGCTCTGTTGTGACTCTTGTGAGCCCTCTGAATCAGATTTCATTTACCCCAGTAGGGCCTCAGTTACAGTTCTATAGCTGTGATGTCTCTGGAATTTAAAAACTGTTTTAATTGGTGTGTTTCTAGCAAAGAATCAAGTTTGCAGCTGCAGTGAGGCAAACTGGTATCTCCTAACTAGGACATAGTTTGTTGAGGCATCTGACAGAGCATCTCCTACTTGTCCCTGGTGTTGCTTCTGACTTTAACTGTGAATTTCCAACCTGTATTTCCAAGCAGCACCCTGTTCCCCAGCTGTTGTATTGAAAGTCATTTTGGGTGTTAGTAAGGGAGGAAGGAGAGTGTCCCTAAGGGATGTGTTTCTTTTCAAGGCCCCTGGCCTGCACCACAAGGGGTGAAGCGAGTTAATTGTGACTTCCTCATCCCATTAAGTTCCCCTGCAGCATACCTGTGGATACTGACATTTTGTATCTGCACTAATAAGTTGGTGGTGTGTCACAATGTCTGATCTGAGGGGTGACTTCCTGCTGAAAACACTGTGTAGTGCAGGAGCCATAGTGGAGAGAAATGTAGGTGTTTGCTTCCCTCAGGGGTCCTGACAGAGAATAAACTGTGTTACTGAGCAGTCCCTGAAGTGCCCCTGTCAGAGGGAATGAGGTTCTGTTTGAGCACTGGCAGTGGGACCAGCTATGTGCCCGTGGTCGTTGCACTGCTGCTTTGCAGGCTGCAGCTGGAAGCTCTGAGTGACAAGGACCCCGGGGTGCCGGAGTTGTTCCACGGCGACGGTGCTGATGGCGACCCCGAGGGGCTCCCCTCCAGCCAGTCCAGCGGGAGTGACCTGCCGGGCAGCCAGCCCCAGCCCATCGCAGCCCAGGCCATCCTGGAGGAGGAGGAATTAAGAATTGAGGAGTATGACAGTGACTGAGAGACTAGAACACACCTTCTGCCGTGCCCCTGAGGATTCAGGTGCTGCCGAGGCCTTTGCTGAAGAGCATGCTCTGCCCAGCCCTGCTGCCAAGCCATGGACCAGGGCTGGGAGCCCAGTCCAGACCTGCTGTGAGCATCCAGACAGCTCCTGGCATGCTCCTCACTCTGCAGGGCCAGCGTGAGCCGAGTGCTAAGGTACAAGCCATTTCCTGCCTCTCCTGAGCCATGAAATTGCCTTAAGGTGGTAACAAGAGAGAAAAAAATGACTGCAATCCGTTTGAAAGGGACTATAGATTAGCAGTGGCAGTCTTAAATTATTTTTATTTTTACACATTTTAGTATAGTTTGCTATTGTGCAGTGTGTTTCTTGAGTACACATTCCATAAGCTGCCAGCATTTGAAGGGTTTATACAAATTCACACTTTAAAAAAAACTGCTGTTTGGAAGTTTAGCCCTTCTGGAAGCAGAGGCTAAAATTTACACGTGAAAAGTCTGATGTCCCATACTGATGATGTAAAGAAAACTTCTACTGTATTAATAGTGTTTTGTACTCTGACTTACAGAAGACATAAATAAGAGCTTCATGTCTTTATAAGTGGAACTAATGTTGTACCATGAATTATTTTGTATTCCTCTTGGGAAGACATTTTTATAACTCTTAGAGGGGAAAAGGCAGCAATTAAGGAGAAGTTGTACATTGTAGGAAGTTAAATGTATAATATGCAATTTTTCTCCTTGACCTGCAGTTGTGCTTGGGGAAACACTGATCCTGTATTTGGTAACTGACACATGATCGAGTTCTGTGGTTAGTAATACCACAGCAGTGAGGAAAAAAGTCAAACCAAAACAGCTTTGTGTGGTGCACGTTTGCATTTCTGTATTGCCTATGGCCAGTTTAGTGAGAGAAAACACGTGTTTATCCACTCTGACCTTGGTTTAATGCTATTCAAGAGTCTGGATCTGTCATCTCTCAAGGGGCAGATTGCAGTCTTTTCATCTACATTTATTGCTTAATTTTGAAGGGTGAAATTTCTCTCCTAAGTCTGTACTTCTGTTACAGCTGTACTCATTACAGCAAATTATTACAGGTCAGGCTCTTGATGACCATTAACCCTTTTCTTCCTCCCCAGGGTGCTTTGGGTAAGGTTCCTGGGATGCCTCCAGCAGGAGTAATAACAAGGCACAAAATACTGGTTTTTATCTTGCAAGCACACCCCCACCCTCCTTTGTTGTATTTTTTCAGCTTTCTTTACAGTAGCACCAGGTAACTGCAGCTGCTGTGTTGGCCTTTTCCTTGTTGGGGCCAAATTCAATGCTCACCTGGCCAATTCCACCTGGCATTGTGAGCTACAGAGAGCAGAGCTGTTGTGCAAAACCTCTGTCCCATGAAAACACCACCTGGGTACGCACACAAAACCCCCATTATTCTGTTTGGACCCCAAATGTTTTGCAGTGCTAGTGCTGCCCCATGAAAGCCAGTGTACAATTCACAACCCATCAGGTGATGCCGAGGTCAGGGCTGGCAGCACAGGCAGGTGCAAGAACAAATATCAGTGCAGCCCCCCTGCCATTTTGACTCCCTCAGTTATGTCCCAGTTATGAGGTGGGGAAAGAAGAGAACTGGGCTTCAGATAGGGGTGAAAGGGATCTGGGGGTGCCTAGGTCAACAGTGATTGAACATGAGCCAGCAGCATGCCCAGGTGGCCAAGGCCAATGGCACCTGGCCTGGATCAGGAATAGCGGGCCAGCAGGACCAGGGCAGCGATTCTTCCCCTGTCCTTGGCACTGGTGAGATCACACCTTGAGTGCTGTGTCCAGTTCTGGGCCCCCCAGTTCAAGATGGACATTTAGGGGCTGGAGCATGTCCAGAGGAAGGGAACAAGGCTGGTAAAGGGCCTGGAACACAAGCCTTATGAAGAACTACTGAGGGAGCTGGAGTTGTTTAGCCTGGAAGAAAGGAGACTCAGGAGATCTCATCACTTTCTACAGCTTCCTGCAAGGTGGTTGAAGTCAGGGTGGGGGTCAGGCTCTTCTCCCATGCAACCACTGACAGAACAAGAGGCCACTGCCTTAAGCTGTGCCAGGGGAAGGTCAGGTTGGACATCAGGAAATATTCTTCACTGAAGGAGTGACTGAGCACTGGAATGGGCTGCCCAGGGAGGTGGTGGAGTCACCATCCCTGGAGGTGTTTTAAAAAAAGACTGGATGTGCCACTTGGTGCCCTGGTTTAGTTGATGAGGTGTTACATCATAGGTTGGACTTGATGATCTCAAAGGTGTTTTCCAACCTGGCTCATTCTGTGATTTAGGAGCATCCCCAGAAGAAAGGGTGCATGTATTTTCTGGGTGTGATCAGAGCTGAAACTGCTCTGGATGCCTTTGAGGAGCCCCATGGCTCATGCTGGAACCACCCAGCCTTGTCTCCATGTGCAGCTGTGACTGGGGGTGGGTTCAGGGCTGGCAGTTCCCACCAGGCTCTCCCTCACAGGGGACCTCGGTCAGGGTTAGGGACACACAGACATGGATGCAGGTGGCTGAGAGGAGCATGGAAAAACAACAGTTAAACACAAGAAGCAGTATTTTCCTTCTTCCTCTGATGCCTTTGGGGGCCAATGTCCTGTTGTGACATCACCTGCTGGTGGAGGGTAACAAACCAAGTGTCTGACTGACATCACTGGCGGATGTGTTGTGATGTCACATCCCTGATTGTATTTGGACAGTGGCAGGGCCAATGTGGCTCCAGTCTGGACTGCTACCAAGCAAGGCTGTGAGGCCTGGAGTGTGGAGCCAGGCATCTCCTGGAGTGGTGTCCTGGGCTGGGGGCTGCCACTGGGATTTCCCTGCCTATACTGGAGCATCACTCCATGTCCCGAGCCCTGCCTGGTCTGGGCAGCCAGCAGTGCGGCACTTGCAGCACTGGAGGTGAGCTCCGTGGGGAAGTGCTCCTCACAGGGTGTCTGTGGGGCAGGCAGCAGGGCCTGGGGAGCGGGGATAGTGTCCTCGAGGGGCCTGGGCCTTTCATCCTCCTCTCCATGCCCCAGGACAGCCAGTGGCTATGGCATGTCTCCATTCTGCAGTGCATTACATGCTTTGGAAGCGCTACAGAATCACAGAATCGTCAAGGCTGGAGGAGACCATAAAGATCCCCAAGTCCAGCTGTGCTCTCAGCACCACCTCCCGTGCCAGCAATGGGGACCCTCCTGTCCTTGTATCTCCACTCGGCCCCGCCGAGCGTCAGCAAGGCCACGCAGACGGAGCGGAACTGCCCTGTGTGCCGCAGCGTGCAGAGCGACACGGCCGCGGTGCCCTGCGGCCACCAGTGCTGCCTGGGCTGCCTGCTGCGCCACACTGCCACCAGCCCAACGTGCCCGCTGTGCGCCAGCCCCATGCTCAGCGCCCGCTTCTCCGTGCAGGGCCGGAACGACTTCCTGCAGTGCATCCTGAGCTCGCCCGGAGCGCCGCTGGGGCCCGCCAGCTGGGCGCGGAGGGCTCTGTTCCGCCTGGTCTACACCCAGCCCTCCGACCCGCAGGCAGCGCCGGCCCCGGCTGAGCCAGCGTGCGGGCGCCCAGAGGCCGCGGAGCAATTGCCGGCCGACCTGTGGGCAGAGCTGCTGCACGGCCACGAGCATCTGCTGGACCCCGTGCGGCCCTGGCTGCGGCAGAGCCTGGACGCGATCTACGGCCCGCAGTGGTGGGAGGCCCGGCAGGTGGAGAGCATCGCGCTGTCCACGCTGTGCATCTGCGGCCCAGACAGGGACGGGCTGACCCACATGCTGCAGGGCTACCTCGGGGACTACACCCAGGCGCTGATCCGCGGCCTGATCCACGTCACCCTACACCGCTGCAGGGACCCCTGGCTGCAGCGACGCTCCCAGGCGGCCCCCGAGGAGGAGGACGAGGGCCTCGGGGCCAGCGCCGGCCCCTCCTGGCCGGGCGGGACCGCCTCCCCCGGCTTGGCTGCGAACCCCGCATGGCCCAGCCTGGGCGACCAGCCCAGCGAGCCAGAAGCCCCCCGCCCCGAGAGTCCCGGCCGCCCGCCGGCCGCGCCCGCCCCCGCGGGGCAGAACCAGCCCTGGGCCGTGCCAGGGCAGCAGCAGTTCCGGGCCGTGCCGGAGGACGCTGCGGTCCCCGGTCCCTCCGCGCCCCGACGGCGCGGGAACCGCCGATCCCGGGCGACCCGGCGCTCTCAGAGGAGGACGGCCCCCATACACCCGCGCCCTTTGAAGTCCAGAAGGAGGAAACCCAGGAGGAAATAAAAGGCTCTTTCCTTGACACAGTCTCTTTCCCCCTTCTCCTGGGGGCTTTTCCATCCTGCCCACCGTTGGCCAGGCTCCTATGGCCCCGGAAGATCCTGCGTGAAGCCGTGAGGAAGTGACTCCAAAGTGCTGGTGCAGAGAAAGGTTCCTGTGTCATGTTTTGCCAGATGAACTTCCCATCCACTTTCAGAACCCTTCAGTCAACCCACTGTTGACATCTCTCCATTTTTGTGATGGGAAATTATCAGTACTTTCCAAGCAGGGACCTGGGAATTGTCCAGGAGCCCCTGGAAAGGGCAGGAAAACTCAAAGGGCCAAAGATGGTATCCGCAGCTTGCTCCCACAATGAAAGCAGCCTCTGCTCAAGTGTGGGGTTTATGGATGCCCTTGGCAGCTCTCACATGCTGGGATGTGGATTGAGACTCGGAAAAAGGGAGGCAAAGGAGACGGGACAATGCTGAGGCTGGGAGGGCCTCGGTGGGTTTCTTTTCCTAGACGGCTCAAAAGGTCATGGAGGAGCAGCTGCAGAAGAGGGAGGTGCTGGGAGGTTCGGCACTGTTCTTCAGCCCCATCAGGCCCCCAGAGACGGCAACCGGAGAGCGGATCCCTAACCGGGATGCACCACATCCATCACCTGTGCTGGCCGCGTGCGGGTCCCGTGTGCCAACACCGACAAGAGTCACAATGCCACGGGCCAATTGTGTCCTGTGGGCACCCCCGGCCCGTGCCCACCCTACAGCTCCTCACAGCAACCAAGGCTTCCCTGACGTGCGTCCCACAGCCCCGCGGAGCCAGTAGACTCTCTGAGAGTCATGGCTTTGGCCACGGTCCATCTGCAGGATTCCAGAACAATTCCCTGAGGGATTTTTCGAAGACGATGGATCAGCAGAGAGCTCTGCCCACTCCGCCAGCACCGCGGGTGCTTGCCGCCAGTGCCCGCGGGCTGATGGATGTCCGTTCCGAAAGGCCGAACTCCCACTTGGCCCCGTCTGGCTAGGGGAGCTCCTCCCGGCCCCGGCTGTCCCCGCGGCAGGAGCTCCTCAGCGCTCCGCACAGGCGGAGCGGCCCCACACTGCCCGGGGCGGCCCCGCGTCGCGAAGGGCGTGGCCCAGTCGCGGCTTCCGGCGCTGATTGGCTGCTGCTCGGCCCGGAAGCGGAAGCGGTGGCGGAAGCGGAGAGACGGTGGTGATGGCGGTGGAGCTGGATAATGGGCAGTGCCGGCTGCGGCCCTTCTCCTGCGAGCTGGGGCTGCTCTCTCGGCCCGACGGCTCAGCCACCTTCCTGCAGGGTCTGTGGGCCTTCCCTTCCCTTCCCTTCCCTTCCCTTCCCTTCCCTTCCCTTCCCTTCCCTTCCCTTCCCTTCCCTTCCCTTCCCTTCCCTTCCCTTCCCTTCCCTTCCCTTCAGTCTGTGTGGCTCCGCTCACCGGGGCTTTCGTTCTTTCTTTGCTGGGGCTTCTTTTTCCAGCCTTCCCCTCCCGAGACTGTCCTTCCCAGGGATCCTCATTCCTTCCCGCAGGGTCTGTGGTGCCGCCCATCCCAGGTTTCCCCTTCTCTGCTTCCCACAGCTCCACTACTGCACATCCCGGGGCTCCCCTTCTCCCTTTGCTGGGTCCCGTTCCCAGCCCTTCCCAGAGCATACCAGGGGCTCCTGTTCCCGGGTGCGGCCTCAACATGACCTCTTCTCTTTGTGTCCCCAGGTGACACCTCCGTGCTGGCCGGGCTGTATGGCCCCGCAGAGGCCAAAGTCAGCAAGGAGCTGCCAGACCGGGCAGCACTGGAAGTGCTGCTGCGCCCCAAGGTGGGGCTGCCAGGTGGGGACCCGCTGTTCTGTCCCTGTCCCAAAACAGGTTTTTTCCCCCCAAAGTGCAAGAGTCGGGATATTTGGTTCATTTACAGGTCTTTATTTACATTCTGCTGGGTGGCAAATCTACAAATTCAGCACAACCCAACGCCTTCACTGCATACATATTCTATCAAACAAAGGCATTGGTGTTTGTTTGCTACGAGTTATCGAGTTCTCTCATTAATCAGTGTTCTACCTGCTGTTGGGTGACGATTCCCTCGCTTCTCTCACACTAATTAGTGCCATGCTCCTTCTGTCTCTGGTTTGGCTGGGGGTTTCTGGGGTCACTGCCAGGCCCTGCCCCTGCTGGGATTGCCTGTTCCCAGCCAGAGCTGATGCCAGCACAGCTGCTGAGCTGTCTTGGGGAGTTTCTTCCTTATCATGGCAGTTGTGCCAAACGTCCTTGCCGCCCATCCATCGTGCCCTGCCCGTGTCCAGTGTCAGGGAAATCCCTCTGGCCAGGCGTTGCTGACCTCCCCCAGGCCCCAGACCACTGAGGCCTTGTCCTGCCCTGGCTCTTACCAAGGCTGTTCCACCGAGCAGGGATTTGTCTTTCTGAGGCCTGGACACCACTGAGAGCTTGGTGGCTGCCCAATTACAAGGGTTAAATCTCTTCTTGAGGCCCAAAGCTTGAACACCAGAGGGGGTTCCTGGGGGAGCTGTGACACACTCCTTGTTGTGCAGGTGTGCTGGAGCGCAGCCGGGAGCAGCTGCTGCGCCAGACATGTGAGGCTGTGATCCTGGGGGTGCTGCACCCCCGCACTGCCATCTCCCTGGTGCTGCAGGTGTTGAGCGACGCTGGCTCTGTATCCTTTCCTTTGTGGGACAGCTATGGGAGGCCCGGGGGGCTGGGGGACTTAGAGCTTGGGGTCCCTTGACACCCCTCCCAGCTGCTGTCCTGCTGCCTGAATGCTGCCTGCATGGCGCTGCTGGATGCGGGGCTGCCTCTCAACGCCCTCTTCTGTGGTGTCACCTGTGCACTACAGCCTGATGGCACCATCTTGCTGGACCCCACGGCCCGCCAGGAGCAGGTGAGCCCTCAGTGGTGGGCATCCAGCTCTCTGTGTGCCCTCCGAGCCCTCCTGACCCCTGTTCCCACAGGAGGCCCGTGCCATCCTCACCTTTGCCATCGCCAGCAACGAGAGGAAGGTGCTGATGACCACCACCAAGGGCAGCTGCTCTGTGGAGGAGGTGAGAGACTCCCTGGGAGGGTTTTGGGGTGCAGGATTCCCTCACAAGGGGACCCTCACACCCACCCCTTCACCCCGGTCCTGCACAGATGCAGCAGTGCCTGGCTGCAGCCCAGCGCGCTGCCACCACCATCTTCCAGTTCTACCGTGACTCTGTGCGTCGCCGCTACTCCAAGTCCTGAGCTGGAGATGCCCTACGGACAGCTGGACTGGCCTGGACCCCCAGCACTCAGTAAAGGACCATTTTTCCCTCCACTCTGCCTCTTGAGTCCATCTAGTGCCGACAGGTTTTCCTGAGAGGGGCACACACAGGGACAGGGCTGGGGATAATGTCCTGGCACCTGCTGGCTCCTGAGACCTGCAGGGTGGGGACACAGGGACGCGCTTTCCGCACGGTCCTGGCAGGACACCCAACGTGGTGGCTCGCGGGGAGTCACACACGTGCTGGTACACCAAACATGGCGGCCCTTGGTGTCTCGAGCTCTCGCCACGCTTTCCCGGTACACCCAAGAAGGCGGCCAGGTGGTGGAATGGTACTGGTTCCTGACTGTGACCTTCCTAGCATGGCGGTGCCCCTGGGTGACGTATCCCACGCTTTTCTGGGCGGGGCTTGTGGCCCCGCTGCCAATAGGAAGGCGGTATTGGCTGGACCGCGTGGGGCGGTGCTACGCGTCACGGGGTCAATGAGTGGGGCAGTGGTGGTGTGGGGGGCAATAACGGGTCCGAGGCGAGGCGACGGCGGTCAGCAGCGGGAGATATGGGCCGAGATAGCCGGGTTCGATGGGATTTTGGGCACCATAGTGGGGGGCACGGGGGGGACAATAAAGGGGTGCAGCGGGGAGATTGTGGAAGATCTGAAATGGGGCCGTAATCAGGGTGCCAACCCCTAGCAAATAAAAATTATTTTAAAACAAAACACCACACAAAACCATGCCTTCCCCCGCAAAAAGGAAAAAAAAAATTCCTCAGTCAATCCGGAGAAGCTGCGCTAGAGCCTTGTGGGGAAAAACACGAAACGAGTGGAAAACGGGGTGGGGGCGGCCTCACGTCCGCCTCCCGTGACCGGACACGTGCCTACCCACGTGACTCGGCGCGGAAATGGCGGCGGCAGCGGCGGTCCGGAGCCGCCGGTTCAAGTGGTCGCTGGACCTGGGGGCGGCGCCGGGGGCACGGTGAGGCCCGGGGGGTCGGGGTCGCGCGGGGGCCGGGACACCGAGAGCTCCCGCTCACCCGTCCCGCTGTCCCCAGGCCCCGCGGAGCCGCCGAGGGCCGCGGCCCGCTCGGGTTTGCTGACCGACAGCTGGGAGAGGGCGGCGTCCACGAGAGCGACAAGATCCTCATGGAGAAGGTGTGAGAGAGCGGGGGGGCACCCGACACTCCGCGGCGGTTGGGGGATGTCCGGTGTCCCTACACAAACCTGCAGGAGGACACGTTTGCAGGAGCGGTCACTGCCCACGGGGGTGGTCCCTGGGGCGGGTACCCCGCACTCTGGCCCCGCCCGTGGATAGCCCCTGCCCCAGGTCCCCTCAGATCCCGGGAACCCATGGATGGTTCCTGTCCCAGATAGGCGGATGCCCGGACAGCTGCAGGGGGCCGGTGCCTGCCTCAGGGACCACCCTCGTGGGCGGTGGTTCCGTGGATCCCCCGCTCCCCGTGGGGGTGGGTCGTTGCCCCGGGTCCCTCCCCTGTCCTGGCCTTGCGGATCCCCCCCAGCCCTGTGCAGGCATGGCAGGCGGTCCCCGCCCTGGGTCCCCCCAAATGCCGAGTCCCCATACCCGCCCTGGCCCCTTGTCGTTGCAGCGCTGCTGGGACGTGGCTCTGGCGCCGCTGAAGCAGATCCCCATGAACCTGTTCATCATGTACATGGCCGGCAACACCATCTCCATCTTCCCAGCCATGATGGTCTGCATGATGGGCTGGCGCCCGCTGCAGGCCCTCATGTCTCTGTCTGCCAGTGAGTGCAGCCCCCGCACAGGGTCAGCCCCCTGGGTGTCCCACAGTCCCCTGGATGTCTCACAATCCCCTGGGTGTCCCACAGTCCCCTGGACGTCCCACAGCCCCACGGTCCACATAAATTTCCCACAGCCGTCTGAGAGTCCACACATCCCCACAGCCCCCCAGGTGTTCCCACTGCTCCCCAGGTCTCCCACAGCCCCACAGTGACCTCCACATCATTCCCCTCTGCCCAGCACACCCCTCATGATGCTGCCCACCCCCTATGACCCTTGCGCCAGGTCAGCAGCCTGGGGATCACAGGTACCCTGATTCTGTCTGTCTCCCCCAGCACTGAAGGCCCTGGAGAGCTCAAGCCGGCGGGCACTGCAGGGTCTTGTGTTCCTGGTGGGCAATGGGCTGGGGCTGGCACTGGCCCTCTACAAGTGCCAGGCCATGGGCCTGCTGCCCACCCGTCCTTCCGACTGGCTGGCCTTTGTCACCCCGCCCCAGGTGAGCCCGGGATCATGTGGACACCCCACAGAGTCAGGGGTCCTGGGGTCAGATACCCAGGTCTCCCCACTCACCCCTTCCTCTCTCCCCTTTCTTTGACAGCGAATGGAATTCACTGGAGGGGGCCTGATCTTGTGACCCCCTGCACCCACCCACCAATAAAGACAATGGCAGGATGGTGATATAATTTCTGGAGGGAATTCTGAGGGTTTGGGGACTCAGCCCAAGGCAGCACTGGGTTGAGCTGTGCTAGGACCACTGGGAGTGCACTGGGATAGCACTGAAATCTGTGCTGGGAGTGCCCTGGGAATCTTTGGACCTGCAGTGGGAGCACTGTGAAGCTTTGTACCTGTGCTGGAAATGTATTGGGAGCTTTGCGGGCTGTACTGAGGTATGCACTGGAGCTACACTCAAAACCACAGCACCCATATTGGGGGGCATACTGGGAACACTGGGAATATACTTGTGGCCCACATGGGGAGAGCTGCTGCCTGAGTCTGGCTCTGTAGTAGAAGCACCAAGTTCATACTGGGAACACTGGGGATCATATCAGGATCTTGATTTGACTGTAGGTCATGCAGGTGTTGTACTGAGGGCACTGGGCTCATACTGAGATCCTGCTTGAAGAGCTGTAGCTCATTAGCATTGTACTGGGACTGCTGGTGGTATGTTGGAAGCACTGAGCACATGCTGGAACTGTGGCAGCCCATACTGGGTTTGTGCCAGAAGACCTGTGGTGCAGGCCAATATTGTACTGGGAGCACTAGGCCCACACTGGGATGGTGCTGGGTGTTCCCTCACTGCTGGTTTCTGCCACATTTCACCATTTTACTTTGGTAGTTTCCCCATTTTGATTGTTTTTCTCACCACTTGCCCATTTGTGGCCCATATTTGCCCTTTTCCCTTGTTCTTTCATACATTTTTTTCCATTTTTGCAGTAATTTCTTCCACTGTTGCTCCTAGTAGAGCCCAAACCTCTGCTTTCCAGTATGGACCAGTGCCTCCCAGAATAGCCTTGTGACGTCTCCAGGACTTTGAGTGTGGCCTAGGACTCCAGGATGATGTTATCATCACATAGAGCCCAATCCCTGAATATCCCACCAGCTCCCGGTGCCTTTTCACACCACCCCAAGTCTTCCCAGTGGCACCACAGCTGCGCTGGGGGCCTGGGATGGGGCAGGGTCTCCTGATGCAATCAGTGGAAAGATGATGTCATACCTCAGTCAGCCGACCTGGCTTTGGCATGTCCCAGGGTGTCACTGGGCACGGTGACCCCAAGCACAGCACTTCCCAATGGCAACCCTTCCTACATGAGGACCCCTGACCAGTGGAACCCCACACCTTTCCTGATGGCCTCCCACAGACTCATCCAATTTGGAAAATGCCCTCTAGGCCATCAAGTCCAAGCTGTGCCTGACCCCCACCTTGTCCCCAGCCCAGGGCACTGGGTGCCACATCCAGGCGTTCCTTGAACACCTGCAGGGATGGGGGACTCCAGACCTCCCTGGGCAGCCCCAGACAAGGCCTGACCACCCTTTCCATGGGGAGATTCCTGCTGGTGTCCAACCTGAGCCTCCCCTGGCCCAGCCTGAGGCTGCTCCCTCTCCTCCTGTCCCTGTTCCCTGGGAGCAGAGCCCAGCTCCCCCAGCTGTCCCCTCCTGTTACCAACAATCAGTAAAAATAAACCTCCCTAACACCAGTGCAGCATTAAGCAGCAGCCATTCTTCATTCTGGAGGCACAAGGGGCTGTCTCCTCTGAAATACCGTGCATGCTAACCACAGAAAATCTCCTGTTCCAGGCTGTATTTTACATGCACGCTCACAGGTTTTCTCAGAACACATGGGGTAACCATTTCCCTGAAGTCATTAAGACACATTCCCTTTCACCAGCGCATGTATTCTCCTGTCCTGGGGGTGTCTTAGGTGGTCCTTGATGGCCAGTGACCCCCAGTTGTGTCTGACCACTCTCTGAACAGGTGCTACTGTGCCCAGTTAGGAGAAAGGTTGGCATTAACTGACCTAGCTCATTAATTTGTGAGGCTTTGAATCAATGGAGTATAGTTTCTTATTCCTTTCCTTGGTTAATGTTTATTGTGCTTTTGATTGTGCACTTCCATAGCCTGATTTTGCTAAATCATTGTATTAAGCCACCAGGTGCAATCAATTCTTCATCTGGCAACATTGTCAAGGAGTTGTGCAGATCCAGAAGGTCCCCCCAAGACTCCTTTTCTCCAGGCTGAGCCCCTTTCCCAGCTCCCTCAGCTGCTCCTGGGGCTCCAGCCCCTTCCCCAGCTCCGTTCCCTTCCCTGGACATGCTCCAGCCGCTCAGGGTTGTGCTTGAGCTGAGGGCCAGAGCTGGACACAGCCCTCTAGATGGAGCCTCAGCAGTGGCAGCACAGGGGAGTCACTGCCCTGGGGCTGCTGGCCACACTATTCCTGATCAGCCCTGGTGCCATTGTCCTTCTTGGCCACTTGGAATCATGTCCATGAGCCACTGCTCTGGTCTTGCCAGCTGTGGAGGCTGCCCTCTCCAGCCATGTCTCCCAGGGGACACTGCACACTAATGCCATCCCCCTGCATCTGCCCCATTCCCTAATGTTTTGCCAAGGCCATGCTGCTCCCATTGGAGCTTGGACATCACTGATCATCCTGGCATGGCAGCAGGTGAGTGGGACCGTGTGACAGAGTCCCTGGGAATGACACAGCCTGCCCTGGGAAGGGACACCTGTTAGCAAAAGCAGTGGCCTCTAAGGCAAGGAAACACAAACGTGGGTTACGAGTGGGAAGAGTTTGTGAAGAGATGCCTGGCTAGTGCCAGAAAATGATACAGAGCTTCCCTGTTGGCAAGTACACAGAACTGGGATTTGTGAGAAGGCCAAGGCACAGGAACAGCTGCTCTGAGGAGCATGAATGCCTGGGGATCCCATGTGGATCTCACATGGACCCAGGCTTGTACTAGACATGGGGACACCTTTGTGTTGTTTTACATCCTTTCCCCAAGGTCAGTGCGTAACACTCACACCACAGCCAGACCCTCAGAGCCCTGACCCTGCTGTCAGGACTGTCCCCAGCACCAGGATCAGGACCTGGCATGGACATCCCTGGGGCAGAGCAGAAGGAGAATTCCCTCTCTAAGAAAGAGGAGGAAAAGCAAGTTCCTCTCTGCAGCCTGAGCATAGGAATGCCCTGGACTTCATTTCCCAGGTGAATCCAGAGCCACCTGCAGATGGATAATTTCCCTGGATGCAGCAGGCACCTGAGGCTCCAGGCAGGGCGTCTCCAAATGACTTGGTTACGCTTCCAGATTAACCCTGTTCCCAAACCTGAGCTGCACTTTCAGGACTCCCCCTGCCCCGGGGCTGAGGCCCCACCCCATGAGCCATGGATAGATCCCAGCGTTCCTGGGCCAGGCAGAGCTGGGAGGCACCGAGCTGCCCTGCCCTGCCCGGTTACTGCTGTGTTGCGACTCCGTCTGACCTGCAGCAACTGGAAAACACGTCCTCACCTGCACCTGGCACTCCTCTGCTCTGCCTCCCCTGCCTTCGAGGTGGTTCAAAGGAGCCCAAGGCAGCAGCTAGGGAAAATAATCCCAGCCAATTCCATCTTACCTAGTGATTATTCAAAATAAAGTGCAACCAGGGTCCAGTGACACAACTGCTCTCCTGTTTATTTCAAATCAAACTGTTTGTGAGCCAGATGCAGGGGAGACTGGATGTTGCACAGACAGGTGGGTGAGGTGGGCAGCCACAGCATACGGCTGCCAGCATGTGACAGTGTGTGCGAGATGGACAGGGGCTTTGTTCACACAGCACAGGGAATGTTCTGTCACGAGTCACCGCTTGACCACACCACGGAGCATGGCACAGCCAGGATTCACCTGCAGGGACCACAGGCCCCTGCCCACGCTGCCAGCCCGGCGGTACTCCCGGCTGTACATGCTGATGCGAGACGTTTTGGAACCATTTGGCGCTGGCTGTCTGCCTCTGACACCACGTTTCATTAGCACCCGGGGGAGAGCAGCTGCAGTTCATCCCGCGGGTTCGTGCGCCGAGCCCGGAGGGATCATATACTGTCCAGCTTCTTCAGGATGAAGGGAGCTGAGAGAGAAAACAACATGGAGACGGACCCGATCAGCGGCGAGACTGCTGCGGGTTTGTGCAGCATCTCAGACACCCCGACCCCGGCCGAGCCACCGCTCCCGCTGTGTCCGTGCCCCGGCGGCTTCGGCACGAGACCGAGACGCGGCACATCCCGGGAGCTAGGCCCGGCACAGGCTGGGGCGCGGGGCCAGAACATTTCCGGAGCTCAGGCCCAACACATTCCGAGAACGCGGCCCGGCACATGCCGGGGCCGGGACAACCGGTCACTCACTGATCCGCAGCAACGCGACGTAGATGAGGAAGTTGCGGACGGAGGAGAGGACGTCGCGGCGCATCTTCCGCCTGAGCTCCTCCGGGTCCATCTTGGGCCCCAGCCCCTCGATGCGGAACATCCCGACCCGGAGCTCGATCCCAGTCCCGAGCCCGTTCCCGACCCGATCCCGGCGCGGCAGGCGGCCACGCGCGGTGAAACCACGTGAGCAGACGCGCCGAGTCACGTGACCATGGCGGACGCATGCGCACGGAGCGCGGGGACGCCGCCGGCGCTTGCGGATACCGCCATTTCCGGCCGGTTGTGAGGGAGCCAATCAGGGACAGGGACAGGGACAGGGACAGGGACAGGGACAGGGACAGGGACAGGGACAGGGACAGCTCTGTCTCCAGCGTTTGGCAAGCCCTCCGAAGGTATAGGGTGGGCGGCACGGCTGTAGGGTATCACAGCTCCCCTAAGAACCCTCTTTGGCATTTGAGCTTTGGGCACTTTGGGATTCCAGAAAGATTTAACCCCTGGAATTGGGCAGCCACTGAGCTCTCAGTGGTGTCCAGGCCTCAGAAAGACAAATCCCTGCTCGGTGGAACTGCCTTGGTAAGAGCCAGGGCAGGACAAGGCCTCAGTGGTCTGGGGCCTGGGGGAGGTCAGCAACGCCTGGCCAGAGGGATTTCCCTGACACTGGACACGGGCAGGGCAGGATGGATGGGCGGCAAGGACGTTTGGCACAACTGCCATGATAAGGAAGAAACTCCCCAAGACAGCTCAGCAGTTGTGCTGGCATCAGCTCTGGCTGGGAACAGGCAATCCCAGCGGGGCAGGGCCTGGCAGTGACCCCAGAAACCCCCAGCCAAACCAGAGACAGAAGGAGCATGGCACTAATTAGTGTGAGAGAAGCAAGGGAATCGTCACCCAACAGCAGGTAGAACACTGATTAATGAGAGAACTGGATAACTCGTAGCAAACAAACACCAATGCCTTTGTTTGATAGCATGTGTACATAACGAAGGGGTTTGATGGTTCTCGTGCTGGATTTATGGATTTCCACCCAGCAAATGTAAATAAAGACCTGTAAATAAAACAAATACTTTGACTCTTGCACGCTGGGGGAAAGAATCTGTTTTGGGACAAGGGAAGGCCTGGCTCTGTGCGTATGTGAGTCTGAGTAATAGATCACAGCATATTTGGGGTTGGAAGGGATGTCTGGGGCTCACCCATCCCAAGCCCCTGCTCTGGCAGGGTCCTCTGGAGTAGTGACACAGGAATGTGTCCAGCTGGGCTTGGGATGTCTCCAGAGAGGGACACTCCAGGCCCTCCCTGGGCAGCTGTTCCAAGGCTCTGTCCCTCCATGGACAGAACTTCTTCCTCCTGCTGGGGTGGAATTTGCTGAGCTTTATTTGATGGCCCTTGCTCCTCATCCTGGCACTGGCACCACTGAACAGAGCCTGGCCCCATCCTCTGGCACCCCTTGGATTGATGGGATCCCCTGTCAGCCTTCCCTTCTCCACCCTGACCAGGCCCAGCTCCCAGTCTCTGCCCAGCACAGAGATGCTACAGAGCCCAAACCATCAGACAAGCAAATGCTGACATCAGTTGTGCTTTTTTATAGGGGCTGAAGCTGGATTTGGCCTGAAGCTCACCCAGAGAACTGCACACACCCAGAATTGTACACAAAAATCAGATCTATTACCCATCATGCAACAAGCCAATAATTACACACTGAAGAGAGACACTGAGTATTTCGGCTGTGTAAACGTGTGTGCTCAGTGTATTCCACAACTCCAGTGCACAGAGTATCAAATGCCTTCACTGCATACATATTCTATCAAACAAAGGCATTGGTGTTTGTTTGCTATGAGTTATCCAGTTCTCTCATTAATCAGTGTTCTACCTGCTGTTGGGTGACGATTCCCTCGCTTCTCTCACACTAATTAGTGCCATGCTCCTTCTGTCTCTGGTTTGGCTGGGGGTTTCTGGGGTCACTGCCAGGCCCTGCCCCGCTGGGATTGCCTGTTCCCAGCCAGAGCTGATGCCAGCACAGCTGCTGAGCTGTCTTGGGGAGTTTCTTCCTTATCATGGCAGTTGTGCCAAACGTCCTTGCCGCCCATCCATCCTGCCCTGCCCGTGTCCAGTGTCAGGGAAATCCCTCTGGCCAGGCGTTGCTGACCTCCCCCAGGCCCCAGACCACTGAGGCTGCCCTGGCTCTTACCAAGGCAGTTCCACCGAGCAGGGATTTGTCTTTCTGAGGCCTGGACACCCTGAGAGCTCAGTGGCTGCCCAATTCCAGGGGTTAAATCTTTCTGGAATCCCAAAGTGCCCAAAGCTCAAATGCTAAAGAACACCCTTTCCTAGCGCAACTGTGATACCCTGCAGCCATGCAGTTCTGCAAGCTGATAGCACTCAGAGCACAAGGAGTACCGTCCAAGGTAGCCACAGGCTCTAGGAATGCCTGAGAGGGGCAGGTGAGCAGGCAGAGCCATGTGGTTCCACTCAGCATCTCCATAAGATGCCTGGGCTCTCCAGTCAGCCAGAGAGTTAGAAAAAGGGCTTTCTCTCAGCTAAGCTGCCTGTGACCCAAGGCAAAGGCAATTACAGAGCAGCTGCTCTCACTGTGCCAGTGATTACAGGGCTAATTGAGCTTTCCTGGCTGCAGGCCTGAGCCAGGTGGCCAAGGAGCAGCGTTCCCAAAGCACCCCACAGCCAACACAGTCACAGGACGTTCAATCCCAGTGCCCGCTGCCAGCGAGGGGGAACCTGTCCCAGTCACAGAAAATGTAGCACTGCCCTCCCAAGAGCTTTCCAGCAGAGTCCCAAGGGAAAACACAACACAGCTGCCCAGATCCCCTACTGAAACGAACTAATGGCTGTGCCAGCTCCAGGAAGCCTCATTATTTACTCTGACAAGTGGCTCTCTCCAGTCTTTGCTAACAGGAACAGACTGGCAGGTTCCAAGCCCATTTTGGCCAAAAACCAAGGAGTCCATAATGCATTTTGTGCCTGCTTTTCCTCCCAGTCTTGCTTTCTGCTGGAAAAGTGGGAGAAGGGCTGTTTTACTGAGTATTGCTTAGGAGGAGGTGAAGGAATGTGAGCAAATCTGGGCAAAACTGAGAGTAACACAATACAGTATTGAGCAGACACTGGAGCAAGGAGGGGACAAAAGTGCTGCCAAGAAGCAGTACAGGGGTGCTCTGCCAGGACAGGAACTGGGGAGTTCTTGCCTCAAGCTGTTGACACCCCATTCCGCTCATCCCTTTGTGAGATGGAGGGATGAGAAACATTTCCTGTGGGAGATGTTCCCACTGGATAGGCCGGAGACTTCAGGTGTGAAGTGACTGGCAAGGGAGAGAAGGCCTTGGCTTTGGATTTTGACACTTTCCTGAGCTGTCCTTGAAAGGTTTGTGGCAACTTTCCAGAATTCCCTCAAACATCTGAACTCCAAAGCTTGGGCAGTTCACATGTCTTTATTTGCAGTCATTCCCATAATTACAGGAGAATATTACCTTCCATTCCCTGGAGCTACAGAAAGATTATGACCCACTGACTGGGCACTGCCTTGAGGTCTCTGATGAGGACATGGCAAGACCTGTGTGTTGTAGGTAACATCAGGAGAAGCTGACAAAAGATGCAGACATTGGCACAGGGACAGCTGGACCTCCCAAGTGGTTATGGAACAGTGGTGTGAGGAGAGGCCAGACTCCACAGGTAGCAGGAGAGAAGCACTGCAGGCCTCCAGGGGCAAGGCCAGAACTCCTCAACAACTGTCAGCTGTAGCACATAATGCCCAGATAATACCAAGGTAAAGCTGTCACAAATACTGAATTAGACGCAGATCTTAAAAAAAACCCCACATGATAGCAATGGTGAAAAAATAGTGTAGGCTGGCTGTTTCTCTGGGAGGAGACTGAGCAGACAAAGGAAGTACAAGGATTGGAAGAAGGGTCAAGGAGTGTGAAAAGGGATTGCATAGATCTCAAATGTTTTGCCAGTGCTGTTGAGGAGGAAGCAGCCAAGCAGCCCTATGTGTGATCACCATTGTTGGAGGATTAAACCACAGCTGTTCTGGCCATGGTGATACCAAAATCAGTTGATCGAATACTTAACAATAGAGCATTAAGAATCTGCCATTCTTTATTTGGTTAGGTGCATGAGGGGAACTCTCCTCTGAAATATTGTGAACGTTGAGCACAGAAAAGGCTTCTCTTTAGATTCTATACAGACATATTCATTTATTTTCCTGGAATGAGAATACATAGGATAGTAATTTCCCCAAAATCAGTAACTTATGATCCCTTCCTTTCGCTTGTAGATTCTTCTGACCCAGTGGTCCCAGATCCCAGAGTTACAGCTAAGCACTTGAGGAACTGGTGTTACTTTCCAAACATGGAGCTGAGCTGGCATAACTGGGCTGGTGACTCCCCATTCCTCTTGGTTAATGTTTGACATGATCCTACAGAAGGAGCATTGTGTGGTTCCATAGGACAGTGGGTTTTGAAGAATAACTATTGTATGAGCCCACTAGGTGTGCAAACAGCTGTTCATCAGGCAGCAGCAGGATGCACATCACACCTGCTGTCCTGGTGGGGAGCACAGAGAGGCAGGAGCACTGCTGTCCCTGGCAGGCTTGAGGACACTTTAGGGGAATGGACTGAACACCTAGCAGTGCAGTGTGGGTGCGTCTGTTGTGTATGAGGGCTTTGGCAGCTCTCTGTCACTTCCTGCCATTGTTTAGAAACAGGTTCACCTTTTTCTAGCTGAGAGCAGATTGACAAGGTGACACAGAATATTAATTTCCATTGGTTTACAGATCAATCTCACAAGTTCACTCCACAGACCAGCCTGTTCAGGACCATGTGAGTCAAGGACTGTTTCAGGTACAGAGGACAGGCACAGTCTGGCTGTCTCCTCACCCCAGGAGCAAAACCAGCAGGAAGCTTTGGTTCTATCTTCTTCTTGCCATTGGTGTGGGTAATCTTTCTGGAAAACTGGGATCTAGGTGGAAACAAGCTCCACTAGCCAAGGAATAGAGCCTGCAGGTGACAGTGGCAGGGCTGCATGCTGAGTGAGATGCAGAGGAGAGGGGATGGCTGGGCACAGCTGCTTGGGAAATTGGCAGAGCCCAGACACTCCAACTGAAACTCAGGGTTCTCTCCCCTCTGCTCCCATGATGTCCTGAAACTATGGTAAGATGCAGCTGGTGCAAATAGCAAGAAAGAAATAGCCCACAGAAATTAAAACTGTCCTAATAATTTTTTTTTAGAGCTCAGTCAGGTTTCTAGGAACAAGGAACTCACCACTGATTCTCTTTGATAAAATCATTCTATGGAGTGGCCCTTCAGGTGCTGTCCAGTGGTGTTTCTCCATCCTGCTCCTGCATCATGGAGATCGCCCATCGGACAGCTGAGAGGACAGCATGTCTTCCTCTTGGAAATGGCAGCGTTAGCTTGGCCTGACCCCTTTGCATCCACTGGTGAGATGTGGAGGAGCACCAGGGACTTCCATTCCTTGGACTGGAACAGGGTATTTGTCAGAGATGCAGAAGAAAGGCTTTCCAGAGGGTCTGGGCAGCCTGGCAGAAGCACCAAGGAGAGGCAAAGCAGGTGATGCTAGAGCCTTGGTGCTGCTGCCACGATGGCCCCTTCCCCCCACCCAAGGAATCAATATTGGCACAACACTAATGGCAGCACCTGGCTTTGTGCCCATAGAGAGGTTTCCTCCATGTCTGTTCCTCCTCCTCATCTCCAGTGAGGTTCAGCTCATCCTTCTGCTGTCCCCAGGGGCTCCATGGCCCAGCTGTGCCAGGGCTGCACTCCAGGCCCATCACACCAGACCATGGGCAGCCCGCTGGGCATACTCCCAGCCCACACATGCCTCCTGGCTTCCCAGGATGGTGTCAGGACACAGGACAGTTCCTGCTGGGCACAGGACGGTCCCTGGTGCTGGCAGAGAAGGAGCAGCAGGACAGGGCTCACTGACAACACTCCTCTGGCTCTGCCCATGTTTCTCTCCACATGTCTGGACACTGGGGCTCAGCACCACACTTGTGTGACATGGGAAACCACAGGCTGGGTCATGGGGAGGGGGTTTCCTTTACCCTCAAAAATCACAATCCCACCAGGCATCCCCAGACAGCCCCTGCAGCCCTGTCCCAGGGATGAACTCCATGTGTGACCCATTGGCTCAAGCCCACCCTGATCCCCTCTGTCTGCTCTGGGTCCAGGCAGGAGAGTGAGTCTGCTCCTCCAGCATCACACCTCCTGCAAGGAGTTCTCCTGCTCCTCCTGTCCCTGCGGTGTGCCCCACTCAGGCCACCATGGCTCTGTGGGGATGGCCTAGGGCAGTACCTGTGGCAGCTGCCCCCCATGGCTGGAAGGAGGGTGGCACAGCACCCCAAGCTAGCATGGAGGTGCTGTGGCAGTGGTCCTTCCTCCTCCACTGCTCTTGCCAGGCTGTTGGACTGCTTAGGACAGGAGACCCAGCCTGGGAGGAGCAAGGAGCCAGGCTGAGCAGGGATAGCCAGAGAGCCCTTGGTTCACAGGGGTCCTGCAGACAAGGGCTCACACTGGCTGGGTGCCATATGTCCCCAAAGCCACTCTGTCACTCCCCTCAGATGGGCAGGAGAGAGGAAGTAAAACAGCAAGCTTGTGAATTGAAATAAGTTCAGAGATTGCTCAGCAAATACCGTCATGGGCAAAACAGACTCATCAGCATCACAGCCTCCTCTGGGCATCCCTGTGCTCCAGTGTGGGGTCCTCCAGGACTGCAGCTGGGTCTGTGCCCTCCTATGGACCTCCACAGGCTGCCAGCAAACCTCAGCTCCAGCACCTGGAGTAACTCCCCTCCTTCTGCACTGATGTGGGGATCTGCAGTGCTATGTCTCTCCTATGTTCTCACACCTCTGTTCTCTAGCTTCAACAGCCGCTGTGAATTAACTTCTTCATTCTTATCTCTGTTATCCCAAAGGTGTCACTGCCACTGGTGGGCTCAGCCTTGGCCAGCAGTGGCTCCATCCTGGAGCTGGTGGCTTTGGCCTCATGGAACATGGGGGAAGCTTCCAGCAGCTTCTCACAGAAGCCACCCCTGCAGCCCCCCTGCTCTCCAAACCTGGCCACGCAAACCCAGCACAGTACCCAGGTATGTGAATGTCTGGTCATGCATACCAGCACAGCCACCCTGGGTGCTCGCACAGACACAGCAGTACCAGCAGCCAGTTCCTGCTCCCCTTTCTGGCCTGAGACCACTATGGAAACAGGTCACAGAGAGGCCCCACTTGGGAAGTGGGGCTGGATGGGACAGGACAAACAGCACTGACCCACGGATGAGCATCACAACTCGGTGCTGACCCTGTGCCCACAGCCCTCTCACTACCTGGCCCCTCAATCTCCCCAAACGCCATCAATGCCCAAATTTTCCTGCATTCAGTTCCTCCCCAGGCTTCCTGCAATGAGCCCTGTGCAATCCTGAATGTTCTTCCCCAGTGTCCCATGGCTTGTCCTGTACCCCTGGTTGTGACATTGCATCAGTGGGGTGCTCTGGAGAAGGCAGTGCCCCCAGCCCTGGGGCTCAGCTCCCCTGGGACTGGAGGTGTTGGATGGGGGCTCATGTTTCTGGGGGTGTCACTGGGGCTACCTCAAGGCTTTGGGCTCTACTGGTGTGTACAGATGAACTTTTCATCACAAAAGTGTTCCCAGGCTCTGATTTCTCATCTGTGAGTGGGCCAGGAGTGAAAGTCATATCACTGGACCAGCCACATTGGAATGTGCCCAAGCCAGCACACCTGAGGCCAGATGGTTTGATTTCATCCATAAGTTCTCAACTAGGGCATCTCAGGGATGTTCTCAGTATCCCAGGTAGGTTTTGCCACCCCTCAGACAGTCCTGCCCTGCTGTAGTCTACTATTTGGGAGCTGTGTCATCCCAAGAGTGCAGGGGTCCTCAGCACTCCTGGCACTCCAAGGGAAAGTTTCTCTTCCTGCTATTTCCTCTTCTCTTGGGAGAGATGAATGTGGCCTGTGGAGCTGCACTCACTGCTGTGGACATTCTGAACTGCTGGGAACCCTCAGGTGGTGAAACCACCCTCAGAAGCTTCACTAGGAAGTCAAAGAAGAGGTTGTAAAGCAATGTCTAAGCCTTGAGGGAAATATTTCAGACTTGTCACTCATTTACTTGTGATCCAGGACAAGGAGGGACAGAGAGAAGAAATGTGAGCCCACAAAAACTGCGACCTATAACCACAGCCCTTTCTGCACCAGCACAAAGGTTGAAAGTGACTTCTGGTGTCTTCAACAGATTCCATGTGTTGACCTTTATGATCAAGAGGACCAGAATTATTCAAGCATGTAGTAGACTGGAGGAGGGTGAAGATATTCCCTGTCTGCAGCCTCACCCTGTGGAAGCATAGGCAGAGTGCCTTGACCTAGAGATGGGTCCTGAAGGGCCCCTGCAAGAAGAACCCTGAGCACAGAGGCATCAAATACTGAGCCCTGACACTTCTGCATGAGGAGTTCTCAGAGGGGCTGGTTGACCCTTTGAAAGTTCTGGTTTTCTGCTATGAAATGTGAAGGGATTTCCTCCTTCACAAGATCTTACCTATACTTCTTCAGGGTTTTCCAGGTCCCTAATCCTTTCCAGGTCCTTAATCCCAGTCATTCCGGAGGCATCATCTGGATCACAAGACATTAAGCTGAGTGGATCCACAAGCTCCATTCATGAGTGGGAGAGCTCCCAGAGGTTTCATCCTTCATGGACATAGCTTGGCATGTCAGCAGCCACAAGCTGTAACTTTCCAAGTAGTTCTGAAATGTTTCCCAGGACAGAAGGCTTTCACAAGTCAGCTGTGACAGGATCCAAACGTGAGCCATGATGAATGCTGTTTTGAGACAAAATGTCCTGTAACTTTTTGAGTTATTGTTCCCCACACTTATGGAACTGTAACTACTCAGACGGAAAAAACCTATGTGCTCAGCTCCACCCCACACAGACCCAAATCTCACATATCATAGATCAGCATGGACTTTAGATGTGTCTTGCTAGTGGGTACCAGTATTCACCCTCAGGATAAACAACTAGGGCTTTATTTCTTTTTAATTAAGCATCTGCTTCCTGTGTGGATTGCTTTGAAAACATCACCCAGGGCCACATGGGAAGGGAGATGTGATGCAAGTTGCCCAGGGAAGCTGCATGAATCAGCAACTGATGCAAAGCCTTTTTCTGAGCACTGTTTAATGTTACATTAATTTCAGATGTCAGGCCCCAACCTCTTTTATTTTTTTGTCAATTTCAGTGACCACAGGGTAGTACTGTTTGTGAAAGGTGCCAAACTTAGTTCTCACGTCAGCAAAAGAGAAAAATAACCCTATTTTCTGTGGCCGAGCTGTTTTGGGAGAACAGTTCCTGGAAAAGGGGCAGAGAGAGCAGGCCAGGCAGTGGAGGACTCAGTGCAGAAGTGCTGCGAGGGACCGGAGGGGCAAAGGCAGGGAGGCACAAACCGGAGCCGATCGATGCCTCTCGCCGAGCAAGTCCGCGTGTGCTGCCCAGCGCTGAGCTAAATGCGGCGCTGCGGCGGTGGCAGGGCAGGGCACACGCCGAACAGGGCACCTTCGTGGCAAGGGCAGGTGCCAGGGCAGGAAGGAAGAGCTGACGGTGGGGATGTGGGCTCCCGTGTCCCCGGGATGGCGGTCACGCAGGGCCGGGCAGTGTCCGCCTGTCCGTGTCCTTGGCACAGCCGAGGCCCGGGCGCCGGAGCCTTTGGGGGGAGCGCGGCTCTGCACAGCCGGGGCGACAGACTGGGAAACCCAAATAACACCCTACCTTGCCCGCTCCCACCAGGCCTGCCCAGGGGAGCCCAGGGGAACCCAGAGGCACAGCGGGAGCTGAGAACACAAATTAGGGACACAGAGCAGGGTACACTCCGTCCACAGCTGTCTGTCCCGGAGAGACTCAGCTCCGTATTCCAGGGGTGACATCTGTCAGTAGAGGTCAACCCCTGCACACCCGTAGGACCATCAACACGAGTACTGGACAAGCCGTGGGGCACAGGAAAATAACATCCAGGACTGCACAGGGCTCATTGCAGGAAGCCCGGGAAGGAACTGAACGCAGGAAAATTCGGGCATCGATGGCTTTTGGGGAGAGCAAACGCGGGGAGACTGAGGGGCCAGGCAGTGAGAGAGCTGTGGGCACAGGGTCAGCACCGCAGTCGCGGTGCTCGTTCAGCAGTGCCCTGCACGGGGTCAGTGCTGTCTGTCTTGCCCCATCCAGCCCCACTTCCAGCAGCGTCCCGGGTGGGAACTCTGTCCGAGGCGCTCGTCTGTGCCCGTGGGGCAGCCCCTGGCCCGAGCGCCGGTGCCGGTCCAGCCGGGCGACCCCGCCAAGCAGGGAGCCGGCGGTGCGGGGCTCCGGGGCCGAGCCCACCGCGGGGGCGGGATGCGGGGGCGGGATGCGGGGGCGGGCCCGGGGGGCGGGCCCCGGGGGTTGTCATTGAGATGCCGCCCTTGCCCAGCCGGCACGGCAGCGCTGCGCTCCTGGCCGCAGGTAACGGGGATCGCTCGGGATGGGCGCGGGGTTTCTCCGGGCGGGGCGGGTGCCGCCGGGGCTGGCCGCCGAGTCGGTCCGCGCCGTCGGTCCCGGCTGCGGAAGGTGCCGGTACCGCCTCTGTCCCGCTCCCACCGGGTATCTCCCGTTCGGGGCGCGGGCTCCGTCTCTCTCTGCGCGTTGAGGGTTGATGATTTAGCGTTTTCTGTCCGGTCTTGCCCCAAACGCCGTGGGCTAGTTTCCCTGTCGGTGCGAGGAAACCATACATCTGCACCCTACTTTCCCTAACAACAAAATAAGCGAAGAAAAAACCTCCCCACAGCTCTCAGCTGTTGAATTCACAGCCAGTGATTTTGGCTTCTTAACCAGAATGGGGAAAATACTGTGAGAGAAGTTTCGCTTGAGCTGGGGGAAGCAGGAGGCAGAGTGACTTTAACATGTGGATATTAGGGGCATCAGTGTGAACATCTCCGTCCCCGAAGGTCCCAGCGGGGCAGCTGGGGCACGGAGCTTCAGAGGACAGCAGACAGACAGTGCGTGCTCTCTGTCGGGTCTTGGAGGTTTGTACCACTGCCCAAAGCGTTCAGGTTTGCACCATTTGTGTGCACTCACGTGGCTCTCCGAGCACCTGAAACTCACCTGCCGGCTCCTGCCCAGATAACCTGTTCTGGGTGTGTTTGCTGATCTGCAACTCCCAGCCATTGGGCATTTTTACTGACAATCTCACAGCTTCTTGTGGCTCCTTGTTGCAGGTGTGTTTGCTCCACTCCTGGGAAGCTTCCTGAAGTTTCTCCTTCCAGGCAGGTTTGGGTGAGACTTAACCTGCCAGTGGGATGTGTGAGATAAATCTGAGAGGTCTAAAGGGCCTGTAAAATGGGAAACATTAAATCTCCATTAGGCATGGAATTCTCGTGCCAGAGGAGCAGACTTGCTGGCCCAGGAGATTCAGCAGATTTAGAGACGGAAATTACAATCATGCACATGAGGAAGCCCTCAGTGAACCATTTCCTTCACTTTATCTCTTTCTGTGATTCTCTTCTAGCTCCCATGTGGGGTTCTCTGAAGCAAGGCAGAGAGACAGATGTTGGGAGAGCTGTTGCCCAACCTGAGAAAAATCCAAGCTGGAAAAGAAAAGAATTCTGGAAGTCTGTAGGCAGCATTTAATTTTCCCTGCTTGAATTCCAGCTGATATTGGCCAGAGAGGCACATGTTCATTTCCCTCATCTGTGAATTGACCTGGCCAGAGGGATGAGAAACCTCTGGGGCCAGACTGGGTGAGAAGGCCAAGGCAAGAGCTTGCCTGAATGATAGTGGGGACATGGCAAACCCTCTGCCCAGCCTGTCACCTCTCTGCCTCCCCAGTTCAGACATCAGGAGCAGGCAAAAGGCAGAGGTTTCCATGTGTGTTGCTGTGTAATTTTTCCTGGGTTTCTCTCCCATAAGGTTTAGTGAAGTGCCCTCTAAATTCTTGCTGACCAATCTACTGTCCAACAGTTGCGTAATGCTGTTCTGTGCTCTGGGCTTTTTCTCTTTGTGGAAAATCTGTTCTTTAAGAGCTGGAGAGAAGCTCTGGGCTCTTCTGATATGGCTCTGTATGTGGCATGACATTGCTGAATCAATACTTCTTAAGTGCAGGTATTTTCTCTTTTGTCTTGTTCTCTCTTGACATTTGCCAAAAGGCCATGCCAAAGTTGCTTCCCAGCATGTGTCAAGATCACCTCAACTGAGAGATTCAGAAGAACCTGCTGAAGTGCCTGCCCTGAACTTGAGTTTTTCCTTTGAGGAGAGTCCCAGGAAGGCCATGGGAATACTTCAGAGGCACTGAACTCCACAGGCCTCTGGTTGGTTCCAGACCTGCAGCTGGACAAAGAAATCAGTGACAATATGTGGAATTCTGCACAGAACCCTTTCTTTTGGGTGGAGTTCTTTTGTTGGTATTTTTCCCCCTGTTGTGCAACTTGTCAGTGACATGACAGTGCTTCTCAGAGGGTGAGCTGCTTGACTCTGGCATTGTGTGTGCAGGGCATGGGGAGGAGGATCCACCCACGTGCTGGGAGGCAGCTCTTTTCTTCACTGTGATAAGGAGCTGCAAGTCAGGGAAGCAGAAGGAAATGTTCCTTCTGTGCCGGCAGCTCTTGTCCAGGGAGATGGAGCTTCAGGGAGGAAAGTCTTCACACACTTCCACAACAGTCTATTTTTAGGAGTGAAAGCTATTCAAGAGGGAAGTATTGATTTTCCTCCTTTCCACCTTGAACATTCTGTTTATCCTTCCCTTCAGTTTGTGTGTAATGCACCATGCACAAAACTATTCTTGCTTCTCCCCTTGTGCCCCCACCAGTCAAGGATGTGCAGCCTCTGCTGAAACCATTTTTGTTTGACGCCCGAAATCTTTGCATGCCCAGAAACTCATATTTTGAAACTAATTCTGTTCCTTGGGAGCCAGAGTGTGTAAAACCTCACCACTGTGAGCTGAGAGAGGAGAGTGGGAACATGCAGGTGCAGAATCTCTCCTGCCTTCCCTGAGCTGACAAGGGCCAAATACTCTTGCTGACAGTTCTTGATTTACAGCAGATGGATGGAGCATGGGTGGTTTTTTGTGATTTTTTTTTTGTTGGTGGTGTTTTTTAATTGTGGGGTTTGTTTGCTTGTTTGGTTTTTTTTTTTGTTTGGGTGATTTTGTTGTTGTTGTTTTGTTGGGGTTTTTTGTTTGTTTGTTTTGCTTGTTTGTTTTGTTTGTTTGGGGTTTTTTGGGGGGGAGGTTTGGGGTTTTTTTGCAGGGGGAGTGGGTTTTTTCCCTGATAGCATCTCTTTATAGGCAAAAACTAGTGTCTCAAATAGTATTAAAAAGCAACAGTGCTTTTTAATTTTTTTTTTTCTGGGGACTGTGGTACTGGTGGATATTCTTTGCCTGATGTTACACAGAACTACTGAACATCACAGGTTTCTGGCACAGCACAGGTTCTCTTTGTGAACCAGGGAAGGCCAGAGGATCAGCTTGGCCACCCTGTGGTGCAGAAGTAGTTCTACCTCTGGCCCTGTCAGTGACCAGATGGCAGCTGGCCTGGGGGTGGGGGGATATACTGCTCTGCATGGATCTCAATCCCATTAATGACGTGTGGCAGTGTCACACAGTGACACATAGTGTCACTCAGCGCTGTGGGAGTGTTTCCTGTGTACTGCTGTAAAGTCCCCCCTGTCAAGGGGACTGCCCATGACACACACAGATACTCATGACCAGGGGGAGGACTCTGTTCTGGACCCTCCTTGGGCAACAGTGTCCCCAGCTATGCCTGTAACCCTCATGCAGCAGCAATGTGTGGCTGGCAGTTTGGGCTGGCCTTCAGTCTGGGCAAGCCCCTCATGAGTGCAGCTCATCTCCTCAAGTACTGGGCAGATATCACAGGCTTATGAGACAGGGTGGCCATACTGGGGTTTTTCTTTCCATTTTCTTTTTTAAATCTTCTTTTTACAAAAATTTTGTTCCTTGTACATGCACAGCCAATGTGGTGGGAGTGCAGAGTGCCACAGAAGCTTTAACCCTGGCCCTTGGGCTCAGCTGTCTCTCTGGCTGTATCTCCAAGAACATCTTTAGAAGCTCTGTGGAAAATAGGTGAGTTACCATTCTGTCCTCATGTCTCACCAGAACTGGCTGACCTTCAAAAGCTTTGCTGCAGAGACACTCAGTCGTGCCAGAAGAGTCTTCTGGTGCATCTCAGAGCCATGTTTGTCAAGAATGAGCTCAGTTTTCTCTCTGCCTGGGAGGATGGGGATGTGGTGACCCTCTGGGTAGGAGCAGACCACACCTGGTGAGCTGGGGTGGCCTGGGCAAGGACCAGCCCTGCCTCATCTTGGAGCTGCACAGTGTGGGAGTGTGTTACCAGAGACACAAGAGGTGCAATCATGGAACCAGAGCATGGTTTGGGATAGTAGGGATCTTTAAAGTCCATCTAATCCAACCCCCCTGCCGTGGGCAGGGACACCTTCCACTATCCCAGGCTGCTCCAAGCCCCATCCAAGCTGGCTTTGGACACTTCCAGGGTTGAGGCTGCCACAGCTTCTCTGACAATCTGTGCCAGGGCCTGACCACCCTCACTGTGTATTGTTTTTTGCTTATATGTACTCTCAATCTGCCTCTTTTACTTTCAACCCATCATCCCTTGTCCTATCATTACAGGCCCTGCTAAAAATCTATCCTAATCTTTCCTTTAAGCTCCCTTTAGGTATTGGAAGGGGCTGTAAGGTCTCCCCAAAGCCCTCTCTTCTCCAGGCTGAACAACTTCAGCTCTGTCAGCTTTCCCTGTAGCAGAGGTGTTCCAGACATGTGGCTATTTTTATGGTCCTCCTCTGGCCTGGCTCCAGCTCCTTCCTGTGCTGGGTACCTCAGGGCTGAGGCAGCTCTGCAGTGGGGTCTCACCTGAGCAGGGCAGAGGGGCAGAATCCCCCCTGCCCTGCTGCCCATGCTGGGGGGTCAGGGTCCCCACAGGGGGTTTGGGGTCCCAGCACCCATGGCCAGGGCAGGGCCAGTACTCACCCACCAGCACCTGCAAAAGTCCTTCCCATAGGACTGCTCTCGACCTGTTCCTCTCTCATCCAGAGCCCACTCAACTCACTGCTGATGGGCATCCATTACAAGAAGTACTTGCAAAGATATGCTTCCAAGTGCCCCTGTGAGTGAAGTTACGAGTGGACAGCATCCAGAGTTTTACAGCAGCTTCTGGCAACATCTGATCAGGCATTTCTCTGTCAGCAGGTGCAGGAGAGCTGCTGGTCCCCACTGCTGCTCCTGCTGCCATGCTCCGCTGGGAGCCAATACCATAAAGCAAACATGTAATATCAAAAGTACCAGAAAAACTTTTGCCCATCAAAAAAAAAATTCTGTTTGATGAATTAATACTTTCCATGAAATATTGAAGTTCTCCTCTTGAAAGTGGGTTTGGATTTTTCCTTGCTGCTCAGATCTGTGCTGTGCATGTCCTGACACTGCTTCCAGGCGGCTGCACACTCTGGTGTGGGCTCTGGCCTTCAGGTCTGCTTTGCTCCTGAAGTTCCAGAGCCACGCTCCCAGATTTCCTTCCAGAAACCCACCCAGAGCTCTCCAGAAGGGTCAGGTAGTCACGAAAATCCCTGTTGAGTCACAATTCCCTCTGACTGAGCTGAAGGATCCCTGTCTATCATCTGGATCCCAGCTCAAGCTGCTTAGTAATGTACTCAGGGGCTTGAAGGGCAGGTGGGAGGTGTAGGACATCTCAGGGTGGGGAGAGGTGACAGCAGTGGGTGACCCTGGCCTGCTCCCGAGGATGCTGTGGGGAAAGAGGCTGCTCTGGGTGCTGTGGATTGTTTTAGGGAAATACCTGCCAAGCTGCCTCCTCTAGGACACCTGTTGTTTCACCCAAACACTCCAGTTTCCTGAAAGGATAGCATGTTTTCTTTCCTTAGTATTCCATCTGGGGGTTTTAAATGTTTTTGTTTGTTCTTCAAACCTTTCCTCCTTGTCCTACAGGTCAAGACTTTCTCTGGAAATTATGTTTTGCAAAGCCCAGATAGAAAAGCCTCTTTCTGCAGAGCAGCGAAAGGGATGGGGTGAGGGGTGGAGCTGCAGATGGAGGTGGTGAGGAAGCACCTGAGAAGAATTGATCTCAGCTCATCAGAGGCTCCCTGGCACCCTGACACGGAGCCCTGGCGGCAGGGGCCTCTGCAGGCACCACAGCCTCCGTGGCTCAGAGGGAAATTGGGGTGTTTGGGGGGGAGTGGGAAAGCCAGAGCACTTTGTGCTGCTGAGCAGAGAGGTGAAGCCAAAGGCAGAGCACAGCTGCAGCTGCTGCCACACGAGTGTTACAGATGGTGGTGGCACATGGGGCTGAGAGGGGACACGCCAGCAAGAACCTGCTCAGACTGGCTTTGAGAGATCCTGCATTTGTGTTCCAGGCTGCAGAACTGCTAGGTTTCTGCTCCTTCTGTGGTCACTTCTTGGACACCCTCTGAGAATAGGTCAGATTTCCCATCCTATCAGCTCTAATTTCTGGAAACACAGCTGGATCACAAGGTCCCCATTTGTGGTTCAGAGGTGCTTCTCAGAAGCGGATGTAGGAGCAGTGTGGCTGAAGGAGCAGGTTGAATTGTGTTGTATTAGGAAGAAAGTGCCCAGAGAGTGCCCTGTGGCAGAACTACTGGAGAGATGAATTTCCTCCATTTTCTGCCCATGACTGAACAGGCAGGGAGCATAACAGGTTGGAGTGGCTCCCTGCGAGGAGCTCACCAGCAAATGTGAATCCTGCCCTCCCTTCTTGGTTAGAAAATGTGAGCTGCGGGAGTACTGTGGCCTGGGAAGGTGGAACAGGTACAGGTTTTGAGACAAATTTTTTTGTGCCTCATTTCTGTGAATTTCCAGCCATCTCTGCTGTTCTTAGGTTAACTTACTGATATTTCTGTTACAGCACCATCTCTGCCATGGACCAGCAGCCTGCTGTGCCAGTATGACAGAGCATGTCCCTGAGGCACAGAACTTCCAGTCCCAGCAGAAGACACGAGGGAGGAGGTCAGGACGTACGGAACTCCTAGGCTGGTCAGAAGGCACACCGTGAAAGGTGAATATAACAGTTTCGGGTTTTAAATACAAAGAGCTGATATCCTTCACGACTTCTGGCAGATATAGGCATAATTTGTTTCATTTTGTGTTTGGTTCTATCACAGGCTACATTTCTTCCCAGGGTTAAAGCTCAGAGTACTGGCAGTGGTGCATGGCTGCAGGCTTCCTGTGCCTTGCAAGGCACCGGGTTAGGGTGTGCAGTTACCACTCATGTTTGCATTCACAAGTGTCAAACCAATTACCTGGTTTGACTGAACACTCATGGTCTGGCAGGCTCAGTTTGGGGGGGGGGGAAGCTGACCCATCATTTGCACCTCCAAAAGAGGCCCATGGATCCATGAAATCCATTGGAAAGGAATGCAATTTCACTGTCCATGACATGGATGACCAAAAGCACCGAGCAGGGGAGACTGGGTGGGCAGGGGGCGTTCCATGAGTATCACAACAGGTGTCACCCTCTGTTAGAGCTCTGGTCTTCACAAGGTGCCACAGATCTCTTTGTATTACAAATGGGTTATAAATTAGTGTTGGTAACTCTGAAAGCTGTCCAGAAGAATTCCTTGGTCATTGTCATTCTGTTTTCCTGTGATTTTTGTCACTTCCAGGTAAATGGGAGATTTGGAGACTAGCTTAATCCATACACGAAAAACATGTAGAATAGAGCAAATGGTAGCAAAATGGCTTCATCGCTCTCGGGACAGCACACCCAGGTAAGTTTGGTTTTTGTGGAAGGAACAGCTACAAGTCAGCTTTGATCAGAGACAGCACAAGGCTGTTCCCACTGAACAGGCGCTGGCACAGCCTGCAGATCTTACTCATTGTTTTCATTGTTCTTGGGACATATGCACACAGAAAAAGAAAAGCAACAGCGTTTTTAAGCAACCCTCTTGGCTTCCAGGGACAGATATTCCTGCCTTGCTCTGCTGTGGTTTTGTGAGGAAGAAATACAGCATTGCTCCATGTGAAACTTGTTCTTCTTGAAGGTGGGGTCATGCTTCTGTTTGTGGGTCCACACTTTTGGGCAAGACTAAGTTGCATTTACCAGGGATCCTGGTTCACAGTTGCTTTCCTTCCCTGAGGTCTGAGAGTCATCATTAGGGTGGAATGGACATACAGTGGATATAGAGTGGGCATCCACAAGCTGGAGAGGATCCCAGTAGAAGCTGAGAGCTGTGCCTCATTGGCTTAAGGTGCTGCTGGTTCCCATGAGGTTGTGGCTTGCTGGGCCCCTCCTTCTGTGTGACCACTGGGCTAGGATGACTGGGAAGTTGTGGTCACAACCAGTCTGATGTCCTCAACTTCCTGCAGAGCCCAGGGAGTCACTTCTGACTGCAGATCTGGTGACCCAGGAAGCGCCAGCCTTGGGGCAGCACTGCAGCCCCTTGAGAGAAGGGAATTATGTGGATCTGGGCCCTTTGGACAAACTATCTCTGGTTATATCATGCTTAATGGTCTCTTCTGATCTCACAGGGGCAGTGTGCCTGTGATGGACAGTGCCGGGGACAGCGCAGCCCAGCCCCCCAGCCGGGTCAGAGTGACCGTCACCGTGTACAAGGACCTTGTCCTGCAGCACTATGGCTTTGAGATCTGCCCAGGCCTTCCCCTGACCATTGCATCTGTCACTGCAGGTGTGTCCTCCCTGGAAGCATGGGTCTGAGAGTCCAGCATGGTAGCAGGGATAAACTGCTACCTGGGTTAAATACCAGGTATTAGGGATAAATTCCTGGCAGGGGGTTGTGGTTTCTGAGGTACCTGTTTGGTGTGTGAGCCCTGATCATGGCAGCAGAAACCTGGGTGCCTGTGGCACACAGAGTGCTAGCATGTCTCCCAGGTCCCACAGTGGGGAGCCAGTGTCAGTATCCCCATGGGTCCTTCTGTGGTGGTCCTTCTGTGTCCACCTGTGTTCGCTGCTCCAAGTTAAGTTCTTCCTGATGTTTTATCTGAAATGCAGGGGAAGAATTTAATCTTACCTTAGAGAATTTCATCTTATTCTGCTGTGGCTGTGGTGATCTGTTGCTGAACAGACCCTGGGCTTTCAGCTCTGTAACATAGAGAGGTTTGCTGCTGGGTGCAGGCAGTGCTGGAATCAAGCAGATCAGCTCCTCTACCTATAGAAGGGAGAGGTATAACTCAAAAACTCTGATTCTGTTTCTTATTTATATTTCACTTTTTTAAATGGATGCACAAAAGCATGCGGTTTTCACCTGTTGATGTGAGTGTGACAGCCCTCTGTTTGGGGAGTGGCTGCGGCTCTGAGCCAGGGCAAGTATCCTCTGTCACCCCCCACTTCTCTTTATACCCCTTCCCATGTGAAACATGGTGAAATTATCTGAGAGTTGTGGGGTGTAAGGAGTGGGGTTTTTTCCTGCTGTGCTTATCTTTTCTCCTAATCAGAAATAATCAATCAAATTTTACTAAAGCTGAGCCACAAAGAAACTTGCCCTCCTGACCCTGTCCTTTGCTGATGGAAACCCACGGCTACGTGGCCCATGTTTGGTTCTCAGTGGATTGTGTGGTGGGCTGTGACAAGGGGACAGGCATGTGCTGGAGGGTTTTCCATGGGGCAGAGGGAAGCTTGGGTGGAGGGCAAGGACACAGGCAGGTACACATCAAGTGGTGTCAGCACCCAGTGTCCTTAAACCCCTTTTATTTTGCCATCCAGATGTGGTTGTTGAGGGAAGCAGGCACTGGGAGGGAAGAGGAGCTCAGACTGAGTGTCTCTGGACATCTCTAGCACAGATATGGCACTTGGGGATATTAGTTAGTTATGGACCTGGCAGTGCTGGATTAATGGATGGACTCGTGGTCTTGGAAGGCTTTTCCAGTCCAAATGCTGCTGTGCTCCCCGGGTGAGAGGGGCTGACTGTGACTCATGCTGTGCTGGTTGCCCGCAGGGAGTACAGCCGAGGGGAAGCTGCAGCCGGGTGACCAGCTCCTCAAGATCAACTCCACCACAGTGCACGACTTGTCTGTGGAACGGGCAGCCGGCATCATCAGGTGTGCAGTGTCCCCTGTGCCTGGCTGGGCAGAGGGGTTGGGGGGCTGGCCCAGGATAACTGTGTGTCTGTGTTGCAGGGAGGCCGGCGATGAGCTGCTCCTGACTGTCCTGCGCTGCACGTCTGTAAGTGCCCCTTCCTCGGCTCTCACAGCACCCTTTGGCACGGGCAAGGGGTGGCTGGACTGGTGTATAGGCTGTGAGGGGCTGGCCAAAGCCATGAGGGTGCCCTGAGCATCCTCTGCTGTCACACCCTTGCAGGGGGCTTGGGAAGAGTGGGCAGTGACTCCTCGAAGCCCCTTGTGTGGAGCCAAGCTGGCTTGTGGAATTGGCTGCAGGGAGACTGTGCCCCATGCACCCTGCTGGGCTCTGGAAGGTCTGGAGGCTCCTCCCAAATCCTATTCTCTATCCCTACCATGTGTCCTCAGGGCAGGATGAGGTTGTGGCAGGCCAGGAGGCACGAGCACTTCTGACAGGTGAAGGATTGGCTCTGCCTGGAAGCTACATATGAGGACACTGAGGGATTCTGCTTCTGTTCTTGGGGACCATCATACTGTACAGGGTATTTGTGCACAGGGACTTGGTGGCATTTCTGCAGAGTTCCTGAACACATGTGGTGTCTTTTGAGCCTGATAGCACCCTGCCATGGTGAGAGCAAGATTGTGTAACAATAGTGCAATGTGGTCAAGTTGCCTTTGTGACCTTGGGCAGTTTTCTGAATGGTTTCCAGTACTCTGGGGAAGCCCAGCAGAGCAGGAAAGTGCTTCCCACATGGACAGGCAGGGGTCTGTCCATTACTGCCAGGCTCTCTACATATGTTGGGTTAGGTACAGCCCCACTGCAAGCCAGCTGTTGGCAGATCCCCAGCTGTAGTGCAGGGTCCCAGCTGCATTGCATGATGTGCGGAGACACCTGAGCGCAGCAGCTGATTCCTGTGCAGGGACAGGGGAAGAGTGTATGGCACAGGCCACACACCTATCCACTCACTGGGCAGCCAGGATTTGGTTTAGCAGCTGTCCAGGAAGATCCAAACGGCCTGTTGCAAGGCTGGGAGCTGAGAGACTCCCCAAAACACCTCTCCATTTGGGCGCGAGCCAGCACAGTGGGAGCAGCCCCAGCACGAGCGGTGAGCTGTGCCCCTGCCCTCGCTGGGGCTCTGCTCAGTCCGCGGCTACTGCCCCGACCAAACTCCGCTGTCGTTTCAGGGTGGCCCCAAGTCATCGTTCCTGACCGCAGAGAAGAGGGCGAGGCTGAAAACAAACCCCGTCAAAGTGCGGTTTGCGGAGGAGGTGCTGCTGAACGGACACTCCCAGGTCAGGGGAGCGCGGCTGCGGCCGGGCCGGGAGGGATGGAGGGGATGAGGGCTCTCCCGTGGGTGGGTGTCGGGCTGGGGCGGTGTGCCTGAGGCTCAAGGTGCCGGTCTGCCCTGGACATGGTCCAGGCAGCCACTCCCTACTGCTGCCGGAGGTCATCGGGGCAGGGAGGAAGCCCTGGCATCTCTGCAGGGTTTTGTCTTTGATGTGCTTACTTGGACTAATGGAAAATACCCACTTGCACTGCTTCCGTCCCGTTCCCCGTCAGACCTTAAGCCATTCCTTCACCATTGCGGGAGGCAGCTGATATCTTTTTGAAGTGCTAATCCATCCGTGGTGAGCCCACACTGAAATGTGGGCATGACAAATCCTGACCCAGAGACAAGAGGTGAGCCCTGATGTGTGTGCCAGGTTTATGCGCTGCTGGAGTACCCGGGCTGTCCCCTCCTGGGGACAGGTCACTGTTCAGAGGATTTGTCACTGCTCACTTTGATTTGCTGTTAGGTGTGACAGTGTTCTTCAGCTGACAGGGTGGCAGCTTGTCCTCACATTCCTGCAGAGGGTTTCCACAGATCATCCACAGCTACCTCTGTACCTGACCTCTGTAAGGTCACAGCTTGTTGCGGGGTGCTGCAAACCCATCACCGGGTTCCTGGTGCTGCCGGCAGCTGAGCTGGGTGCACAGGGCTCTGCATGAATTGGTGTCCCTGTAGCAGAGGTGAGAATACTTGTATCCTCCTCAAAGTGTGAACAGCTCCTGAAGATATCTTTTTCTTTCTGTGTAACTTTCTAAGCTCACTGGGGTGAACTGGGGTCAACTGAGAGTCATTAGCTTTGTCGACCTTTCCTTTTGTCTTTCAGAAAGAGAAAACTGTGTCAAAATGCCCCTGTCTGGCCCCCTGCTCATTAGTGTTGTTCACTTGTCCAGGTCCGACCAAGCCTTTCTGCTTTGCAGCAATGACAAACCACCCACTGGGCTCTTTTCCTTTTCCCTTACTGTCTGTCTCTTGTTCTCTGTCGCTGGTGGAACTCTCCTGATACAGCTCAGAGCCCTCCCAGGGCAGATGTTTCCTCTCTTTTCCCTGCACGTGGGCAGAGGTGCAGCCAGAGGTGCCATGGGTGTCACCTGCCCGTAGGGTGGTCAGAGTGTGAATGCAAGTGGGGACCCCTCTCCTCCTCCTCCCTGCAGGGTGCGGGGGGGTCAGCTGGCCCTCCAGACATTTGCCAGTGTCTCTCTGGACCCTGGGATCCTTCCCTTCCTGCCACACTGTTGCCAGGTGCCAGTGCTGCTGCAGGGCTGCCCCCTCTCTTCCAGGGCTGTGTTCACGTCCCTCAGGTGCTGGTGACACGGCTGTCTGGGATCCTGCCTGGGCAGGGAGGTGGTGGGGCCCTCCCTGGGACAGCATCCACACAGCAGATTCCTCCTGCTGTTGGGAGGTGTGACACCTAGATCATCAGGTAGGGAATGGGGAAGGGAAGGATGTGCCCAGGAAGTGGCCCCAGGCAGAGATGCCTGAAAGCTTTGGGCAAGACTGGTCATGGGAAACAGAAACACCTGAAATCACCAACAGACTCTGTTTTTCTTACAGCTGGGAGTTGACTCAAGTGTCTGCCTGGAAGTTCCAGGAGCAGGAGGCTGGGCACTGGTGTCACAGCCCATGAGGTCTCAGATCTCTGCCAGCCACTGACTGATCGCAAGGCTGCAATGAATCTGGAAAATGACCTCTTTTGAGAGTCTAAAGAGGGCACCTGTGGAGGGAGTGCCACACTCTGTGCCTCCCTAAAGCTGTGTCAGCATTGTGCTCAGCTAATCATACCTCTGCAAGTGCAGAGGTGGGACATAATTAGTGTTTAGATTGCTGTTCATTTAATGACAGAATAAAGGTAGGAGAAATTAATTCAGGTGCTGGGTCCCACTGGTGTCAGTTTCCCTTTCACCATCTGGATATAAAACCTGTTTTGAGCAGTGAAGTATTAGCGCAAAGGAAGAGTAAATAAGTTTGTTGCATATTTATGATTTCTTTCTGGAAAAGCACTATGCACCACAGCAACCCTGAGTGCTTTAAGGCTGCTCTCCTTTCCATGGGCTGACGTACTAAGGCAGCCAAAATGGGTATTATGGCCCTGAAAACTGTACAGCCTCCAGTTTCAGTAAATATATTGCCTTTGTCATCCTAATGGAGCACGGCTAAGTAATCCTTGTGGCGACGGGAAAGATCCCAGCGGCTGCGTTCTGCAGCTGAAACCCGACACTCCGGGTTGGGAACATAAATTGTTAATGAGCCTTGCTGCTGTCCTGCCTCCGCTTTCTGCAGACTGACGATGTATTTCTGTATCACTGAGCAATATGCAAGGGACGGGTCCCTGGGGCCAGCGCCAGGCAGTGTGTTATTAGCAGCTGTAGGCTGGGTGAATCAGCCCTGCCCCAGACAGGACAGGAAGGGTATGGCTGTTGAAGCTTTCACAGTTAATTCAGAAGTAGCTTCTGACAGCCTTCACAGAAAGAGAGAAACCTCTTTGGGTTTTCTGGCTGGGTAATTGGATCCGACCAGGAGAGTGGTAGTAATTTGTGCAGATGTTAAGTTTTGCTGTGTGCTGGCTGTGCAAGGCCCTCCTTACAAGATAACTGTGACCATGAGAGCTACCAGGGCAGACGGTCAGCTGGTGTAAAACAGCATCACTGTCCTGGAGCTGGTGAAGGACCCAACACCTGTCAAAGACATGATGTGTTTGGACTAATTAAAGAGCCCAAAAGTTGGGCTAGAAAAAAACAGCAGCAGTGTTCTCTTGTTTTTTTTTCTCAGTGGTGACTGTAGGCAGCTCGAACCTCACAAAATGGGTATGACAAGAACAAGGACAGGATTCAGAAGTGTTTTATGTTTGCTCTGGCAGCACTTCCAGGGTGTGTGGGCTCTCTATCTGGAGGGACCGAGGCTGTGAGGTTTGTAACGTGAGGCACAGTAAATGAAACACAGTAGAGATCATCTTAGAAACACTATTTTTAGCTCCAAGACTCTCTTGACAAGTAGATGAACCCTGTAGGTGATGGGAGTAGTGTGCTGGTCCAAGAACATGAAAAAGATGTGCTGAATAGGAACTCTAAGAGTGGAGGAGTAAACCTGCTCAGCACTGAGCAACAAGAGGAAAAATGGTGAAACTGGAAAGAAAGCTGCAGGCATTCTCTACTGAAGGGGTGAGGTGGAGGGCTGAAAGGTGCCCAGGCTGCCCCAGGAGGACAGAGGCCAAGTCAAAGCACCCAACAGAGATTTTCTTGCTGGGGGTGTTCTCATCTTGTCCCATGTGTTTGGGACCTATTTCAGGATGCTCTGGTGGCATTATCGCTGCTCAGGAAGCGCCAGGGTTATAAATCTCAGGGCAAGGCTCAGTGAAAGCAGTACTGTGTGTTTGACAGGCTCCCCGTGGTGGTGGCCTGGAGGGTGTGGACAGCACCTGGGATGGAGCTGCTGCTGCTGGGGGCTAATGTCAGTGTGGGGATCCGTGATGCTTGGTGATGGATGAAGGGAGGATGCCTTTTCTGGAGGCACTGCTGGGTTTTGGTGATGAGCAGGGAGGATGACTTTCTGCTTTCAGCGCCTGTTGGATCCTGCTGTGCTGCTGGGAATGGAACGGTGCTCCCAGACCGTGTGCAGCCACTGCACTGCCCCAAGTGTTATGGTAAAGGCATTTGTTGTGCTCTCTTTCTGTCATTCTGTGCCAGAAGCACAATCAGGAGTAAAGCTTGGTGCCATGGAAGAGGGCTGCCAAGGTAGACAAGAATTTTCCTGGATTCCAGGACTTGCAGTGCCAGGCAGAGCAACTGGTGCCCGCAGGCTGGATGCCCGAGGGTCCAGCTGCTGCTTTTGTTCTACAGGGGAGCTCCCTCCTGTTCATGCCCAATGTTCTCAAGGTGTACCTGGAGAATGGACAGACAAAGGCATTCAGGTTTGAGAGGAGCACCACTGTGAAGGTAAGAATGCTCAGCAGGCTGTTCCCATCACCCCAGTCCAAGCCATCAGCAAAGGTGCAGGCAGGGCACTTGCAGCCTCCCAGTTGCATTGACCAGCTGCTGGCATTGCTGGCTGGTGCTGGGTTTTCTGAGTACCAGCCTCATTTCTGCACTGGTAAGAATGTTTTCCTCCAGAGACACGAGCACTGATTAACCCCCTCAGGTGAAAGAGCAGCACTGGAGAGAATGATCCTCCTGAGCAAAGAGTGATCCTCCCTCAGGTCCCTTCTGCTGGGGGCATCACAGGTTGCCATCATTCCCCTGAAAACACGATGCTGCTCTGCAGAGCCATTGATCCAGCCCTTCCCATAACTGCTATGCTTGGAGAGAGCCTTACACACCTCCAGTTTTTATGGCATGATTGTTGTAGCTGCTCAGTGTTTACGTTGGACTTGGTAAGACTTGGCCATGGCCAATGGTTGGAGGTCATGCATTACTTAGAGGACAAGTGGTGTCCTGCACCACTACAGATGCTGTGGGAGAGATTCATGATGGATAGACATTCTGGGCCTATCAGGCTGAAAGTATATTAAGGAGAAACATGAAGATATTTCATTTATCATGCAGTGAAGACTTCCCTCAGAAAAGGAGGTGTTTGTCTAGCTCATTCAAGCTTCATAAAACCATTGTGGTCTCTCAGACAAGTAAGTGTCTGCAAGTCTTTTGGCTTGCAGGGTCTAGGAAAAGAAAATAGTGAAATAAAGCAAGGGAGAGGAGAGGAGAGATGTAAAGAGATATTTGAATGCCTGTCCCCAAGGGTTTAATTTCTAAAGGATGGATTAGCTCTTCATCTTTGACTTGAGTTTCTCAGCTCTGACATGGAACAAGTTTTCCCAGTTTTTGAGAGCAGCCCTCATGAATGCTCTCCAGAAGCATCTAAATGAGTAAAATGCTTCCCAAGCTAGGTGTTTCCAGAAATTCCTCTGTGTCTTGAGACATTCTGGCTTAAAACTGAGGTGAATCAAATATTTATGCTTGCCTCAAGAGGCTTGAGTGAGCCCAAGGGCTTCTGTTTCAATATGTGTGCAGTCAAGCCTCAGGTGATATTTTCTTTTCCTCAAAAGTAAGCCTTGTTGTTTCCATAAGAATTAGAATATTGACAGAATTCTCTATTACAAAGTGAAACACCAGTTTTAGTCAGATTTGGTTAAAATTTGATTTTACAATTATGGCCTCAAATTCTTGTTTATTGGAGAGAAGTGATTTTCACCAGTTCGTTTTAGTTTCTTCACAAACCACAGAATCACAGACTGATCTGAGTTGGAATAGATCTTAGAGATGATCCAGTTTCAACCTCCTACCATGGGCAGGGACACCTTTCTCTTGCTTAAAATCCTGTCCAGCCTGGCCTTGGACACTTTCAGGGATCCCAAGTGTTGAAGAGTTCTAGAAAGCTAGGATAACAAACACAGCAAACACTTGGGTCAAGGTGACAGAAAATCAACAGTACCCAGCTGAAAACTGTGAAACTTTGAGTGTGAGGAAGCTCAGGACAGACAGCTCCAGGAAATGGATTTGATACCTGTGATACCTTGGAGTTTGCAAAGCTGCAGCTTCCCCCCCTTGTCCTCCTGGCCTGCTGAGATGTGTTGTGCTCTGCCTTCCATGCCTCTGCAGTTCCACAGGCTGGAGTCATGCAGTGACCCCCCTGTGGTGTGTGAGCAGTCCTGGTGCCACATCTGAGCTCTGTGTCACCCCTGTGCCCCTGCCAGGACATCGTGCTGACGCTGCAGGAGAAGCTGTCCATCCGCAGCATTGCCCACTTTGCGCTGGTGCTGGAGGAGCAGTACAGCCTGGCCAAGATCCACCTGCTGCATGAGGAGGAGCTCATTGCACAGGTGAGCAGAGCGCAGCAGAGCCCCCCATGCATTCCACAGCCCTGCAGGGGGGCACTGCCCCCCAGGAACAGAGGCCAGTGAGGAGCAGAGTAAGCCCAGCACTGCAGGTGTCACCAGAAGGGTGAACTCAGCTCGGCCCCAGTGATGCCATCCTCTTCTGCCGTGGTGTTCACCCACATCCCTGGAGAAGGGGCACTTTGGGAACATCCAGAGTGCCCACACACACAAGGCAGTACCCATGGGCTGGTGTTGCCTGGACCATGGAGGGCAGTGTGGGTGACATGCCTTGTGTCACCTATCACAGAGGACTTCTTGAGCCTTAAAATAGCTTTAAGGTAGCTGTGCATGGCCTCATTTATTGTTCCCTCAGTAGTCAGAGCATTCACCCAGGCAGGGGGCACTTGGATTAAATTCTGGGTCAATACTTTGTGTCCTGTAAACATGAGGTGAGCTTGTGCTGCTTGTGCTCAATCCTGCTGCTTTGTCAGGAAGCACCTGCTCAGGCGTCTCAGCTCTGTGCTGATGGGTTTGTTGGTTGGCAGTCCACTGCAGAGGGGTTCATGGAATCATATAGAATATCCTGAATGGGAAGGCACACACAAGGATCATTGAGTTCAAGTCCCTCAGTGGCTGATGCTGTCAGACCACTGAGCACATGGGTCAGAGGATTTCCACGGGGCAGGATTTGCCTAGAATAAAATATGCTGATGTATAACTCAGAGTCTTGACCTTGTATTGACATTACAATGATGATTCAGGGGTCTGTTTAGGGCTGCTGTGTCTTGTGACTGTACTCCAAAGCAGAGCAGCCTGCCCCTTCCCCTGCTGTTATCACACAGCCCCAAAGCCTCTGTCCTGGTCACGCAGCAAGTGTATGGGATCAGTGGGTATTTAAATGAAATGTTGCTGTCAAAGAGCTTTTGGGCTACTGCAGGGAGAAGAAAAAACAGATGAAGAATCAGAGATAAAATTGCAAACACTAGCAAAGTCTCCTTGTGTTTGTTAGAGACAATCTGCACTATCCCCTTCCCAGTGGTGTTAAATGATTTCTCTGGGTTTGGAGAGCAAAGGCTCATTGTGCACTCGTGGAGGGAGGACTTGTAGTGTGATGCCCTCTCTCTGTTGCAGGTGGTCCAAAAAAGAGACTCTCATGACTACCGCTGCCTCTTCAGAGTGTGCTTTGTCCCCAAGGACCCCTTGGATCTTCTGCAGGAAGACCCAGTGGCCTTTGAATATCTGTACCTGCAGGTGACACTGGGGCATGCCATGCTTAGGAATCCCTTCTCACTCCATTCTCATTTTTGCTTTAAACCAAAGCATGCCTCAGACTGGCTCAGCTGTATGAATGTGAAATTCAGAGCACTTAAAATCAGAGCATTTCAATTCAATTTGCCTTAAATTCTTAAATCAACTTGTGTGCTTGGCTGGTGATATCCTTAATTGGATGCGTGGTGTCATGTTGGCAGTCTTGTTCTGTGCTCTTGCTGACCTACCTGTGCTCTGTTTGCCTCAGAGCTGCAGTGATGTGCTCCAGGAAAGGTTTGCTGTGGAAATGAAGTGCAGCATGGCGTTACGTCTGGCTGCTCTGCACATACAGGAGAGGATCTACGCGTGTGCTCAGCCACAGAAAGTGTCCTTGAAATACATCGAGTAAGTGCATGGATGTCTGTCTTCTGGTGTAACTAAGCCCAGCCAAAGTAGGAGACACCTGAAAGTGGCATCAGCTTGCTGTTTGCCCTGTGTTTAGCTCTGCACAGGAGTCTTGGGCTGTGCTGCCCCATTTTTGGGCAGGGTGGCCTCCACGGGCCTCTCTATCCTTAACCCACTGAACTACCTGAGCAGTACAGACAGTGAACACCTGGGTGTGTCCTGAAGCAGAGGGAGGGTCTTATCTGTCACAAGGCCAGGGACTTGAAACTGCATATCTCTCACACAGTGATGGTTACCCAAGCTACTCCTGCCAGTATTGATTGCAGTATCTGGAGAAAAAGGGTGTAATCATCAACTCTGCACAGCGAGTACATCTCTTCATCCAACAGAAGCATGCCAGAAATACCTACTTTGGGCAGTGATAGATCCTGTGAAATACTAGGATCTCTCGGGAAATGACCAAAATACGCTTTCAAAAGGAGCACATGTGCCATGCTGCATGTTGGTGCTCTTGGACTGCACCTGCTCTATAGAAGCCCCTGCTCTAGGCCGTGGTGACGAGCTCATTGTTAATTACCAGCCACCGGCTACCTCGTGTGCAGCCAGATGTGCCCAGCTGTGCCCAGAGAGTGGGGACAAGGGGCAGCTACACTACTCTCACCTCACAAGTGTTCAGTGCTTGGGCTGAGTAAACTGTCCAGCAGCACACATGGCCCCCAGTTTAGGTCCAGGAAACAGAATGTGCTGAAATGTCATAATCTTGTCTGCGCCAAAGTAAGGTGCATGTAAAGACAGAATCTCCATGCTCTGGATGGCGAGGGGAGATTGGGACTGTCCTGCTAAAGGAGGGTTGTGAATTACCTCTTGTGAAACCATGTGAAAATGGCTTTTCTGCACCAAAGTGCACATTTTCCAGTCCTACTTCCAACCTGGTGGCAGGTGCAGGTAGCAGTGAATTTGAGCCAGTGAGGCCATTGGGTGTGTCACAGCCTGCCAAGGTTGCCTGCTGCCTCTGCCCTGTCCTGTGGGGCTGGGACCTCTGTGCTCCCTTCCCTCTTTCTGCCAGGAGGGACTGGGGAATCGAAAACTTCATCTCACCCACCTTGCTTCGAAACATGAGAGGGAAGGACATCAAGAAAGCCATCAGCTACCACCTGAAGCGGAACCAGGTGCTGCTGGACCCTCGGCAGAAGGTAGTGTGTGAGCCCTGGGTGACAATGCCCCTGGTGTCTGCCCCCCCAGGGGTCTCCTCCCTGTGTGTCACCTGGGGGTTTTCCCCTGCTTCTCATGCCCTGTGCCCTCACTCATCATCTCCCTGCACTGCATGTCTCACTGCAGTTTGCTGTGGGCTGCCAGATGCTCAGTGGGCCATGTGAGATGGTCCATGGACACCTCTGTTGCCTGTCCAGACTGAGCTTGATGTGTTGGTCAGACACCCAGTCCTGCTTGGCAGAACTCCTCTGTCCTGCAGCTGCCTGAAGTACCCGTTTCTAAACTTTGTTTCCTCTCTTCCCAAATGAAGCACACACTCACAGCAGCCCAGGTGCGCCTGAGCTACCTGCAGATCCTGGGAGAGCTGAAGATGTACAGTGGGAAGATCTTCAATGCCACCATGATGGTAGGAGCTGTTTATTTATTTAATTGCTTTTGGCATGCAGTCCTGCTGGCCACACTGCTTCTCCCTGTCCTGGGATATCATGGTAGATGTTGGTAAGGGGCTCTGCTGGAGAAACAGCATAATTCCATTGAAGTGTCCACAACACAGACCAGTCTACAGAATAGTTATGCATGTTTTTTCTAAATGAAAGCTGTGACTCTTGTTCTTCAGATAACCCCTGTGTATATTTTGTGTATTATAAAGTACTTGAGAAATCTGGGGAGGCTTCAAATTCTAGAAAAAATATTGGAAACATTTAAACCTCACTGTAAAAAAAACCTCTTCTCTTTTTACAAGAGGATTCTTGGGTTGTTGATTTTCCTCAGGTGCACTTGCATCTCTGCTGAGCTGTGAAACACGTGTCACACAGGGAGCTAAGCAATGTTGGTGGGTCTGTACCAGAGGAAGACCTCACCCATGGGTCACAGTAATGCTAAAGTTTACACCTACATGCAAATTGAACAATTTCTGCCAGATGATATGTGCATTAATTAATTTTTCATTAATTGTCTCAGAAAGTACTGACATTTCTTCCAACCCCATATATGTGTTTGTGAAGTTTCTACCCTCCAGCTGCAGCAGGTCTCATTGGGTCCATACGAGGACACCTTGGGCTGCCATGTGCCACTGCTGGTGCATTCCTGGGGCAACCTGGGGCCATGGGAAGCTGCTGGTCCCTGTGCAGTGTAAAGAGCAGGGAGCAGGCTCCTGTGGCAGCCCAGCAGCAAAGAGAGTCAGTGCTGAGATCCTACAGGAGATCAGGGGGCCGAGGGGTCCCTGCCCAGGCTTTATCGACAGGTTTGACCTCTGCCCCTACAGCTGCAGGACAGGGAGTCGTACGTGGCCTTGCTGGTGGGTGCCAAGCATGGCGTGAGCCAGATCATCAACAGCAAGCTCAACATCATCACCACCCTGGCCGAGTTCCCCAGCATCAGCAGGGTGGAGCTCAGCGAGGAGTCTGAGCGAGTGAGCACTGTCAAGATCTACCTGCAGGACCTGAAGGTGAGTGGCTGTGTGGGGACAGAAGCATAGGGAAGTCACCTGCACCATCTGCTCCTCTCAAAGGCTGAGGGTGTCACCAGGACAAAAGGCTTAAAACAGACTTGGGAGGGAAAGCTTGTAGGAAGAACAAAATAAAATTACTAGAGGGAAGAGATTCTTTCTGCTGAGGAAAAGTGATTGTTCCACCATCAGTAGGACACACCAAAGGCACAAAAGGTGAGAAAAATAAATTACTCTTTGTCTGTGCCTCCTGCAAATTAGACTGAGGGAAGTATGAGACAGAGGGCGTGCCTTGTCCTTGTGCAGCCTGTTCCTGCAGACTGTGGTACAAACAATATTTGTTTATTCTAATCTTTTTTACCCTTTTCTCCTCCACACCTGCAAAAAAATAAACAAAAAAAAAGCTCCTTACTCTGCTGTTGGAATCAAACAGTGCAAAGGATCTCGTCTGCCTCATCATTGGTTACTACAGACTCTTTGTGGATGCAAACGTCTCCATATTTACCTGGGGAGAGAAAAAGCAGCAACTGCATCGTGTCTCAGCTGAAGAAGGTTTTAAAAAAATAGCCTTTTTTTACAAAGGAAGGGGAGGAAGTGGGTGGATGACCTAGCTCCTGGGAACAGCATCCTGTGGGAGCAATAAACAGGCTATGTGGTGGCATCTGCAGATGATTAAGGCTGGACTTGATGATCTTAGAGGGCTTTTCCAGCATTCATGGTTCTGTGATAGCTGCAGGCTTGTGGGAATTGCAGACCAAGGCTGGGGGCTAGCGGTCAACTGGCAGCTGCCCTGCAGCTCCAGGGTGCTGCTCTGGGCTAAAAACAAGTTCGTTTAAATCCCAGGGTATGAATCCCGAGCCTGCAGCGACTCTGAAGACTCCTGGGACCTGGATTCCTCCTCGGAGCGTCGCACGGACGGCGCTGAGGCGTGCGGCGGTGCGGAGGGGCAGGGAGAGCCCCGCAGCCCCCGGGGGAGCAGCGCAGAGCCCCCGGCTGGAGCGGGCCACCCGCGGGACGGCGGTGACAACGCCACCGACAGCGCATCCGAGGCGTCCGACTCGGCTAACACCGAGAGCCGAGGGTTCAAGACGAGCGGCTCCAGCGACTCCGTAGATGCGCTGGAGGAAGATGAGCTGGAAGCGTGCTCTTCCTCCAGGCCAGAGCTGTTCCACTTTTATACGCCGACCGTGCAGGAAATGAGCAGTTCCGACAGGAGCTTCGTGCCGGTGTGCGCCGCGGGGAGCCCCGGCGGGGCAGGAGCCGGGGACTATTTCTGCTTCCTGCAGGTGCCGCCGGCAGAGCAGGCGGGGCCCGGGGGCAGCCCCTCGGGGCAGGGCGCGGGGGCGTCCACTCTGGAGGCCAGGCTGTCCGAGGTGGACACCGCGGGCTACTACAGCCTGTGCTACAGCACATCCCCCGCGGGCAGCGCGCAGGGCGGCGGCGCCGGCCCGGGGCACGGTGCTTCAGGCCAGGAAGGGCTCAGCGCAGGTGACGGCGACCTCGTCCTGAGGCCACCCCCGGGCTTCAGTGACTCCAGCTCCGAGGAGGAGTTCTACGATGCTGCGGACAGGCTCAGCCCTCCGGACACACTGGCAGGTAAAGCCACACCTGCGGGCTGCAGGTCCTTTCTCCTGCTGCCGGGCTGGGGTGCTGCCTCTGCTGCCGTCGGGCCTTCTTGGGGGCTCACCTTCCAGCTCCTAGTAGCTTCTCCAGGACTTTTGAAGAACATTTGAACACCTATTCTCCACAGGCCACTCCTCAGCACCATTACAGTGACATTGCAGGAGGATTTGTTATCACGTGCAAACACTGGGTGTTGGGAAAAGTCAGTTTTAAGAGTGGCATTCTGGAATCTCTATTCTCTTCCTTTCAGCTAAGGAGACCTCAAACCTGTCAAACATTGTTACATGAACCCCCAACATCAAAGGTCATGTTCAGATCAGAGGCTAGTTACAGAGCTGGGTCAAGGGTTCCCAGGGCTAGGCAGCTCCCTAACCATTGTATTATCTCAGAAATGGGAGGATTCTTGTTTCTGAAGTGATCAACTCTTTCAGTATTAACAGAACCTCTTAAGAACTTGATTCATATCATTAGAACAGTTTTGACTGTTATAGTAATGCACAATCACTATACTGTGTTCAGGCAAAAAACTGTCATATCTGGAAATTATAATCTAATTAAAATCTGGAAGTTATAATCTAAATATCCAGCAGGAAACCTCTGACCATGTTTCTATTTGATGATAAGCCTATGGCTATAGGCAGTGCTCTTGTAATGCTGCTGCTGTCCTCAGATTTTAACTGGGTAATTACAGCCACACCTGCCTTTAGGTGAAGCTACTCTGGAGCTCTCCTTAACTAACCCTAGGCTTCAGTCCTTGTCCTTCACCCTCAAGCTCTGCCTTTTTCTTGACCTCAGATTCCAAGTAGGTACTTGATCACGAGAGACCATTTTCTTTTTGCCCTCGGGAGCCAGGCATTGCTGCTGGACATTTGTGCCTGTGATTCCAAGTCTTGTGCCAGGAGCTTTTTGACCCACTGTGTAGGCATACAGGTATTCTGCTGCCCTGCATTACTTCCTGATTTTCATATTTTTTCTTGCCATCAGGCTATGGTACGGCATCCTGGGAGGGCACAGAGAACTCCTCCTGCATCCCAAAGAGGCTGAGGTGCTACAGCTTGGGGGAGAACCTGTCGATGAGGGAGAAGCACAGACAGGAGAAGGAGCTGACCTACACCAAGAGCCTGAGGAAGAGAAGGTCTTTCCTGAAAACTGATTACACCTCACAGGTCAGTTTCCCTGCGGCTCTTCCGGGCTCTCCACAGCGCTGCTGCTCTTGGCCACCCACTCAGCCCTTTACAGAGGACACAGGGAAGGACATGGAGATTGGGCTTCCCGTGGCCACCCAGGCCCAGAGGGACACCACTGGCACAGACCCGTGCTCTGATCTGATGGACATGGAGCCTGACACCACAGAGACAAAGTCGGTGATGGAATGGCTGGTTTCTTCCATTTCGGACCTTCATCTTCCTGGTGACCAGTGTGGGGATGAGGACAGCAGCATCAAGCCAGAACATGCCCCTTTGCTGTCCCTAGAGCCCCTTCCCAGAGGTCAGAGTGGAGCTGCCCAGGAAAGCTCCCCAGTGAAGATGGATCCCGGGTGTATGAGTGAGGAGAGCTCTGTGCCCACTGGAGGCTGGCAGACCCAAGAGGCACAAAAGGAGGGGGGTGAGGTGGTGGCCACTCAGCACAAGGCCAGTGTTGTGCCCTCTGCTGCTGTCTGTCCCTCTGACAAACTCCTGCTGCTGCCACCAGCTCCTGGTCCCAGCATGGCCTCTCCCCAGGACCTGGCCCAGGACCAGGGGCTGCTCCCTGTGAGTGTGGAGCCTTCCCTGTCTCCCTGTCAGGAGAGAAAAGCCAACGGTCAGAGCTGTGTCATTGGCAAGGGCAGTGCTGACAGTCAGTGCTGTGCCAACAGCAGCAGCGAGGGGGCTGTGTCCCAGGCCAGGAGCCGACAGGTGGTGAACGGGGAGACCCTGCGGAAGGTGCACGAAGGCCACGCAGGGTTCCCAGATGCAGCCCAGCTCCTGGCAGATTGTGGCAGTGCCTCGGGGGTTCTCACCCGCCTCTCCTGGCTCTCATTCGGGGTGAGGACAGACCCTGTGTCACGCAGCCTGCTGCAGGACGGGGTCGATGGCCCAGTGGAGCATCTGGCCCATCTCAAGACCAGCAGGTGCATGGGAGCCAATGCTGTTGGAAGGAAGATGCTAACATCCCCTGTTGGAGCAGGCTTTGGCGAGGAGCTGGTGAGCAGCTCAGGGCTGGCTGCAGGACAGCCCACAAGGCACACAGGAAATGTGGCTCAGCAGGAGCTACAGTCGGCACAGGCTTCCCTTCCCAGAAAACAAGCTCCAGGGCTGGGGAAGGACTCCTACCTGGCTTCACCTGTAGGGCTTTCCATCTCCTCCGTCCCAGTTCCCTTGGAGAAAGGAGCAGATCATGGGGCTGCAAAAAACCCCTTCCTCTGTTTCAACCCCGAGGAGGGTGAGCAGACCCGTCTGCCTTCCATCTCAGCCGGGCCCTTGGGCTGTTCCCCAGCACCACGTGGGTTGGACAGCTGTGGCTGCCGGCTGCCCTACATCAGCTGTTTCCCCCAGCCCCACAACCAAGGGGAACATGAAACCAGCCCTCCCCCATTCCCAGGGCCCCTCACCACTCCACCATCCAGCAGCTGCAGCCTTCCCAGGACCCCTGGGAGTGGTTTCCCAGTCTCCATTGCTGGGGATGTGGTAGGGCAGGACCCCCACATCCAAGTGCTCGGGCAGCTGAAGGACCAGGCATGGATGAGCCCTGCAGATTTTTCCCGCTTCCTGGCCTACACTGTGGAGCTCCAGGAGGTTGTAGGGAAGCTCTGTGGAAACCAGGCAACCCACCTGCATGATCAATGTGCAGAGCAGGGTGTGGAGAGCAAGGGTGCCCTGGGCTGGGCTTCCCAGAACCTGCTGTCCAGCTGCCAGGCACTCCTGAGCACGGAGCAGCCTCTTACAGAAGTGCAGTGTGCACTGAGAGCAACATTCGACCGCCTGGTTCACCTGGCAGTGACCTGCTTCCAGGTGACACACTGCCAGCAGTGCAGGCAGAGACAGCAGGAGTTGGGAGCTGCGCTGGGGGATGTGGTGGGCACCTACCAGCAGCTGGTGCAGGCTCTGCACCAGCAGCTCCGTGGGCAGGTCTGCCCTGAGTTGGGCACCAAGCTCCTTGCCCGCCAGCACACAGCCCTGTCAGCTGCCATCTTGTATCTCCTGCAGCAGTTCAGGGCATCCCCGTGGCTGTGACACGTGAGGTGGGGGCACACAAGGGCACTGAGGGGGACAGAGCCCAGATGTCTGCCCTCTGTCCACCTCAGGTGCTCCCCAGGTGATGTTTAGCCCAGGATAGCCACGGGAGGATTGTGCCCACACCCACTGGCTGGGATCCCCAAGAACAGCCATCCCCCAGACGCATACACTTCAGTGTGTGTCTTGCCCAGGGCTTGTCCCTTGCCTCTCACAGGCTGTGCAGGTGGTCAGGATCACAGTGTTTTCTCAGCTGCCTTTGATGCCTGATGGCCTTTGTCACCCATGGGGAAGAGTGGGAACCTTTCAAAGCCTGCCTTTCATTCACTCTCCTCTCCAGGCAGACTCTGAACTAAAGGGACATCAAACCCCACCCTGGCCGAATGTGAAGGACCCCGGGTGTTCTTCTCCACCTACTGTGGCCGAGGGAACACAGTGATCCCATATTCATCTGTTTTTCCTTAGCCAGAGAGAGTCATCCCAGCCGGGGTGGCAGCAGTGCTGCTCATGCTGCTCCATGCAGTTCCTGTGTCAGCAGCTGCTCTGCTGCCCCGCACTGGTGAGCCAGACAGGCCCTCCAGACCTCTGGCTGCTGAGCCAGACAGGCTCCATGCGCTCCCACCCACCATCAGAGGAGTTCACGGCTCTGTGTCTGCCAGCAGAAAGGGCAAGCCCCGACACCATTCTGCTGCGGCCAGAGTTGTGCAGGGACTGTCACAGGCTCCCCCAGCGAGGACCAGCCCTGGCCCCCTCCACAGCAGGTGTGACTCACCCTGGCCAGGTGTGAGCTGGAAGGTGGTTTTGCTGAGCATTCCCGCGAGGCAGCACTGCAGTAGCCTTGGATGGATAGGCAGAGGCCAGTCCCTCGTTGCTGAGGTCCAGCCTGGGGATATTTGGGGGGTGGCTGCCTTTCCCCAGGGAGCTGCTGCTGCAGCCCAGGGGGTCTGCACTAGGCAGCTGAGGGGCATGGGTGGGCTTGAGAGACGGCACCACCTCGCCCCAGGCACTGTGGGGACAGGACTGTCCCTTGGCTCGGGGACACTGAAGGGGATCATTTCCACATCCAGCTAGCCAAGAGCCGCCAGGGCACAGCAACAGGCACTGGGCAGCACTGACACAGTTGAAGCCCCTGTTGTGGCTTAACCTTCGGTTAACCTCTGGCTTGGGTTAAACCACAACAGCCCCCGACTGCTCCTGCAGACTCACTGTCCCACCCACTTGGACACACCCAGGGCTGTGAAAGGGTCTTACTGCGAGAGAGGAATGAAAACAACCAAACTTACCTCAGATGACCTTCAGGTCCTGCTGCTACTGGCCATGAGATTTTAGGGTTCTTTTGGCAGCAATGGCTGAGGTAATGTATGGACTCAGCTGCACCAAACACACTTCCTGCTGTGGCATGTGACACTGCTCTGTGCAGGGCACAGCCAAGCCCAGGTACCTCCCGGCAGGGACACAGGGGTCAGGGACCTGTGTATGTCAGGTGTGATGAGGTACCATTCATCAGTAACTGTATAGACAAAATGGGGATCTAAACCTTTTATTTTATGTTAAATGCATACAACTAGCCAAAGGCTTCAGCAACTCACCAAGTCTTCACTGGGTTTAAGCTGCTGGAATATAGCGCCCTTGGGAGCTGCTCCTCATCCCACGATCTCCTTCAGGAGCAGCACTATCCTGCCCCATGGTAGGGGGTTTTCTTGCCCATAAGCTTTGCAATCCTAACTTCACCTTACTCTCTGTTTCAATAAAATGCAGAAAACACCTTAAAGCTCTCCCCCGCATCCCAGAACAAGTGTAGGTGCAGGAGTCACAATCAGCTGCAAAGAAGCAAAACTGAATTCCTGTCAGTTTTCACTTGATACCAGGCTCCACCAGCTTTTCTTTCCTGCTCAGGGGCATGGGGGATGTCCAGCACCACATTCCTGAGGTAGAAGGTATTGCTCCAACAAAGTCCTCACACTGCTGGGAACAGCTGTCTCCTGTGCACATTCATGCTGGTGCTTCCTGCCTGTGTAGCTCCTCTCCACAAAATAAAGAGTTCTCTCGGGCAGCAGTGGCGCACTGGGGTGTTTCCACCTGTTCCGCTGTATCTGGTAGCACGTAGCCTTTTCCAGAAGAAACTCCAGCCCTTAGAGCAGCTGGCCAGCTCCGCGTCTCGTAGTAGGTGGACAGGACATCAAAGACTGTCAGGAGCAGAGAGATGCTGAGTTACACACACGCTGTGACAATGGTGCCAGCAGTTCTACACACACCCATTGAACATGAGGGAGGTCACGACAGGTGACCCAGAGAAGGTCCCTTACTTAACACCTGATGAGCTGGTGCTTGAGGCAGCTTACCTAGGGGCAGACAGATATTTTGGAGAGGACTTTTGGGAGCTCTGAGTAAAACAGTGACTGTGTCAACTAGAGTTGCCCCCATCAGTGTTTTGGCTGACATGTGCCATCTGCCAGTGTCCCCGCATAGTGAGCCACACCTGCTGTACTCCCATTATCACTCCCAGGCATGGAGACCCCACCCCTTGGACACACAGAGCCCCCAGCCACTTTCTCTGCCTTGGGTCCATGGAGGGGCAACATAATCCTCATGTCAGGTGTAAACACTTTGAGGAGCTGGTGTGAGTAATGAGCCCCTCTGCAGTCACCAACAGAGAGATGTTCACCTTGCAGACGTCAAGGAACACAAGCACATCATCTGCTGTGACCAGGTGTACCAGTCCATGGGAGTACAGGACACCAACGCCCCTCCTGCCGCTGTCTGACTTGGCTGAGGTGGCACAGACCTCAAAAGTCCTGTCCCTCTGTGGCTTGTCCCAACAGCAGCTCTCCACCCGACTGTCCCCTGCCTCATGCACAGCTTCCCGGGAGCAGGGGATGACACCCAGCCTTTGGATCACACCAGACTCCCATGTGACCTTCCAGCCCCCATGCAGCCCCTCACCCTGGTTGATGGCCAGCGTCTCAGAGTGGTAGTTCCTGGAATTGGGGGCTTTCACCATGTACTCGCGGATGGGGAGCCGGGCTGTCTGCAAGCACTGCTCCCGTGCCCGACGCAGAGTCAATTGCTGCAGGGGACACGTGGACGTGCAGACACATGGCTTCACACATGTGCTCTGAGCAGCCACAGAGCCAAAACCTGCCCTGGGGCTTGCAGCACCCATGCTGCTGCAGCCTCTCCCAGCTCGCTGCTGGGTCCAGGCAGAATTTGAGGAAAAAGGGATGGTGGAGGTAGCCACAGCACTGGGACATCTCTGCTCACGGGGCAGGCACCACGCACCTTGCGAATGCTCTCATCCACCAGCCCTCCCAGCACATACACTTTGTCCGGATCGATGTCTTCAAGGACTAGAAATAGGACATGGACTGGCTTACTACCACAAACAGTCAATTCTGCAGGACAGTGCTCTCCCAGCAGACCCCACTCCCAAGGACAGCAGTGGGGAGAGCCTCCTCACCCTGGGGGCTGTGGCTGGGAGCACACAAGTCCCACCAGCACCAGATCTGAGCACACAGCATGTCTCATACAGTGTGAGACAGCCCATGTGAGGAACAACTTGCCCGAAGCATGGAATAGCCTCAAAATGAAATTTCTATAAGTCAGCCTTTTACCCTGGTTCTCCCTTGCCTAAAGCATGTGAAATATTTACCGTTTTCAGAGTCAGGAGTGAGATAAACTATGGCCTCCAAAGGAAACAGGTCCAGGTAACTCTCTGGAGTTGTATCCATCTCAAGAACACAAGACAGAGTGAAGCAGCCCATTAGCCTAAGGTACATCTGCCAGAACAAAACCCCCTCCCAGACACAGAGACATCCCAGGACTGACACTCCTGCTCTGGACACACAAACTGCTAAAAATCTTGTCGATCCTACAGATCTCCAGTGACCTGGGGTTCCTCTTTTCCAATTGGACAATGTTTCTGTTCTGGGCACTGACTGACACACCTAAAAACTCCATTAAATTTTCTCCTCATCAAAAGTTCTCGGGGTGCTTTGAGAAAGGAAGAGCAGTAACAACTGACTAATTCTAAATAAGATGCAGAGCACAGGGCTGAGCTCTCCCCCAGTCCCGCGCCAGACCCTCACCAGGTATCCCGCGAAGCCGTCGTTCATGCGGAAGCACTGCTCATAGATCGGCGTCCCCGCCGCAAATTCCGTCAGGCACAGCCAGAAGGGCCGAGCCGCGCGGCGGTTCGCCCCGTAGAGCCTCCGGATCTGGGAGGCGAGGCGGCCACTCTCCTTGGGGACAGAGCGGGGTCACCCCGAGCCTGGGGCTGGCGGTCCAGCCGACCTCCCGGTGCCCCGCCCGCAGCTGGGACGGGCACACGTGGAGCGCAGCCCGTCCGGGGACCCCCAAGCAACTCCCCCGAGCAGCCCCCGGGACCCTCGCACCTTCTCGGTCATGCTGCCGCCCACGCCGAGGTCCACACACAGCCGCGGCCCCGCCGCCCGCGCCTCCAGCAGCCGCTCCGTGGCCAGGGCAGCCGGGACCCTCCCGCAGCGGAGGGAGGGCGGCACTGTCCCGGCGGGGCCGCCGCCCAGCGCCGCCCCCGGGCCGTCCCCGTCCGCCGCCGCTCGCCGTGCCCGGCGGCGCTGCCGCTCCTGCCGCCGCTTCTGGCGCCGGGCGGCGAGAACCCGCTGCCAGCGCCGCCGCTTCCGCTGCGCGTTCCTCTGCGGAAAGGAAGCGGGCGCTCAGCGGGGCCCGGCGCGGCGCTCACCGAGCGCGGCGCCGCCGCACGCACCGAGCCGTCCGCCCGTCCCACGCCGGGATCGCCCGCGGCCGAGGGCTCGATCCGCAGCAGCCGCAGCGCCTCGGCCGCCACCGCCGCCTCCGCCTCCGCCTCGCTGGCCGCCTCCGGCCCCGCCGCCAGCCCGGCCTCCATCGCGCCGCCGGCTCGGAAGGGGCGGGCGCTGGGCGGGTCAGCCCGTCCCCCCGCGGGTTAGGGTTGGACTGGGGTTCGGGTTCCGGTTCGGGTTCGGGCTAGGGCTAGGGTCACGGTCAGGGGAAGCGCTGGGGTCCCGTTCTCCCCGCCGAGCAGGTCGGCTCCGCTGGTGGTCCGTGAGGGTTGTCTCTGCTATCAGTGGCAGAAAGTGTTTCACGCGCTCCCCCAAAAGTTTCGTCGTGAGGTGGTTTTCCTGTTTGTTGCTGTGTTGAATCAACAGTTCACACAACAGGTGCCACAGACCTGGTCAGTCTGGGACGACTTCCCAGGGATGCTCCTCTATCTTCCGTCGTGTACTGCTTGTTTTGTATATTCTAAATCTTTTATCCTTATTCTTCCTTTTTTGTCCATTACACTGTGTCTATGGAGATAAGCAGGTGGAATTCAGATAACTAATGTAATTTGGATAGCCAGTGAATCCCAAACATTTACTTCTGATTTGGAAAATGCGGAAGAATTGCATGACCAGCGCAATGTTCTGGCTGGAATTGCAGGAACTGACTGAATGGCATTTGTCATTAGAGAGAATAGAGACACAAACAATAGGAAATTGTCAATACAAGAAATTTTGACAGCAACTAAAACTAAATGTTCGGTTCTCCCACAGCCCCATCTCATCTGTAGGCAGAGTCCTGCCAGAGATGAAATAACATTTAGCTTCAGCCCAAAAAAGTTTTGGAGTAAGAGGAGGAAAATTGTTAATTCTGTTTCCTTGTTTATATTTATGCTCTTTATTTTGGTTTGTTACTTGTTTTTATCTATGTTTTAGATGTGTTTTTTTTCATTGCCTGATAAGAGAGCAAATGCTCTGAGTTTAGAGGCAGCAGCTGAGCAGGAAAGGAATGGTAACAGCAGGACTGGTCCCTGTGAAATGGCAGGCCCTTGTGCTGGGGCTGGTTTCAGTGAGATGCTAAAATCTCACAACGGGACAGACCAGCTGTCACAGAGAACGTGAATTACAGTGCTAACACAGTGAAAGAACCATGTTCAAAATTTCCCATTCCCCCTTCAAATACCAAAGTCATAATACCAAAATACCCTCCAAAAGTTCATTCACCTTGACGGTTAATGAAAATAGTTCCCCCTTTCCCTTGTGAGAGTTGCCTGTGCAGGGGAACTCCAAGGGGACTAGAATTCATGAATGTATCTCCTACTAGTACAGAAGTAAGAGAATTTAAAAGGCAGATGAGTATCATACTAGAATGTTGCAAGGGGCTGGAAGAGCAATTGAATCCATTTCTAGGCCCAAATATCTACACTTGGGAAGAAATGCAATCTGTTCGGGGAACTCGATTTAGTTCAGAGGAAAGACAGATGATACAAATTGCAGGAATAATGATTTAGGAAAGAGAAAACCCCCCTGATGTTCAAAGGGGAGATACCCCTGGGAAAGAGGAATTCCCACTACTGAGGCCTACCTGGGATCAGAATACAATTGAGGGGAGGAATACGTGTCAGACTCTAGAAGGTTGATGATTAAGGGTATTCTGCACCAAAGGGGCAGAAGCTGGAAAAGGCCTTTGAAAATAAACAGCAAGAGGATGAGCTGCCCATTCTCTGGTTACAGAAGCTCCGAAAGGATATGCAGCAGTACTCAGGAACATGAGTTGTTGAAATTGATGCAGGTCAAGAACTATCAGAAGCAAGTTGTGCCACCAAAGCATGGCCAGACATAAAGAAGAAATTAGACAAAACAGAGGACTGGAGTGGTAAAGACTTGAGTGAATTATTGAGGGAAGCTCAGAAGGTTTATGTTAGGAGAGATTATGAGAAAAAACAGAACAGTAAGATTAAGCTGGTGGTGGCCAGTGCAGATGAAGTAATAAAGCGGCAACCTGGAAATGGGCTTCGGAAAGGAAGAGGAGTAGCACAGAGAAGCCTTCAGCCTCTTGTTAGGAGACCCCAGGGACAAAGATGGGGGATGACTACTTGATGGACAGGTCCCAGCGAGTGCTTCTACTGTGAAACAGTGTGGGGCGCTTCAAAAGAGAAAGCCCGCCATTGCAGGGGCAGGTTAAAACCTTCCAGTGCCGATGCTGCCCTGCCTATATGGCTTTCCCCAGATTTTCAGGGAGGTCTTCTCCAATTAATTTCGTGTTTGGCACAGGCAGTGAAGCTGCTTGTAAAACTTTGGCTAAGTGCTATAGCCTATGAGTAAGGGAGGGCTTTAGCCACGTGAGCTGGGTTTCTTCTAGGGTTTTTAGGCTGCTGCTTCTTCTCCACCTGGAGCAATGAATTCGCTTGAGCAGCATCTCAGATAATGCTTTTATTTTTTTCCTGTGTTTGCTACGGTGATTTCAATACTCCGCCATCCAGCCAGCTTCTCAGCCTGACCCTGCATCGGTGTGGACTGTATTTTTCTTTTTTTTTTTTTTTTTATGAGTCCTGGTAATATTTTGCTGTTCCTTTGCTTTTTTTTTTGCAAGGCAAGGCAGAGTTGATACACTTCCTTTACTAGTAGAAATTTCATTGATTTCTACCACATTTCTTTTTCTTCAGCTTGGAGCAACCGAATAAATGTATCAAGTTCTGATGATTCTTGGTTTGCTTTTTTCCCACCATGGTTTCCCACTCTAAACCTTTTGCAATCCTGTTGCATTGCCTTTATAGCTCTACAAGAAACTTCCCTTAATGATGGGATGCCCAATGCCAAAGATTGCCCAACAGTCCAGTGCAGTGTTTTGGACTGCCGCTGGACAGAGCTCTTGCATGGACTGCTAACACCTCTGCTGGCTGTGAAAACGCCGTGGAGAAGTTGTGTGTGCAGAGCTAGAATTGTTTTTACAACATGTACATTCCTTCTCATGTTTCAAAAATGAAATTTATCCACTCTCTAGGCTCTTTTGGAAACAAGTCCTGCAACACTTGGAACTAGTAATTGGTATGATCTCAATAACTAAGATTAGGCTAATCGCAAACAAATTTGGCAACAGCAGTGAAGCTCCTCTTTGTTTTCCTTCCTTTGAAACTAAGACATTTAGTCCAGAAAGACATTTCTGGACCCCAAATTAAGCTCCAGTTAAAACTCATATATTTGTCAATGCATTTGATGACAAATTTAGATGTCAGCAGTGGGTTGTCCTTTGAATTTCACATGAATGTCCTATTTTCTATCGTGTCCAAGAAGCACTTGTTGTGACTCTTGTTTCTTATGTCTGTTATGAATGCCAAGGAAATGCCATCTTTGCTCTTCGGACACAGCTTGCTCTATTCATGATGTGGAATGGCACGAGTGCTGATGTGCAGGAGTCCCTGCTGATGGGAGGGACAGGGATGAGGATGCAGCAGGCACAGTGCCAAGCTGACAGAAGGATCATCTCTGACAGCGGCACTGAAGGACAAGTTTCCAGGCAGGACAAAAACCGACTCTCCATATTACCTCTGTCAGTGCTACTAAGAATTTAGGCAGCAGCAAGCTGTGAACACCAGAGCATGGAGCCCTTTCCTGGGCTGTGTCAGCTGAAGGGGCAGAGGGAGCCCAGCAAGGATCAGACACAAACCAGCAGTGGACTGAGCCCCTGAGGTGGCAGTGACCAGCTCTGGGCTCTAGTCACTGCTTGAGCATTTGCTATTGAACCATTCCAGAGGTCTGTTCTTGTGCTCTGTATTCCCAAGTGTCTGCCCTCTTCCTGTGGGTTGTTTTCCTACCCTGTCAACAACAGCCTCTGACCAGAACTGGTTATAAAACCATGAGCAAAGCAGCTGGGAACAGCAATGCATGGCATCCTATGGCTCAGGAGCTCTCAGGTCAATGCCCAAAATGGGTGTTGCGGTTTAATGTTCACCTGTTTCTCTTTGCCAGATTCAGTGTAGTGGTTTGAGTGTCTTTGCTGATGTGAGATAGAATTAGGAGGAAAAAGGCACAGTAGGCTCAACTTAAAAGTAAACAGATAGATTTTATTAACACACACACTAACAGGAAAGGAAAAAAAAATGAAACTTTCAAAACTCTTCCTCTCTCAAGCATTCACTTCTCTACAAACAATATAGAGACAAAACCTGTGATTTTCAGTCAGTTTCCCCATTTGAAAATATTTCATCATTTCTTTAGGAGAGGAGTCTCCCTTAGTTTACCATGGAATTTTCCCCCACTGACAACCTAAAACAGTTTTCCTGTGGGTTTCACCTCTCACAGAAGTAGCCACCTGGGGAGACCCTGATTCCCTGAAATTTCTTCCCATTAGCAGTTTCTCAAGCTGCTTATGGGTCACAGGAACTCAGGCATCTGAGGTGTCACCTTTTAAAGATGTAAAACTCAAAGGCAAAAGATTTTTCATCTCAAACAACCGAGACGTCTTCTCACTTCTTTACTCCTACAGAGGGCTTCTCCTCTCTGTTCAAGCATCTCAGAAGACCAACATCACTTAGTCCATCACAAACACCTTTGCTCAAAATCCACACACAAATTTGAGCAACATCTCCCCGAATGCCTATCTTTACCATGGCATAAAAAAATGATTATTTTTATTATTAAAATTCATTAATTTATTAAACTTAAAAACATTAAAAATTATTTTTATTAAAATTATTTATTATTTATTGAAATTATAATCAACATATAGAGTTCAATTCTACGGCTCAATAAGAGTCTAGCCAGCAGGCAACTCCTACACCCTTCCTCTAATCAGTCTTTCACTCTCTCTCTCTGACAGTCATGCTGAGTCTTCTTTATGTTCACTGTCTCTCTTCTCTCTCTCTGAAGAGTTAACCTTTGAAAGCCTCATATTGCCAGAAAAGGGTTAAATCTGCGCAGGGTCTGTGTCTTGCTGCAGCTCACAGTGTTCTATTTCAGGGCTGCTCTGGTGTAACTGTTATCAGGGGCCCGGGTGGCGGCTGATGGGGCCCGGAGGCACGGCCCGGCCAGGCCTGGGCCAGCTTTCCCCCATAGGGGAGCGGTAGGGTGTTTTACAGCTGCTAAAAACCCATCGGGGCCCGCACAGGGCATATGCTCATCCCCTCCACTAGCCCGGGAGTCACCGGGCCAAATGGGCCTCTCTTAAAGAAGCTCGAGTCTAGGCAAGCCAGGCCGTCCCAGCCCTCCCTCCCGCAAGGAGAGAGCGGGGATTGCCCCTCTTACCTCCTGCGAGGTCTAAAGGAAAAGGAAGTCATCAGGCTCCCTAGGCTAATTTAAGGCTGTGTGACCCAGAGGTGTGTACCTGTATTGAATTAGCCAATCTGGTCATCCAGTTTACAAGTCACACACATTGGTTTCCAACGCCCGTGCTAAGCCAACACATGGCGCCTTACACTTGCCAGCACCTCCTCCTCTGCACGCAAAATAGCGATTGGTGGAGTTTCTTTCCCTAAGAGCTCTTGAGAAGCAAATGTTCTTTGCCGAGATTCCCATGAGTCTCTCCCTTATGTTCCAGATCAGCTGGAAGCTGGCCATTCCCTGCAGAGGGCCTGTGTACAATGTACAAGCACCATGTTCCCGGATGGGCAAGCAGGGTAGACGTGCTCCAGTTGCAGCAGATGAGGTTCAGGTTTGCCTAGAGGGCAGTCCGGGGTGGTCAGCAGTGCAGATCCAGCTACATTCCCCATGTTCCTCACAGCTTTAGGATGTCCACAGCCCGGATCCAGAGTGCCCTGCAGGGCTCCTGGGGCTGGGTCTGCACTCAGGGTGAGGATGCCCAGGAGCCACTGAGGCCAGCAGTTGGCACAAAGGCTGGGGCTTCGGTGGGTGAGGTGTGGCTCTGGGGGCTGTGACATGCCAGGGCATGGGTCACAGTGGGAGCTGTGAGCAGGGGCATGACCAGCTTGGCAGCTGAGTGATGACACGGTCCTACTGGCTGTGACATCACAGAGGACAGGTCACACTGGCACCTGTGTCCAGGGGCAGCACGGGGCAGTTGGATTCTGGCAGTCAGTGAGTGCACATGCAGGGGAATGCTGGGCTGGGAAAGATATCTTGGGGGTTTAAACCCAGGGTGAGACCTGGGATCCTCAGGGCAGGGCACTGTACCCAGGCCTTGAACCTCTCAGTGTGGCAGGTGCCCAGAGAGGCTCTTGGGACATTCCAGGTGCCCCCAGTCCCCTGCTCCCTGCCAGCCAGATGTGCTGAGCCTTTCTTCTCCCACCACTGTCTCCACCACTGGCCTTCGTCCTGGCACTGTTAGCTGCCCACACTGGCCTCAAGGTAAATCTGCAGGTGGAAATAGATGAAGTTCAGAAGATGCTGGAGCACAAAGAATACCTGCATCAGGAAATGACTCGGCTCCTGCAGGAGACTGAGAGCAGTGGCTTCATGGAAGCCCTGCTCTATCCTGCATGGCAACAGCAGAGGCTGCCTTGGGTCACTGCAGCAGCCCTGGCTCTGCTCTTCTCGGTGTGGGCTGCTGGCTGCTCAGGAGAAGAAAGTTTGGTGGCTCTGCCAGCTGCAGGGAGGCTGTGAGAAGGAATTTCAGCACCATAGAGAAGGCGAGCAGTGAGAAATTCGACTATGACAGTGTCAATAGCAAGGAGAAGGTCAGCAGCCAGGAAAAGAGTGGCAGCAGAGAGAAAATCAGCATGAGGAGTAGGTCAGGGAGCTCAAGGAGAAGGGCAAGGGAAGTGTGGCAGCCAGTGGAGGCAGCCAGTGGTGGCAGCACTTTGCCTGTGCCTGCCCCATCACCAAAGGGCACCTCCAGGATAAGGCTGGAGCGGGCTGTCAGCAACCTGATCTAGTTGGGAACATCCCTGCTCATTGCTGCAGAGTCAGACTGGACAGCCTTTAAAGGTCACTTTCAAGCCTAACTGTTCTGTGATTCTGTAGCAGGGCCTGCCCAGCACAAAGCAGCTGCTGGAAGAGCTCCTCGTGGTCTGCCGAACACTCTCCCAGAGGGGCTTCATGCCCCAGCTGCACCCAGCCACCGGGACAGACACCAGCTCTAAAGCCTGCAGCCTGCTGGGGGAGAGCAGTGCCTACCACCTGCAGCGCCTACCACCTGCTAGTCATCCTGAGGCCACCCCTGGGCCACTCCTTCATCCCAGAGAGCATGGAGCAGCCACCAGCCAGGTGCATCTGTGTGTGCTGGAGTGCCTGTGCTCCAGGGAGCAGCTACCAGGGCAGACATGCTCCATGCACACCTCTGATGGCCAGCTGCCCACACATCAGGACTGGTTCTTGCTGGACACCCTCTGCATGGGCTCATGCTTGGATGTGGACAAAGTCACCCGCTGGGTCCAGATATTGGTGCCATTGGCCTGGTGGCAACTGCCCCGCTCACACCACTGGTAGCTCACAGCGCTGCCCTCCAGCAAATCCTGCAGCTTCCACCTGTGTGGCACCTCCGGCCTGCACGGCATCACTGAGATGGCTTTGGCCATGCAGCTAGATGGTCCAGGCGCCTATCTGAGCCTTGAGTAGACAGCAGCCAGCTCTGCCAGCAGCACCAATGTGGGCCAGAGAGCTGCTACCTGTCAGACTCGTGGCTGAGGTGACAGCAAAAAGGAGTTGAGGAAGGTGAAGTCAACTGCTCCTCATGGCACATTTTGATGTCTTCTGTTGGGATTTTTTTAGTTCCTTTCTTATGAACCCATAAATACATAGTCTGATGGTAATAATTCTAAAACCCTCCAAGGCAGAGCTGGGAAGGTTACGATAATTTCAAATAGGTTGAAGCTTTTTGTTAGTAAAAGTTACACATCTGTAGGAGGCTTTCCTACCTTTCCTACCTTAAAAAACTTGTAGGAGTTTTTTATTCTTTAAAAAAAAAAAAAAATCAATTCTTTGACTAATCTTCTGTCTACCATCGTGACTACCAGGTCATGAGCAGCAGCACCCCCAGACAGCTCTGATGGCCTGGAAATCTGCATCCCACACATATATACATATGCTCAATATGTAAAATGGGGGAACGTAACGGGAGGGGATTTAAATTAACGCCGACCCAGCTGAGATCAGCTGTCTTGCCTGTAGCCTCCTGGCCTGCTTGCTCTTGGGGCAGAAGTAGCTGAAAAGCCCTTGGCAGGGTCAGCACTGCCCAGCAGGATCCACAATACCCACATATGATGAGCATTATCCTCACCCTGAATGCAGAATCTGGCACTGCACCTCTCAGGACGTAATGAACTACCCCCAGTACAAACCAGGACGTCCAGTCAGGTCCAGCACAAACCTGACTGAGCACTGAGGCAAGCAGCACTTCTTGGAAACCCCTTGGAGCCCACAGGACAGGAACTCCTGTATTGGAAATCCTGTGGTGTAGTTGCAGGACGGAGGGCCTGGTTCCATTAAGCCAGAGGGCTGTGTCCCTCACCCATGGGGTTAGCTGCAACACTGACTCAAATTTTATGTCCTAGGAGAGCACCTGTGTTTCCCTGAGGCAGTCTCAGGAGTATATTTTACATTCCCCAGAGCTGTTCTGCTAAGAAATTTTTCTCCAAGCCCAGAGCATTAATGCCACCCTCTGTGCTGGGTGTTCCTGCAGTTCTTGACTGTTTCTCCATGAACAAACTGGGGTTCCAAACATGTCCCACTGAATGCACTTTCCCTCCTCCTGGTCCCAGACCCTGGTGTGGCCCCCCTGTGCCATCTCTTGACTCACTGTGACTGGGGCAAGTCTCTCCATGGTGACCAAGGTCAGGACCTCAAATGTCCTAGCAGGTCCCCAGGAATGAGGCAGATTCAAGATTGAGCTGGCAATTTTGAGGCAAAAGAGAAGTAGTCAGTAGTAGACAGGTAGAGAAAACTTTGGGGTAAGACCTGAGGGAACACAGAAAGGACAAAGAATATTTTGGAAGAAAACTGAGTTAATCTGCATGGGCCAGAGGGAACATTTTGGGGATAAGACACTCCCAGCATGAAACAGACCCCAGATATTGCCTCCTCCAAGGCATGGCAACTTGGTTCAGGAACAGCACGGCGACCAACCCCAGACTGCTCGGGCCATCAGCTCACAGACACCAGTGTGGTGGACGGCAAATGGCGTTTATTACTGCATTACATGGGTCTATATAACTTGTGTTAACTGCATCACTTCCTTCTGCTTACGTTATAAACTAGGTGTTATTGGCTAATTAGGGGTCAAGTGACCTTTGCTGAGGAGGCAAGGGGGGTTCTGCCTGCCCGTACAGCGCGACATCTTCCGACCGCCTTTCCCTAACTATCTTGAACTGCCACATTTCCCCCTCCCTCATGACTGTAGGCAAATCCGTGGACAGCTGGGACAAGGAATTCTGCCAACCTATATATTCTAGAACACGTGGGTTTATTGCAAGGGTCGTGGGTAAAACGGCCTTGCCTTCAGCCACCAGCCTCGGCTGAAGGGAAGTCCCAAAGAGAGAGGGAGAAAGAACAGGAGGGTGTGGGCTAAGTGAGAAGGGAGCGAGAGAGCAAAGTGGCAGGGGGGAAGACAGCAGGAGAGCAAGAATAGGGGGAAGAGGAAGGGTAAAAGAGAGCTAAGAGCAGGGGAAGGAGAGGAGGAAGAGGTAAGAGAGCGAGGTCTTTGTTACAATACATTATATCTTCTTTTGTGATGAATATTCTGATTTACAGTGACCAACCAACACAAGACACAAAATGCTATAGAATCTACGTACAGCCTATAAGAACTACTATATTACCATACTGTGTTATATTTTAAACTCTAAAAACTACTCTTTAGACTTCTGTTTTGATACATTGACCTTTGGATCCCTTAGCCAGCAGAAAGGATTCTGCTCAATCAAAAGGGATTCTTCTTCAGCTAGCTATACCATTGTTTTCAGGCTATATAGTAACTAAGACTCAGTGTCCTACAACTCAAAGTAAGCTTTCATTTCTATTTCGATTATAAGTTTCATATTTTCAGAATCTTTGCTAAGCAATTATATTTATAAGGTTTCCCTGATTCATCTTCCCCAACAATGACTATTTAAAAAAGCATACAAAATATAAAGTTATAAAAATGCAAAAGTTAGTAAGATCTACATAGTATGTTAAAAAAAAAGCAATACAGAATGTATGTAATAAGTGCACTTCAAAGCAGCTGTCAGCGGTTTACTAGTAAAATGTTAACTTTTTCTAAATGGCTTGTAACAAACGACACTAATTTGTTTAGCATGCAAGGCCCAAAAATTAACATCAGGAGTATTATGGTAAGTGAGCCCATCAGAGAGGAAACAAGGGTGGTCAGCCATGGAGACCAGTTGAATGAAGATTCAAACCATCCCTGTTGGGCTTCTCTCTCTCTTTTTCTCTGGGCTAACCTTTCCCTTAATTCGGCCATGGAGTCTCGTACGACTCCGGTATGATCTGCATAGAAACAGCATCCCTCTCTCAAGGCAGCACAGAGGCCTCCTTGCTGCAGTAGCAAGAGGTCCAGTCCTCGCCTGTTCTGCAGGACGACTTCTGAGAGCGAGGAAACAGATTTCTCTAGAAAGGAAATGGATTTTTTAATTCTCTGTAAGTCTTCGTCGATGGTCATCTGCAGTAGAGAAAGGCTTTGGTGTTGGTTCACGAGGGCTGAAACACCTGTGGCTGCACCAGTAGCTCCCAGGCCAAGCAGCATTGCAACGGTGATGCCTGTAATTACTTCTCTTTTGTGGAGCCGGTTGGGATCTTCTAAAAGGCGGTACACTTCTTCTTCTTGGTGGTACAGGACTCTAGGAACAATCAGAACTTGGACACAAAAGTCAGCAGAGTCATTAAATTTGTTAAGGAACACACAGGGACTCACACCGGACTGGTGACAGACCCACATTCCTGATGCAGATGGGATCGCCCATTTTTTGTTGGTTGATTTATTAAGTTTGATAATTTCTGTACAGACATAACCTTTTTGCTTTGCCAAGGTTGCATTGCCAAAGCACTTACCTTGGCCTGTGATCTGACTCAGAGTGATTCCTCTCCAGAGGGTGTCCCATCTACACTGGTGTGGGTTTGGTTCTGCTGAGTAACTAAAAGGAACATTGAGGGCAACACCTTCGTAGAAAGGAGGTTCCATGTCATAGCATAGCCAGCATGAACTAGTAAGGTTTGGGTTCGATTGGTTCAAGGACGCAAAGGTAGCATTTAACACGCTAAAAAACGGATCGTAAGGAGTTGATTTAGAGATTTGATACGTGGTTGCAAGGTTGGATGAGGTGGTAAGGCTAAAGGTGGGGCTTGGTGTGGACTTTTTCTTGGGTTTAGTTACTGCAAAGATCAGACTGGGACCGGCTGATTGGGGTGCTGGCAGTGGGAACTTAATGATTTGAATGTTTACCCAGAAGTCAGGAAAGGCGCGAACAAACACTGACCACACTTTGCCTGTCTCCCAATCTTTATGAGTTGGCTGCAAAACGGTCATTGTGTAGCTTTTACAAGTGTGTTTCATTCCGTATAAGGGTGTGTATATTTGCTTATTTGCTCTAAATTTCGGTTCGCGACAGTTTTGGGGAGCATATCTGACTTGCAGGAACTCATCAGGTAGTTGAGGTTGCCATCTATTGCTTGTCACAATTGTTTCACAACCCCAATATCCACAGTATCCATACCCTGGGTAATTACAGTAACTTTTACCTGGGTTAGAGGCAGGACACCAGTAAGTTTGTTTCAGCGTGAAATCACCAAGACTGGGAAATCCTAATTGTGGGGGAAATAAGTCTCTCAGCTTAAACTCAAAAGATGGGCTGCCTGGTGTGATGGTTTCTTTGATTACCTTTTCACTCGAAAGATGGCGTAGGACCCACCTGAATGGTTGATGAGGGTAATGGTTTGCATCGGCTTGCCCTTTGCTAACGAATCCTAAAAGCAAGATTACACAAAGATGTAGTTGCTGCTTGGACTTCAATGATGTGCGACTCTTGGGCGTTGTTGGGCTGCTCGATGATTTGCTGCTTTTTCTGGGCACTGTGGCGAAGGAGTCACGGAGGCATCCAAAGATCCAGCCCTGCACATCTTTAGGATTTATTGGTGAATAAGTTCTTTGATTTCCGCCTTGTCCCCCCACTCGGACTGGAAAGGCCAACTTGGCTGAAGGGGCCCAGCCAGCACACGCTACTGTTATTTTCCTCCAGTCCGTGAGGGGAGTTTGCTCCTTCCCTTTGACCCAAGCAGGAGCATTAAGGTTATTGATTTTATCTACCCTCACTGTCTCTTTGTCAGAGTCAGAGCCCGTGTCAGCTACTGAACACTCCCGAAACCACTTGTCCCAGCTGTTGTCTGACTCAGAGTCGGAAGTCGACTGAACAGAGGCTTCCGGGCTCCGGTACCTTTTTGTCAGGCTTCGACCCTGCCCCTTTCTCTTAGGGTCGGGCCACTCCTTCCCCCTCGGCTCACCCCGCCTCCTGCTGGGGGCGGCTCTTGCCTTGCAGGATGCTTTCCAATAAGAGTTTGAGCTGACCTTGTACTTCTCTGGGTTCTCCCCCGAATTCTGCTTGCAAGTATCCACATTATCTAACAGACCTTCTTTGTTCCCTCTAGCCACGGCTGTGCCTTTCTCCTCTTTCTGTAGCTCAACGCCATTTTGCGGTGCATAGGGTGGGGGTCTCTCCCAGGCCCCCTTGGACCCTGAGTTAACAGCAGCGCTCTTGGCCTCGTCCGCCAACCCTCCCCAACATACTTGTGCCTGCTCCTTTCCCTCTGTAAGTTGATCCGAGCTCTGAGGCTGTAAAAGGGGCTTTTGCCCTTGCGAGTTTTCACACTCAATAAAATCACTTTCGTCTGTGGTCTGTGTGGCTGCCCCAACCCCCAGCTGAGGCGTGACCATCAGACAGTTCTGTGCAGCTTTCCAGGTCTCTTGCTCTTGCAGAGCCTTTTGCAAAACCTGCACAACTTTTCCCCATGCCTTAAGATGCTTTCCCGAGCCTGAGGACATTGTTTCCTCGGCCAGAGCATTAGTACATTTACCCCATATTTCTGGGTGGAGCACCTCCACCGGACGATCAATGACCCCAATTTGCATCAACCTCACAATAGCGAGAGTAAAATCTTCTAGTTTGCACTCAATTCCCCATTGCTTATGAATCTGAGATACGACCTTCACGAGAGCTTCCATCCTCCTCGCGGCTCCAGGGGCGTCCCCCTCACCGAGCTAGACCAGCTGCTCAGCCGCTGCTTCACCCGCCCAGGTGACTCCCGTCTGCCAGGATGATTTCCCGGGTTTCAGCACCACTTGTTGCCTCCTCTGAGGCGTGGCGACTTGGTTCAGGAACACCACGGCGACCAACCCCAGACTGCTCGGGCCATCAGCTCACAGACACCAGTGTGGTGGACGGCAAATGGCGTTTATTACTGCATTACATGGGTCTATATAACTTGTGTTAACTGCATCACTTCCTTCTGCTTACGTTATAAACTAGGTGTTATTGGCTAATTAGGGGTCAAGTGACCTTTGCTGAGGAGGCAAGGGGGGTTCTGCCTGCCCGTACAGCGCGACATCTTCCGACTGCCTATCCCTAACTATCTCGAGCTCCCACATCCAGAGGAGGGGATGGTCCTGCCGTTGGACTTGAAGCCTGGGACTGTTATGAATCCCATCCTCGCTGGCACGTATCCTGCACTTGTAGCACTGGACCAGACTAAGGAGGCCTCTCTGGACCTGTCTTTGCCAATGAGGTTTTAGTTTTTTTCTCATGCTCTCAGAACACTCTGCTTAAAAAAAAAGCCATATTGCCATTAAACGTGTTTATAAAAATATTATGTCAGTATATTTACAAAAATTTAAGGAAAAATATTCACAATCCACTACAGTAGTGGCTTCTGTGGGGAGGAGGGACCCTGACATTTCCTGAGTAGCTTTGGAAAAAAATTGCTGCTAATTGTCTTTAAGAGATTTGGGAGACAGGCAAAGGGTGCTAGGCCAGCGCCGGGGGGAGCCCAGCCTCGGGGATGGAGGTGCTGTCCCCAGAGTGGGCTTGTACCCCAGGGCACAGCTCCCTACTCACACACCCAAGTGAACCATTCAGGGCTCAGCCTGGTTTTTTTATCCTTTTTAGTTGCACAGAGCGAGACCTGGGCGCTTTCTACAAAACGCTGCTCGCCGTCCATCAAAACTGTTTACACAAATTGTATAAAGACATCAGCATTAACTGGCTGCACATTACTTCTCTTTTCTATTAAAGAGCACTCAACCCCGTTTGCAGCTATTTCTCAGTCCTCACGCCGAGCAGCCCGAGGCACAGCTGTTCTCTCCATCTGGAGCCGATGCTGGAGTTCTCCAGGGCCAGCACCGCCCGGCCCCACTCCCGTGGCTTCGCGCAGACAGCAAACCCCTCTTAGGATGGTGTTCCCTTTTCCTGCAAACAGCAGAGCAGGCAATGACTCGATGACAGCGGCAGGGCCGGTGCCAAGGCCGCCGCTCGCTGAGGTCGGGAAAGAGCGGCAATGGCCGGCCCTGACCGACCGCCAGCACGCGGGGCGGTGTACACGTGACCTGTGTGGGCGGGGCCTGGGGCGGGCCCGCGCAGACGCAGCTCCATCGCCGGCAGGGGCGCGGCCGCGCAGGCGCAGGGGCGCGGGGCGGCCGGTAGGGGGCGGACGCGGGCCGGCGCTGTCGCCGCCATGAGCAAGGGCCCGGGGCCGGAGCCGGAGCCGGGGCCGGAGCCGGGGCCGGAGCCGGGGCCGCGCCCAGGCCCGGACCCAGGGCTGGACCCAGGGCCGGACCCGGAGCCCCCGCGCAACAGCGACCCCGCCGACCCGGGGCCTGGCGCCCCCGGCGGGCTCTTCGCGTGGCTGCGCGGGCGCTGCCTGGGCCGCGGGGCCGCCGTGGACCCGGCCCGGGACACGTTCGGCGCCATGACCGGGCTGTACGGCGCCATCCAGCCCGCGGACTCCGTGTCCCTCAGCACCCGCACGCACGGCGCCGTCTTCAACCTCGAGTACTCGCCCGACGGGTAGGTGTGCTCAGGATCCCGGCCCAGGTGTGCCCGGAGCTCCCGGTAGCGGTGTGCCGGGGCTCCGCGGCTCGGTGTGCCCGAGGGTGCCCATCCAAGTGTAGCCGGGGATCCCGAAGCGCAAGGACCGTTCTGGTGACCAGGTGTCATGGCTCTTTACATCAGCAGCACCCCTGGGCTGTGATTTAATTTAGTGGGGCAAGTGTCTGGCCTGAGGTGTCATCCTGCGCTCCTCCCACCCCACCTAGGTGGAGCAGAGACTCTCCCTCTCCAGGAGGAGAGGGGCCGGGGGTGACAATCCTGCTAACGAGTGCCCAGCTCCGAGGGTCCCCCCGGTGCTGCTGAATCTGTATTTTGGAAGGTTTTAGTGAAAAAAACCCGACTGGTTTGCCAAAGGGCAAATAGATATTGGAGACAAACCTTTGATTCAGCGTTACTTTTTCTGTTGCAGAATCCCTGTAAGGTATGGGCAGAGGGGAGCGGGTGGCACAGGGAATCTGTGGCATGACAGGCACCTGCTGGAGGGCAAAACCCAGCAGAAACATGGAGTTTTCTGTTCTGCTCCCTGCAGGTCAGTGCTGACTGTCGCCTGTGAACAAACTGAAGTCCTGCTCTTTGATCCAATATCTTCAAAGCACATCAAGACTCTCTCTGAAGCTCATGAAGACTGTGTAAATAATATCAGGTAGGTCAGGAGGGGTGTTTTGACATAACTCAGCCTATACTTAGGCATTATAGTTTAAATCCCTTGCCGCTTTCTTGGGGTAGAGTGGAAATAGCAGGAGTCTAAATCCACCACTATTTTTATCATGTAGTATTTTAGCTTTTAAATTTAGGGGTTTTAAGGTGTTCTGGTTTTGGGAATAGATTTTGAGGTGTGAATTTAAAGTATCTTCTAACAATATTGCAACTGCTCTTCACTCAGATTCTCAAAGCAAAAAAAAACCACTCCAAAAACCCAAACCAACAACCAACTACACAACAACAAACAACTTCAACCAAGAACTAAACCCAAACAAAAAACCCCAAGAAAATGGTAGAACATTTTCACGCAGAACAGCCAAATGTGATGTGGGGCGCCATGTTCATCAGATAAGTTGACGTTTTTCACAAGCTGGTTGTCCTTTTTACAGAAGGCTTATGTTTTATATCAGTCTGTCCAGAAAGCTGGATTAAAATGCATGTCTGGCGCAAAGGAACTGAACTCTGTTCTGCACGCAGTTCCTACAGCATTACCTCAGCCTTGTTCAGGTTAATGGGCAGGATTTCTGTCACCGTAGCACTGCAGAAGTTCCTTGTAGTGGGCATCAAAAATGCTTACTATTTAGCAAAGTTTGGGATTTTTCCCATGATAGCTGGTTGTTGTTCATTTTTCAGAATTGTTGCTGCTTTCGCATGGTGTAGCTCTAGGCTTAAAGGATTTTTCATATGTTTTTTTTGGATGGGTGTCTTGTTCCTTTTACCTCAGGGAGGTAATTATTCTTAATTGAGCGCCTTCATTGAATGAATTCCAAATATAAACAAGCATGCTTTGTCCTTCTGAAAGTAAAGGCATGCTTGAATTCCAGTGGTGCTCACCTTCAATCTGCATAGTGCAAACTCAGTGATTTCATCTATCCATTTTCTCACTGAACCAAATAAGTTGTGTCTGTGTGTTCTCAAACAAGGTCTCATCTTTACTCGGTGTTTTTGAATAGCCTTGTATTTGCTTCAGTAAACGCTAGACTCCATTTATGCAGTTTATTTCCTAGGTGTGCTTCTCCCAGCTTCAGCGAGCTGAGTGCTGTCCAGACGGGGAGCATACTGACTGGGGGTGTTCTCTCTGAGCACGTGCTTCTCTGGTGGTTTGGCTCTTGTGTGATTTGCACACAATTGATTAACACACGAACCCCCTAAAAAACCCCCAAACCAAACTTCTGCTGTGCTTCTGTGTGTGCTCGTTGGCTGCTACAGAAACACAGCTGGTTCGTATCCCAGCAGTTCTGCTTTTAGCACATACCCTGTTACGGCTAAAAAATTAGCCGTTTTCACTAGCACGTATTCTGCATTAAGTTTTGAGGGGTTTTGTTTGTGGCTGCCCTCTTATCTCTGTGTTGGCTTACACCCCTGCTGCCGCCCATTTGCTGTGCAGACAGCCCTGAGCACCGCAGTGTTTCCCTCCTGCCCCAGGTTCCTGGATAACCGACTGTTCGCGACGTGCTCCGATGACACAACCATCGCCCTCTGGGACCTGAGGAAGCTCAACACCAAAGTGTGCACACTGCATGGCCACACCAGCTGGGTCAAGAACATTGAGTACGACACCAACACGAGGTTACTGGTGACCTCAGGCTTTGATGGAAACGTGATCATCTGGGACACCAACAGGTACTTGGCTGTGCTCACCTCATGGCCTTTCTGCAGCACGCCAGGATGGGTACACCAGGCCTTCTGTACAAGATGAAAAACCTGCCTCCATAGTGGGGCTGCAATGTGTTCTGAAACACTAGCAGGAGCTTATAGCCGTTACCAAGACCTTGCATCACCTCTCTGATAATAGTAAATGGCAAGAAAGGAGCTTCTCCTCCTCCACCTAGTTGAGGTGTGAGGGCATGGGTTGGATAGTGATGTCCAGAATTAGAGAATTACTAGGCTGGAAGAGAATTTTGATGATCCTGAAGGTCTCTTCAAGCCTACTAATTCTGTGATTCTCTTGTTGATGTGCCGAAACATAGGTCTTCCTTCTGAAGAAGGTTCTGTCCTTGTTCTAGTTGTAGGAATATGTGACTTCACTCATTCCAATAAAAGGTAGGATAAAGACAGTGCTGGAAAAAAACAGTTTTGGGGTGAACAAAGTGAGTGATGCTGGAGTGGGTGTCCTGGACCATTGTGGACACAATCAGGTCCTCAAGCTGGAGCTGACCACAGCCCCCTCCTGTGCTTGTCTTGCTGTCCAGGTGCACAGAGGATGGATGCCCCCACAAGAAGTTTTTTCACACCCGTTTTCTGATGCGAATGAGGCTGACACCAGACTGTTCCAAAATGCTGATCTCCACCTCCTCTGGGTACCTTCTGATTTTGCATGACCTTGACCTAAACAAGTCTTTAGAGGTTGGCAGCTACCCAATTTTAAGAGCCAGGAGAACCACATCAAGCTCAGGTGAATGCTGGTGAGGTGGTCTGTGGCAGGTCCTCTGCTGGGGTGTTTTGTGGGGTGCTCTTGGCCAGCAGCCCACGTGTGCTGGAGTACCTGTGCGCTCATCTGTCTGGTGCTGTTTGCAGACATAACGTCATCGGGTTCCTCTGGCCATCGAGCTGTGGGTTCACCCTGTCACCAGAACAACTCAGGGCCACACTCTGAGAAAACCTTGTCACGGCCCTCCCAGCGAGAAGGTAGGAAAAGATCACTAAAAAAAGATAAATGGAAAGAAATCCTGGACTTTGATTTACTGTATCCAAAAGAAGCCAGAGTACAATAGTGAAAAACTGGTTTTTTGCCCTGTGGTTTTTAAAGGATGGTGTTGCTGAGACTTCTGTTAAACCAATAAAATCTCACTGCACGCCAAAGCCTGGGGATCTAATCAGGTTTTGTGTCTGCGAAATCTGGTAAAAGTAACAAGATCTGTATTTTACGTCAATACATTATTTTTACGTAGAGTTGCTTCTTTTGCTTGCGTTTTTCCTTGAATGAAGTTTGTACAAATGATCTTTAAGGGAAAAACCCAGAGAATCAGCGTGAACTTGGCAAACAGGTGCATACTTTGTGCACCCCTTGCAATTTCAAAGAAATGTAATGTTAATTTTTAGCTACTCATGGTTGTGAGATGCTGAAGCATATTGGTGAGAGGAGGCTTACCTGGATATCGGGGATATATTTACCTGAGGGTGAGGGAAAGAAGAGAGAAAATCTCCAAGCTGAGCAAGCATTGGAAGGAATTTTGGGAGCACATCATACAAATTTAAGAATCAGAAATTCTTACAAAAACCTCACTCTTTTTAGATTTTGCTGTAATGCTGACAGAGAGCATGAGTGTGGAAGGCTGATGTAGTTGTCGGTGTGGGCTGCTTCAATGCAGGTGTTGGCCTTTAAATTTCAAAAAAAGACGCTGTTTGAAGTGAGGACTGAGCCCATGGATGTTGGCTCAGGGTTCCTGTAACCCTTTGAGTTTCCCTGTCCTGATGGTGCAGTCCATCCTGGCAGCCATGTGCAGCTGCCACAGGTGTGACCCCATTTCAGCAGCAGGACTCTGGTGAGAGAGGTGAAGGTCAATGTGTGGATTTCGCTGAGACTCACAGTTAATTCCTCTTGCAGGGGGATCACCTAGAAATAGCCTTGAGGTGTTAACACCAGAGGTTCCTGGAGAAAGGGATCGTGGGAACTGCATCACGTCACTGCAGCTGCACCCCAAGGGGTGGGCCACGCTGCTGCGGTGCTCCAGCAACACAGATGACCAGGAGGTAACATATTACCTCATGTTCTTCTTTAAAATATGTGCAGTCAGATGTATCTTTTTTTGTTTTTAATGATCGTCTTGGTAGAACCTGCTTCAAGCCTTTTCCTTGATGCAGGAATTCATAAGACCAGCCACAAGCTGCAGATTCTGCTTCTAAAACTTGACCAGCAGTAGACAGTAGTACTTGTCCAATAATAAATGGTTTAGTTACCCTGATTGCTGATGGAAATTGAGGTTAATTTGGTTTTGGTGGGATTTTTTTTTTTTGTCTCTCTGTGTTTGTTTGGGATTTTTGTTGTTGAAGAAGGCCACTCTGTAATGGTAACCCTTTACACAAATGTAGAGGACTGAGTGGAAGTTTAGCAGATTGGTTATAAATTTTAATGCTGATCCTGTAACAATCAGACTGCTATACAACACAGAATTTTTGTAACATGAGAAATGTTATATTGTGTCAGTACTGATGATTGAGTTATAATTTTTTTTAATCCTAGAATCTGCCTTACTCTATTTTATTAATACTCATTGGTGTTTTTTCTCTTGTGGTTATTTCAGAAGGATATATGAAACAGAGCTAGGAATGCTTGTCTTGGGGCTGAAATGTAATCAACACAATATAAACTTTGTCATTGATTCTTTTAACATTTGTTTTGAGATTAAATAATAAGATGACAGACAGGGATCCTTAATGTGTCTCACAAACTGGCTTTAGAGCTGTTCGTAACCTTCCTTCAAAAATCTGTTCAAAAATCGCTTTTTTCGAGATTCCATTCCTTTTGAAGTCAAAGACATAAAATACTCAGATCTGCTCTAAGTTACGGTCAGCTGAATTTGACTTTATAGATTTAATTTAAATATTTACTAGATTAGAGTAGGTGCCTTGGCAAAGGATTAGGCTTTGCTCTCTGCAGATGAAACCTAGATTGGAAAGAATATATCTAGCACCCATTTAATTAAAATAGCAGCTTTAATGCTGGGCAGCTGCTTTGCTTGTATAGTTCACAGGGATGGAAGTGCTGAGGCAGTGGCCTGCTCTGGGTGCTCATTGAAGAGAAGGTCAGCAGGAGCATCACTGTCCTGTGCCATTACCTGTTCATATGAAGTGCAGGGGGAGGGAATGTGTGTTTGCAGTGCTTTACTTCTCTTTCAGTGTCCCTTTCTTTGCCTCTCCCTTTAGTGGACTTGTGTCTATGAATTCCAGGAAGGAGCCCCGGTGCGCCCCGTGTCCCCACGCTGCTCCCTGCGCCTGACACACTGCATCGAGGAGGCCAATGTGGGCCGGGGCTACATCAAGGAGCTCTGCTTCAGTCCCGACGGCCGCATGATCTCGTCCCCGCACGGCTTCGGCATCCGCCTGCTGGGCTTCGATGCGCACTGCAGTGAGCTGGTGGACTGCCTGCCGCGGGAGGCCAGCCCCCTGCGCGAGATCCGCTCGCTCTACTCCCACAACGACGTGGTGCTCACCACCAAGTTCTCCCCCACACACTGTCAGATCGCCTCGGGGTGCCTTAGCGGACGTGTCTCCCTCTACCAGCCAAAGTTCTAGGCACAGCAGCGGCGCCTGTGGATGGACGTTTGTGGGTTTTACTTCAGCTGAGTGGAAGTGTGCTCTCTCCAAAATCTCTGAATCCAGAGAAGGTCACGGTTACCGTTACCTCGGGACATGACGGTGGAAGGATTTTTCAGGCCAGCACCATGCAGATCCTGGTCCTGCATCCGTGAGCCTGCGGCCCCGTGCCGTGTCCCGGCCCCACCAGCAGACCTCTGTTCCTGCTGATCCTGTGCCATCGGGCTGCTGTCCTGCTGTGTTTGTACCCTGATACTTGATTGTTTCCTTCAGCACAACTCCAATGGGCTGTTTGGAACAACACAGAGGGGCAGGGTGCCCAGGTACCTCCTGTCCTAGAGGAGCTGGACTGCCTCACCTCTGCTTCCTCTTCAATCACTGAAGCAACTCTGTCGTGATTAGTAGATAATGGGCTGCTTGTGTACGTAAGCAACACGGTTAGTTACTCTCACAAAAAAAAAAAAAAACCAAAACCAAAAAAAAAAGAGAAAAAGGAATTTTGCTTTCATTTCTATGTTAATCTGGTTGTCATTGGCTAGAAAAATGAGCTTTGGTCTGGCTTAGGCTGGGAGGGACCACTGGAAGCCACCCAAGCCCACCCCCTTGCACAGGCAGGCTCCCATCGAGCCCGCCACTCAGCACTAAGGAAGACCCTGGCCCAGATGATCTCTCTGGGTTTGTGCAGCAGGGCAGCACTGGTCCCTCCTCTGCCAGGTTTCCACATCATTCCACATCTGAATCATGGTGGCTTTCTGCTGATGTTTGGGTATTTCCCACCTGGCTATATTTTTCCAGACACACCTCGCCTGCATTCTTGCTTGGGGAGAAATTCATTTGGATGTGTCCCTGGTATTGCCAAATTAGCCTTTCTTCACATGTGCTGTCCATTTGGGAGGGGTTTAAAAGCAAACCTGTCAACAGTGAAATCTACCTGGATCTAACCAGGCTTATCATCAGGTATGAAACGCTATAATGCTCACTCTGGTAAGAGGGTCTGGAGTGGAAGCCATATGAGGAGCAGCTGAGATCACTTGGTTTGTTCAGCTTGGAGGAATCTGAGATGAGATCTCTTTGTGCTCTTGAACATCCTCCTGTGGGGCAGTGGAGGGGCAGGTACCAATCTCCTCATTTCTGTGACAAGGGACAGCACCCAGGGAATGGCTGGAGCTGTGTCAGGGCAGGGTTAGGCTGGAGGTCAGGGAAAGGTTCTTCCCCCAGAAGGTGCTGGGCACTGCCCAGGCTCCCCAGGGAATGGGCACAGCCATGAGGCTCCCAGAGCTCCAGGAGTGTTTGGACACTGCTCCCAGGGATGCACAGGGGGGATTGTTGGGGTGTCTGTGCAGGGACAGGGGTGGGACTGATGATCCTGGGTCCCTTCCAGCTTAGGGTATTCTGTGATTCAGTGGTCACACTCAAAATGTGAATGTCAGATTTCAGCCCTCAAGTTAAGAGAGCTAACCTTGTAAATGCACAAGTATTTCAGTCTTGTATATCCATATCAGTTTATAACATTCTCATCACTTACATGTTCCAAAATGAGGGGTTTTTAGTATTTCACTGAAGTTTTGCAGACCAGTCACACACTCAGTTCAGCAGGGAACTTTACCTGAAAGGACTGTCACCTGCTGGTGTTCAGGTTCACTCTCTCTGGCTCAATGGAGCACACTTGTTCAAAGCTGACTCTTACAAAGCCTTTTGCAAAACGTTTTTGGGGATAAAGACAACATTTATGGACATGAGAGCTGGAAAGGTAAGCCTGAGGACCCTCCTGTAGCTCTGTATTTATGTGGTAGTATACCTTGGTGTTGGTGCAGAAATCATTGAAACTTAAGCCTTCTCTGCATTATGAGAGAAAAAAATTCCCAAGTTTCCTCTTTTGGAGAATTTCTTAGGTAATATGAAGCCTTCAATTTTGTGTGTTTGGTAATCTAAGGGAAAACATCCCTTCTGCTGGCCTGAGTCTGCATGTGGGGCAGGTGGGTCTGAGTTGTTAAAGCAGCTCAGGGCATTTCCCTTGGCTGTGGTTCAACACCCTGGGAGTGAAGTGTGCGAGTGAAGTGTGTGGGAGGGAAGGAGACTTTGGGACAAGCACGGGATACAAGATTTTTCTGCAAAGGCAGAGCTACAAAGATTTTGTAATGGGCCAAGCTGTTTGGGGGGAAAAAAAAAAAAACAAACAAAAAACAGGTCCTGCCTGGACCGTGAGCTTTTCCCCAAGTGTTTGGTGTCCCAGTGCCAGGCTGCTGTTTTCTCACCTTATTTAATGTTTCCTTACGCATCATGGAAGGGACTACAGGGACACTTGAGAGAATCAGAGTTCTCACGGGCTTGCATAGCGTTTGTTTTGGAGGTGAAGGAGCACCTTCAGGACCAAAGCGGTTCGTGGGTGTCTGTTTCAAAGGCTGGTTTTGTTTTTTTCTGTCAAAACCTCCTCAGACTGGTGGATCCCTAGTGACTGTAATGCTATGCCTGTGAATATGCACTGAGTGTTACCTTTTTAATTCTACCTCATAATACGCTGTGTTTTACACCAGTATTGTGCTGAGCTTTGGACACTCACCTTTCTGTATAAAGGACCGTTACCCCAAAGGGACGGGTGTGTCACCACTCCTTGATAGCACCTGTGGTTGGCTGACGGGCCCTGCCTGGCTCCAGAACTGGCAGCTCGCATGGTGGAGGGGTTTGGTCACCTTGATGCTTTTGTAGCATGTCCAGCAGATGCATAAAATGACAGAAGCTGTACATGTATGCTGTAGAGATGTTACTTAGTTTTTCTGATGACATTTGTAATAATAAGTTTGAATTAGAGTAAGTAGGTAAATCTTAGATTTTGGTCATTCAATTGATTAGTCCTTTTCAACAACACTTGGAAGTTTTCCATTAAGGCTTTACCATGTTTTACCTGTGAAGTTCACTTCACAGTGGCTTACAGTTGACATTGCCTCACACTCATGTGGTGGTGCAAGTGTTTTCAGTTCTCTCTCAGTAACACTACTTAAACAATGAACTTATGTATTGGTGAGCTTTGGGTTATTTCTAGGTAGTCAGAAAAAAAGTTTATCTTCTAGTTATGTTTCAAAAATTGAACGCTCAACCTCGAGAAGTGTATAGAACTGTGAAACAACTGTAAGGAAGGATTTCCAAGGGAGATGAAGGACTGCGCTTGACAGACAAGGAGCGGGTGGCTCACACCCGGGGTGTCTGTGAACTGGTGTTGCAGCAATGGATTAATTCCACAGCGTTTCTCGCGGGGCCAGAGCTCTCCTGAAGAGCATGCAGTGCGTTGTTGATGGTTTCGTACTCGTGAGCTCCCTGTGAGAGAATGCCCAGCTGCGGCGCTGCCTGGCAACCACGGATCCCTGCGGGGAGGTCACGGCCGGCGGCGGCTGCAGGGGACAGAGTGGTGTCGGGGCTGGTTCTCCCTCTATCCCAGCCCTGTGTGCTCTGGGAGTGACCGCGCCGGGGGTCAGCGGTTCCCGTGTGCCCGGGAGTGGCACAGCCGGCACCGCACGGGGCTGGTCCCCAGGGCTCACAGGCACGATCCGAGCAACAAACGGCACTGCCACACCATGGGGATAGAGGAAAAGCACAGCGGTACCGACAGACACACACACGCTTGTTTGCACTCTTGGAGTCTTGGGGTAAAGACAGCTCGATGCCTACTACCAGAATTAGAATGTAAACATCAGTGGGGGGGGGGGGGGGGGGGGAGGGGTCGGGGTCTCGGTTAATTTAGTGGGGTTTTTGTTTGTTTGTTTGTGTTGTAATTTTCATTTGGGTAGCACTGATGTGGAGAAGGTTCTGACATTGTAATACATGGGTCTGTTGCTCTAGGACATAAAAACTCTTAGAAAAGGAGATACACTCTTGCCAAATGAAAGCTTTTAAAAATTTAGTTTACAAGATTCGATTCTAAAAAGTTGGAGAGAAAGAAAGAAGTCAACAACCCATCATGATTTTGACCTGCAGGAAACAGAAGCTTCTCGCTGGCTGATCTTAGGCAAAGGTGCATTTTCTAAAGCACTGAATATCCTCAGTTAAGTACAAGGTTTTTAATACAGAAACAAATTGTGCATGTAGAATATTTTGAAATACCTGAGATTTCATAGTAAAAACTGTAGCCTTTTAATACCGTATATGAAGTATCAGAACTTGCTTTGGAAGTATTGTACTTACAGCCGTACAGTAACTTACTATTTGTGGACAGTTTCTCTTGCTTGCATAATAAAGATTTAATAATTCACTGAATTGAAACATACTTTATTTGTATTAAAATGAACCATGCTCAATGGCTCTTGCCTGCCCCCTAAAATCAGGAGGAAAAACATCTCCTAGTGCGTAGATACTGGCATTCTCAAGTGTGTGTGTCAGAGTGGTGCTTTTACATGAAATTTTTCTGAAAGCGACATATGAAGAGTCAAAATTGTCTCTGAACCTCAGACCCAGGGCTACACTATTTCATTTTTGCTGGAGTAGTTGGGCACTGACCAGCTCTGGGCTTGTGCCACACTCTCATCCATGACACTCTGGGTTCCCCAACATGACAGCAGTACATAACATCTTCCACAGAGAAACAGGATGCAGATTTTCTTTTATTCCATCAAGGAGTGATTACAAAAAAAAAATGGTACTGGTAAAAATCAAATTCTGCCAGTAACAAACATCCAGTAAACATTTTATTTAGATGCAGATAATCACCACTGGGATACAGGAACTCGCGCTTGTGCCCACCCATTGCCGCTTGTGAAGCTCAGGACTGTATGATTACAACACACTGATTAAGATCAATTTTGGAAGACAGTTTCAGCAAATGGAAAACTTAAATTCAGAAAAGCAACAGCCCCTCCAAGACTTAAGAAAAAACTAAATTCAAAGTTTCTGAAAGCTCTGCTGCTCCCCATCATCCGTATTGTTTTGGTTTATATATGAATGTGTAGTTTAATTAAAGAGGAAGCCCTCAGTGAGAATTCACACACTTTTTGTTGGGACCCTCACCTAGCTCAGGGTTGTACTTGCTCTTCTGTCCCTGTATCTCAAGCCTGAAGTCTTCTCTCTCTCTCAACTCCCATGTCTGTAAGACACAGATTTCTGTCGGTCCTTTTCAATGTCTGCCTACAGAAGTCCTGAAATGTCTCCAAGCTCTCCACTTTTCCTGCCTCCCTGCTTCCAAGGTCATCTTTGGCTTTTCATCTCCTCCATACCTACAGACCTCCACTGAAGCAGGTAATCCAGGAATCTCACCTTGCCTCTGCCACTCTGTCTTGCAGAACCATTAACAGTACACACCAAGCAGGCAGAACCCCGAGTTTCAGATAAAAGCATCTCGTGATCCGAGATTCCACAGAGGGAACTGAGAAAAGACAAAACATGGCAGTGCAAAAAGCTGTGTGAAGTGCTTGAGCAGCTGCAGGAGCTGGAGTGTCCCGTGAGCATTACAGACAGGGACACCTCCCTGATCCCATAGCTGGAGGCAACAGAAAAAGCAGCAATTAAAAAAAAAAACACAGTTCTCACAAAAAGCAGAACAAACACTGTGTTTTTTAACAAGGAAGGACAATTTAAAGCTTCAGTACTAGAGTTCGCTGTCCCATTCCTTCCACTTTTCCCTTTTCACAGGAAGGCACACGTACAAACACACACACATACACACAGAGAGATCCAGCCTGGGCTGAGGTCACACGACGTTCAGTGCTAACGGCTGGAGGACACGGTCACCACAGGCCACAGGTTGTGGTGCCTGCAGTAGGTTGAGGTGCAGTTGGGAGCTCTGCACTTCGTTCATCCCCTTCTGGATCTGTCCTTTGAGCTATGAGGACCCCAAAACATCTGAAAATGCAGTTCCAAAATTGAGACTTGGAAGATGATGAGGCAATGGAATTGTTTTTCTTCAGCCCCTCCTTGATTCTCATGTTCTAAACATGGGCAGTGGAGTGCATCCCATCACAGAGCATTAGGGAATTTTGGGAGTGATACAGACTACTTTTGTTTTCTTTTTTACACCTTGTTTTTGTCTAGTAGCTCTGTTATGGATAAACTCACCTGCCAGCAAAGGAATAGTTTAAAAAGTTCATCATAATTGCACCTAGGTTTAAATGTATCACCATTCACCCCATAAATACCAAAGGCTGGGAGGAATTACCTGTCACATGCACAGGCACTGTTCCCTGGGACTGAGGACACTGAGTGCTGACACCCCACGAGCAGGACAGGGTTACAGCAGCTTCAGCAGGAACTCATAGGTCGCGTTGATGATCCCCCAGGACAGCACAGAGCGGTGGTAGTTCAGGTGGGCTCCTCTGAAGAGGTGGACCACTTTCCTGTCACGTTCCAGCCAGATCTTCGCTAACACTTTGGAGAAGGACTGAAATTCACCACCAATCTGAGCTTGCATGCGAGTTTTGACGACATTCACAGGGAAGAACAAGATGCCCAGCACAGCGCCCAGCAGCCCCCCGCAGATGAAGTCGTTGACCAAGTGAGAGCTGTACGAGGTGGCTTCAGGCAGACACTGCTTGATGGGGCCCCGAAGACCAAAGAAGAGCACATTACTGGGCCCGTTTCGGAGCAGAATAGGTACCAATCCCCGGTAATACTCCCGCAATCCATAAGCTTTCAGCACCTTGAAAGCCTGGTAAGTGTTTGTGAACTTGTCGTGGTGTTTGTAGTCCTGCAGCAGCGTCTGGACGCGCTCAAAGGGCGTGAGCACGGCCTCGGTGGTGCCGGCCAGCGCGGCTGCGACGCTGCGCGTGAGGAGCTCCGGGGCGCGGGCCTGGCTGAGCAGCAGCGCCGAGAAATCCTCATAGAGGCCAAACATGAGCGCCAGCGTGGTGGTTTTCTGCATGAGCGGAGGCAGGATGCCGCGGTACAGCGTGCGCAGCCCGTCGCGGCGGACCTGGCACACGGCGTCCCACGTGCGCAGCCCGTACAGCTGCTGCCGGAACAGCACCTTCTGGATGGGGAACGTCACCACGATGTTGGTGAAGGCCGCGCACAGCCCGCACAGGTAGTGCTTGCCCGAGGTGTCCCGGCCCGCAGATGCCTCGGGGACAGCCGTGGCAGCGCTGCCCAGACCCATGGCGTCGGTGCTCCCACGCAGCACGGTCTGGTGCCTCCTCCCTGTGCCACAAACAACCAGGTGAGACAGCTGTGGCTGACCCCGCAGCTCTGCCCACCTACTGCATCATTCTAACATCCCGGTAAAAAAAACAGCCCACAGAGGTTGAAGGGGAAAAGCAACAAAAAGCCAGATCTGATGGATGTTGTGCCATTTCTCCTCAAGTCTAGGCGACCACAGAAGGCAACAGTTCTTTCCTTCTGTGGTCTTTCAAATTAAAACAGAAATAAATCCCCCATATTGGAATTACAAATTTCAACTGTGAAAGGTTGACCCTCATGCTAATAAAACACTGTGTGAACAACAGAGAGGCTGCCACGATACCTATGAAAAATCGAAACTAAATCAAATACACGCAGCAGCATTACTGAACCTAATCCTTACACTCTGCCTCTCCCTGTGACAGAAAACACCAGATAACACACCACCACCCACAATAGATGCACAGATGCACACAGGTGTGATTTCACTGACACAGTGCAGAAATTCTTTACGGGTCCCAGTTTACTGCCATGCAGCCTCCTCTGCATCAGCCCCCATGCTCAACGTCCACGTTCTGCTGAGAAGTTTCACAAGTTGAATTCAGCTAGGCCCAGGGTCCTGAAGGACATGTGGATACAGGCAGCTTGACCAGACAGTCTGGAGAAGTACTGCAGGGATCTCTACCTGGCAAACCCTGTTTGACAGAAGAATGGGATTATTTATTTGGCAGTTATGAAAAGATGTTTCTGCAGGTGCCCAAATCCCACCCCTGATTACTGCTCAGCCTGAGAAACGTCCGTGACAGCCATGTGAGTTCATGAGCCTCAAATCCTCCCCACCACCAGCAACACACACGAGATTCCTAGGATTTACATGGATGTTTGGGGACAACAGACCTGCCTGGCATGAGGAGTTACCAAAACTAGGAGGGGAGAAAAAAAGGAGGAAGGAAAAGCAAAGGACGGGCGAGAGAGAAGGAAGCGGGGAGAAATACGGAGGAGAAAATGGAGGGAAGAAAAGAGCAGGGGAGAAAAAGACAGAAAAGGAAGAGAAAGGATGGGGAGAAACACCGGGAAAGTCGCTTATTTTCCGAAGCTCCCGCTGCCTTTGATGTGAGCAGCGTCTCCGTCCCCTGGGGAAGCCCTGGCGCTCCTGGTCCGGGAGTGTCCCGAAAGGCTCCCGGCGTGGCCCTCCCCGCTCTCGGGCGCGGGAGCCGAAGCTCTGCGCTGCCCGCGCACATGCCGGGGCCGCGCCCACTCCCCGGCACTACCGATCCCTGCCGACACCGTGTTCTGCCTCGCAGTGCCCACACCGGCACAGCCGGCGCTTCCCGGTGGGACTGCAGTCCCAGCACCGGGGCCCAAGGTCAGTCCGGCGGCGGCGGCTGCGGCCCAGCCGGGCCCAGGGAACCGCGACCTGCTGCTCCCCTGGCGCCTGCGCGGCCGCCGCACCGACAGAGCCCGCGGCGGGCGGGACGCACCTGCAGGTGGTGCTGCCATAGCGGGAGCGGGCCGGGACCGCAGCGGGAGCACACCGGGAGCGGGATGGCGGCGCCCCAAGCGCCCGGCCCGGCGCGGCCTCGCGCCGCTCTCTGACGTCACCGCGCCGCCGTGTGACGCCACCACGCCACCGGACGTGACATCCATCCACGTGACATAGGCCACGCCTCTGTGCGTGTCCACCAATCAGACGGCGATGTCCATCTAGCCACGCCCCCGGGGGCAGAAGCGAGCGGGTGGCGGAGCGGGCGCGGGCCGGGCTGGCTCGGGTCCGGCCGGCCGGCTGAGCTCCGCTCTGCTCGGGGCCGAGCCGGGCTCTTTGTCCCTCCTGTGGCCGCAGATGGTCCCCGGTCGGACCCCCCCAGGTCGGACCCACCCAGGTCCCTTGGTCCCGGAGGGCTCGATCCGCGCGGCTCCCCGGGAGAGGTGGATCCGCGTTGCCCGCAGTGCCTGTCGCAGCGGACGGAAAGCGCCGGCGGAGTCTCTCCTCTGTTCGGGGTTGAGTTAGTTTTGTTGTAGTTCGGTAGCAAATAGTAACGGCTCGGTTTTATTTTGGTGTTTATGGCTGCACAAGGCCGGGCAGTTGAGAGCCTCGTTACCCTTTACCGCACGGGCCCTGCAAGCGGCGGAGGCGCAGCGAGCGCGGCCAGGGTCTGAGGCGGAGGGCGCGGAGACTCCGAGTCCCCCCGAGCTCTGCCCACCTTCCTTCTCCCCGGCCGCGGTGCCCCAGCTGGGGGTGCCATGCCGGGGCGGTGGCGGTGAGGAACGCTGCCACCAACTCCTGTCCGTGGCAGAGCTGGGCCGGCGCGTCTGCGTTCGGCTTGGTGAGTGTTTGGCTTCGGATGCTTTCTGCTTGATCCCTCTCCTGGTTGGAGGGTCCTGCTGGCGTCGCTGAGGTACAGAGAGAGTCACACCTTTCTGAGCGAGACCCCTGTTCTTGGCAGGACCCGCAGGCTGTGGCACACAGCCCCTCGTTAAACGATGTAATTCTGACTGCCCTTGAGAAAGTGGAAAGCCCAGAACAGCCCATGTGGCTTTGCTGGCCCATGAGCATTGAGGGGGCTAAGGGTGACAATGGCCAGTACCCATGTGTCTGAGCAGCACTGGTCAGCTGTACCCTGGATAGGCATATCCAGCATGGATTTGCATATTCCTGTCACCATGGGGTCCTTCCCTGGTCAAGCTTTGCACTTCGTGTGCTGGCTGATGAGAGGACATAGTCTCAAGCTGTGTTAGGGGAAGTTCTGGCTGGATATCAGGAAGATTTTTGTCTCGGGGTGATTAGACATTGGAATGGGCTGCCCAGAGAGGTGCTGGAGTTACTGTCCCCGGAGATGTTTAAGGAGTGACTGGATGTGGCACTTTGTGCTATGTTCTAGTTGATGAGGTGATGATTGATCAAAGGTTGACTTTGATGATCTCAGAGGTCTTTTCCTATCTCAATGGTTCGGTGATTCTGTGATTTTGTCCTCACCTCCAGAGGTGCCAGTGGTGGTTGGTGTCTTGGCGGTGGAGCTGTAGTAGCTCCTGTGCCACTTCTGCCTTCCCAGCCTGAGCTGCTGCAGCTGCAGAGCTGGCATGAGCGTTGTCTGGGCTGCCTGCAGCACAGCCTGGTCCAAACAGCCCGGCATGGAGCTGTGGTCCTGGAGACAGGCCTTCTGGCAGCACTGCCCAGCCTCCAAAGCCAGGACCATGCAGGACCTGGAGTCCCACAGGCACCTGTTCCAGTGATGGAGAGGCTGGTGCCATGGGAGTGAGTTTGGCAGCCTGAGGCTGCCCCGGCCACCGCTGGCCCCTGTGACTGGCTGGAGTTGCCGCCGGGCACACAGGGAGCAGGGTGAGGTGCTGCAGGGTGAGGTGGGGCAGGGCAGGCTGGGGCATGTGAGGCTGGGGCCAGCACTGTCCCACAGCCGGCCAGTGCCCCTGCCTGCCCACCCCACCTGCTGCTCTGCTGCTCCAGCTGTGTACGGGGTGTGCTGTGGAACCCCAAGGGGGACGCTGGGGACAGCAGGTGACAGAGCAGGACAGCCAGCTGCAAACACCTCACACGGGACCTGGAGCTCAAGTCTCTGCAGCAGGAGCTCCAGCAGGACAAGGGAGTTCAGCCTTTGTCTAACTCTCCACCGGGCTGCATCATCTGACAGTGCCTTTCAAGGCTGCGACGGGAGAGCATTTATTTACTCATAAGGGCAGGTGAAACTGGAAGGAAACAGCTTTAGGGACCTTACCTATGCTGAGCACTGCAATACAGGACAGCAAACTGCTATGCTACTCTTCTCTCTCCCTGTGAGTGCTCCCATTTGAAGGTCATCCTACCTTTGTTAACTCCTCCTTTGAAAACCCCGTCCCTACAACACCATATATGATCTCACGACCCTACCCCTGCTCTTCCACTTCGTCTTCATCCCCGCCCCGGGTGGGGGTAATAAATGGATTCTCGAGCTCAAGGAAAGAGACTTGTCTCGTCTGTTTCTCTGCCGGCGCCTGTACCTCCCTGGACGCGATAATCACTGTTGACACTCGATGCAACATCTCCCTGCTGCTCTTCCAGCTCCTTTCCTGTGGCTGACCAGCCCAGATGAAAGGCAGGTTGCTGGCAGCTGCCCGTTTTCTGCACACAGTGGTGTAATCACAAGGGGAAGTATTAATCTGGGTGCAGATTGAAGTTACATAGTTAGGCCCACTCGAGCGTGTGAAAACACAGCTGCAGAGACTGGGGGGCTGTAGTGTCAACCCCTGGCCATGCCCCTTACCATGGCCAGTCCAGCCTGGTGCCTGCTTCAGTCAGAGATCAGCTGAGAGGAGGGGATTTTGGCTGGGGACACAAACTGAACACTGAGCTGAGGTTTTCCCTCAGCATCATCTCACCCTGCAGTTGCCCACAGCTCTCAGCTCTGTGCCAGACAGGATGGTGGTGGTGAGGGCTGGGTACCATCACTGCCAAAATCCCCGGTGCCGGCAGTGCTGTAGGGCTTGGAGGTTCCTTTCCAGCCACCTGTCCAGAGCAGGACCATCCCCAAGGGCTGGGGGAGCCCAGGCTTTGGGCCCATTTTTCATTCCACGACTCTAAAAGACTGTAGATGGAAGTTTTAGAGGTGGGGAGGAAGAGGAGCATTCCCTGCCCCAGCTCCCAGTGTGAATTTGCTCAGGTAGGAATTACCATCTGGAGTAGGAAGCAGAAGTATTTATTAGCAGGAATTGCTGGCTGTGAGTCGTGGGCTCAATGCAGTCTGAATGGGAGCACAGCAGAGGGGCCAGAGCTGGGGGTCCTTGCACAGCCCAGACAAGGCCCAGGGTGAGCTGTGTGGACATGGCCATGGCCTCTGCAGGCAGCTGAGTGTGCCCGAGGGAGATGGGCCATGGTCACATCCCTCTGGGCTCCACGTGTAGCTGAGACACTGAGTGAAGCATGCGTCTGCAGTGGGCAAATAAAAGGAGGTGTAATTTAATTACCTTCTGATCTCTGTTGTTTGTTGAAGTGGGCTATCCAAAGGAAATTTGTAATTATTTCTTAGCACTTATCTGTTTTTAAGACATGATTTTGTTTGTCTGGAAAATATTGAACACCTCTGCTGTGTAAATATTTAACTACTTTCTTTGAGAAAGTCGGATAGTAATAAGCAGTGCCAGTGACTCCAGTCTGCCAGGTTGCAGGTGCACAGGGACTGCAGAAGAGAGAGCTGTTCCCTTTGGTTACATCCTACAGCTGTAGGTGCTTGCCCTGCTGCCTGCAGGTCTCACTCTGGGGAACAACGTCCTCCACTGCAAGTTTTGGGCAGTTCTTATGCCTGTCCTGGAGCAGCCTGACCACGGACAGCAATGTCCACTCCAGCTGCGAGGCCAGGCTGGATATCCACAAGGGAGCCAAGTGCTTGTCCTCCTGCTCCCACACCAACCCCAAGGCATCCATGTCCCAGGTCAGGTAATGCCCACCTATTGTCAGCTGTTCTTCTGCCTATTCCTTAAGCTGTTGTTGATGAATTAGACTACAGCTAACCCCGAGTGCCAGGTACAGCACAGTGCTGCCCGAATGTCCTGGCACAGTGTCCTGCTTTGTCTGATGGTGCTGGCCTCAAAATCACTGAACATGGAGGGGATCCAGTGAGGGTGTTTATGAGACAGGTGTCCTGTGACCAGCCAGATCATCCAGGCTGCTGAGCCTGCACTGCCCACAGTGGCTGCAGGTGCCAGGTTCCTCCTCCAGGGCTGTGCTCTGAAACAGGGGCTGGGTGTACAGTGGATTTTTCTTTTGGTTAGAAACTTGACCTTGACTCTTCTCTCCAGAGGGAATAATCAAGGAAGTCTTGGTTCATGGTGTGGGAGAGGACACAGTGGCACTGTAAGACCCACATTGCTGAAAGGTCAGGACATGTGGGTTCCCAGATTTATAATGATGCTCCCATCTGGTCTTCCAGACCCACAGAGCAGGAAAGTCAGGTGGGTGAAATAGAGAGCACTTTGAGCACCTTAGTCTCACAGTTTCTCAATCAGGATTCCAAACCCATCTCCCTTCAACCAGTTTTTGGGCAGTCCCAGTATTGGAGTCAATCCTTGTGCATGCTGATGCTCTCATTGACCAGAACTTGCAGTCCCTTAGAGGTGTTAGCTCTACACCTAGCTCTAGGAAATCAGAGAAAGTAGATTTTTCAGAAAAGCAGAACATTCTGTCTCAATTTCCCAACTGCTTCTGTCACACCTGGGTTTTGGAACACCCCTGGCATGGTGTCGTGTGCCTGCCCTGCTCTGCCCCATTCCCCCTAGGAGGGTAAACCCTGGGAGCATTTCTGTGGCTGCTCTGGCCCCACTGCAGTGCCCCTGTGCGTGGGTGTCCCTCCTTCCCAGGTTTGACCCGGCGTGGGTTTTAACCAACCCCAGCACGGCCTCCAGCAAGAGGGGACCTTGGGGTCCCAAGTGGTGGCCAGTGCCCAGATGGGCTCCAGCTGCACCAGCAGGATGGTTAGGGGCTGCCACAGATACAGGACCATCTTCTGTGCCACTCTCTGACCCAGAGTGGGGGGCTTCTCACTAGCTTCTCAGACCCTGTTTCTCCAGAGCCATGCAAGGAAGCATTTGTCATTCTCATCCCCCTCAGGGATGGGGGCCCATGCTAGACCAGCTTCATCAGCACCTAACCCTAACCCTAAAAAAAAAAAATTGCTGGGAGAACAGCTGTTTATGTCTCCCTCTTTCCCACTGAGGCACGTACTGGGGTAATTTACAAGCAAGAAGGTCCATAGTGATGCTATTTTGGTTTTTACCTTTCTTTTCTTTTCTATGTTCTCTGTATTCTTCGCACATGCATTTGTAGCTGTGTAGCCTATTGCATTAGTGGCTAGTTTTCCCAGTAATTTTTCAAGCTCTTTCCCTAGGCAGAAAGACAAAATGAATTCCAGAGCTCCAACCCCGAGGGTAGAAGGCCCCAGTGCTCTCTTAGTTCTCCTGGCTACCAAGGTTGAGAACAGTTTTTTGAGACACATTTCATGGACAAAGTACAGCTAGTACCAAGGGAAGGCTCCAGAGAAGGGCCTTGACTGGGGAAAGGGGGAATTCCATGACCACTTGTCCTCCTAATTGGTGCTTTTTTGTCAATTATGCTCATGTGCTGAACTTACAAAAACTGTATTCACCCTGTGTGGGGAGGCTTTTGTGTACATCTTTCTTTAACTGACCCTGAAAGCCTTCAAATAAAGATCCCTTTTTATATTACCTCCTTACTAAAAAAATATCTTGAGCTTCATTTCCAGGTAAGGAAAAAGACAAAAGTACAGGAAATGTGCTCCTGGCAGCTCCCATGGCATGCCTGCCTCGGCCCCAGCCTGGACAAACCCCTCATCCTGGAGGCCTGCAGCACCATTCACCTAGGAACTGTTGACTTTGCAGTTACTTTGTCAGCAACTGTCCGTGTTTGTGCTGGGAGGTTCAGGGATGGACACTGTGTTCCATGTGTCTCTCCAGCAGCCAGCAGAAATGCCCCTGTGGCAGTGGTCAGCAGTGTCTGGGGAGAATTAGAACTGAGGTGATCCTCCTCAGCTCAGCCTGGGGTGCCATGTCCAGCTCTGGGCTCCTCAGTTCCTGACACATGGACACACTGGGGGGGGCCAGTGAAGATGCTGAAGCATCACTGCTAAAAGTAACAGTGGAGGGAACCAGGGCAACTCAATCTGGAGCAGGGAAGGCTCAGGGGGACCTTGTCCACGGCTATAGAGACCTGCAGGGAAGGTGCCCAGGGACAGGCACAGAGGATGAAAGGACACTCCCTCTGAACGTCAGGAAACACTCCTCCACTGTAAATTTGTGGAGTTCCTGTAACCAGAGACACTCCAAAGTCACACGACCACAGTCCTGGGCACCTGGCTCTGGTGGCCCTGAGCAGGGAGAGAGACTGGACGAAGAGACCTCCAGAAGTCCCTTCCAACCTCAACCAGTCCAATGGATTACTTGGAGCCTGCAATTCCCCCAGCACTAATGATCCTCTCTCCAGAACACAGGATATGTGTCACTGCTAATTGACACATAATGACCGGTGTGTGGGTCTTTAAGGGCCCAAGAGAATGTACCAAACCCAAATTACTGTCTGAAGCAGTGGTATCCCAGAGATGATTTCCTCTGACATTCCATGCTCTTTTTATACACCAGTTTGAAGGTTTCTGTTTTTCACAAGCCCTCCTGACTCCTACAGCCTTACAATGTAAACAGCTTCCGTGAGGTTGATCACCCAGGAGAGTGAAAATTCAGAGAAAGCAGACTAAAGTATCTCTCCAAAGAGCTGGGAAGCCGCAGTGGCCTCATACTCATTGCTCTCCCTGAATGTGGTACCAGCTCCAAATCACAGAACTCTCCCTCCCCCAGGAAAATAGCCAGGATAGGAGAAGTGACAAAAACTGTGAACAACAGTTTTTGAACACACAATTACACTGACACTCCAGAGAAACAAAAAGGTGTAAACCACACTCTTTGTCTCCCTGGTTCTGACCTTGAACCTGGGAGGGGCTATGAACCAGAACCAGCCACACAAGTGTCAGGGGAGAGAACCTGCCACCTCAAACTGTTCCCTTGTGCTCCACCACACCCACCATTTCACCCCCACCCCAGACAAACTCAAAAAAAAAAAAAAAAAAAAAAAAAAAAAAAAAAAATTTTATTATAGGTTTTTCTATATAAATAGAAAAAAAGCAGCATTTTATTGAGGTGAAACCCTCAGCCTGGGTTTCAGCAGGGTGAGGGCTGATGCTAGACCCCAATCCAGCAGATGAAGGCATCCCCATGACATTCTGAGGGAGGGGCTGTGTCTCCCCTAAAACTAGCTGGGATTCTCAGTTCATTTTCTTGCGCTTCCGCTGTCCCTCTGGTGCCCTCTGCACGGGTAAGGGCAGAGACAGGGTGCCCAGCTTGTGGTTCTCGTCATTCTCCAGCCCTGGCCCTCCCTTGGCCTTGGACACCCTGAGCCGCAGGGCCTTGGCAATGTCCAGTATCCTGGAAAACATCGGAGAATACCATCAGTGGGGCTGAGCCCCCCGCGCCATGACCCTGCAGGCACCCACAGCCCTCTGGAAGTGTCTCCGTGGTACAGGGATGCCACAGAGGAGTCGAGAGCCCTCCACGGGACAGAATACTGCTGGATTTTCCAGCAGGTCCCAGCCTCCTCCATGATTTCCCACAGCATTATGAGGCTCTGTGTTTGCAGCTGCAGGGCAAGCACAACCCAAACCCGGGCATTAACTGCCAAAACCAACATGGATTCCTGGAAAAGCTTAGTTCCAGAAAGAAAAACAAAAAGGGAAAATGGATGGAAACCAACAGCAGAGGCTGCTCTTAAAACCAGTACTACAGATCAAAGAATAAAGATGACTGTGGGCAAAATAAGCGATGGCATCAAGACTGATGAGGAAGTTTGAAAACCAAGTGGTGACCAAGGACTTTGGTAAGACCCAGTATAACTCAAGTTTTGGCCAGAAAGCCTGACCCAGTGAATGCTGCAGTGCCAAGGACAGGAGCACAGGTGGAGAAGTGCTGCAGCTGCCAGGTGACTCCTGGGAAACGCAGGCCCTGCACCTATCCACAGACAACTGCCTATCCTGCCCTGAAAAATTAAAACCCTACCCAGGTCCATAGCTGCTTCAGAACACTCCCAGGGTCTTTCTGTAGGAGGATCTGGGCAGGTGTGAACAAACAGGATGACTCACCTGCTCTCTGGGAGCTTCATGTCATTCTGCAGGACAGTGAGATCTGTCTGGAAGTTGTTAATGTGCAAAGCCAAGGCAATGACATATGCGGTGATTTTAGCCTTCATCGATGCAGAGATTAAATTCTGGATGCTGTGTGGCAAGAGGGAGAACTCGTGAGATGTGGAGTGTAAGAGTGGTCCTGATGGTGTCTCTGTGGCTCCTGGAGCTGAGCTCTGCCATACCTGTCTGTGCCTCAAGAGCATCACACACCATCCCTTACCTGCCATCGTTGTAGGTCAGTGAGGTGAAATTCTTCATGAGTTTCCTGCTGATGATGTGTGGGCATTCAGGACCCATTGGATCTAGGGCAGAAAGGAGCTTTGCAGTGGAATGAGGAACACACACTCTTACCTTGCACTGCCCACCCACCACAGCAGCACACGTATCATCCTGACACTTATCCTGGAATATCAGAACATTCACATGGAAAGGGACCCACCAGGATCAGAGTCCAGCCTGAGGAATCTCATCATTAATTGCCTCTTCCCAGGAACACAACAAACCTAAAAGGAACCTCAGTGCTTCATTTCTACGTCTCATAATTTTTCAAGCCTGAGAGAATCCTAACAGCTTTTGTTTTCTTAGTAAAAAACAAATTCCCACTTCCATACTCTACAATCTAAAATGCATACACACACAACTATGCACATACTTCTGTGCCTAAAAATACTGTTAAAGCTGTGACCACACTAACAAGGCCCTACTATCACCAAGTCTGGTCATTCCCACATCCTCCTTAGACACGTCCTGTGGGGGACTCTTGTGTCTCCAGCAACAAAGGAACATATTTAAAGCCAGGCTTGCCACTTCCTTCTCCCTCAGCACTGCCAAAGACTGACAAAGCCACAAAAGTTCTAAGGAAGATGGCAAGTCTGGAAAATCTCAGTCAAAATGTGTTGTGCGGTGCTGTTTCAAAAGCAGGACCCTGAGCATTGCAGAGGTATGATTCACACACTCAGCTGATGAGCAAAGGATAATGAAGAAATTGCCAAAAGTATGTGTTTATGAGCTGAAAACTCTCTTACGCTTCTTCTTGATCACTTTCAGGTGACTGAACTTGATAAGGGTGTCCAGGAACCAGAGGCATCGAGCTTTGTGGTCTCTTCTCTTCTCATCAGCGGGCAGGAACTTCAGCTCCTCCAAAACAAAGGAGCAGTGGCTGCAGGCAAGAGAGGGAGTTTAGCTCCCTAGAGGGCTCCTTGCTGCTGTGTACGCAACTATCCCCCTCCCCAAAGCAGATGTTGCTCTGCCACACTTGGATCCAGTGTCCTCCCTCTACCCCAGAGCCATAGCACTGGCAGCAGCCGCCCTGCTGCCCCTCAGCCAGGATGTGGCCACTGATACTGGCGTTACCTTTTCTCCTCTGCTCTCTTGGCCATCTCCTCTGCAGTGATGTTGGCCAGGGCAGCTGCTGGCACCTGCAGTGCGTCGTACTCGGCAGGAGACAGGACTGGCAGGATTTTAAGGAAAAGAACAGCCTGGGCTCTCCCTTCAAGGTAGGTCAGTTCTGTCCACACTCACTTGAGAAGTAGGCAAGGCAAGGGGCTGGAACGTGTCCAGGAACTAAGGCCTGTAGGAGACTGTGGCACAACCACAGCTCACTTCTGAAAGGCTGACCTCACCAATATTCCCTGTGGAATGCTGCCCACCAGGAGGTGGATCATCCTGCTCTCCACAGGAAAGAGGCAGATATGCGACTTGCAGGCCCCAAAACTCCAGGGCAGCACTACCTTGCTCCCAGCTCTTGGCCTATGAGAGACAGCTCAAGGCTCAACTTGCTCCCACATGATAGATGGCTTCATTGAGACTTAAAGGTGTGAGAAACCAGCATGACACAAAAAAGATACTGTCCTCAAACTTGTAAACATGCTCTGGCCTGTCAGCGTCCTCGTGGCACGGTGGGAGGAAGGCAGAGATGTTCTGCACATCATCCTGGGCCATGTCCTGCATCAGAGCTTGGGAGAGAAGCGGGACAGGAGCATTAGGATCATGCTAACCAAAATGCAAAGAGGAACACAACCTAAATCCTTCCTCTAGAAGCAAGTTTACTCAATGGATCACCATTTTAGTCACAGCTGGAGTTTTAAACATTTATAATTTCTATCAAGAACCTTCTGGTCATAAAAATCTAGAAAGGCCAGTCCAGACTAGAGAAACATCTAGGAAAGAAGGACACCAAGATGTCTGCTGCTGCAGGTGGGTGGAGCATGGTTTTGGCACCTGTGTTCCAGTGGACACCCACTTGCCACAAAGCAGCTTTGAGAGCACAGTCAATATCCACCCCCCAACAAAAGGGATGAAAGGTGGTGGGGTCTACAGTCAACAGACGTCTCTCCTGCTCATGGCAGTGACATTCTCAGGATCCCAGAAGTGCTCTGGAGGGCTCTTGTCTGCTGTCCTGCCCAGATGTCCACAGTCAGGATAGTCCCAGCTCTCTCCTGCCACACCTTGGAAGCCCCCAGGGAGGGTGAGACCACACTGTGCCGTGACCTGTCCCAAGGCTGCACCACTCTCAGAGGTAAGAAGGTGCCTTTTCAACAGCCATGCCACAGAATTCAGACCAGGTAAAGGCACTGCCTTTATCCCTGTGAACTCATATCCCACAGGAGCTTCTAAAGCAGGTAGTATGGACACTGATGCCACAGGGACCTTCCCTCATTCAGGCAACTCCAACACCAAGTCCAGCAGAACCAGAAAGAAGCAGTTCCTCTACTGCTGTCTCAGCTGTTAGACCAGCTACTTCCTCATCACTTAAAGAAACCCCTCTTCCTCCTGCCATACTTGGCATGGACAGACAGAAAAAGACACTTGGTTGAGCTGATTACACCCTGAGACAGAGTCCTCTCACCTGTCACTCCCTTGGCATCTATAACATTTGCAGCTGCTTTTGCCACAGCTGTATTCACAATGTCGTTGCCCACAGCGTTCATGCGGCGAGAGCTCAGAGCTCGCTTCTGCTTGCTGGTTCCAAAGGCCTCAATGCACAAATCCATCTGCACCAGACAGAAACACACATTAAAACACCCTGTGCACCCACCCAGGAGAACACAAAGCCCGCTGCTCCTTCCACAGCCACGGTCTCTAAGAAAACTTTAAACTCTTCACGTGGCAAAACCCGCAGGCACAGGATGTGCTGGTCTGAGAGGGGTAGGGGGTCACTGGGATGGTGACTAGCTTAAAATAACCAGGAAAATACTCCTGAGCCAGGCAATGACTGTACTGCCTCCTGGACACAGGGAGAATGCTGGTCCTCCACAGGTTTACCCCGCAGGACACCAAACCTCCCAGCCTCAAGATAAGCATCTACCTCTGTCACCTAGATAGTCACAGCAGAACATGACATGGCATCCAACTTTACCTTCTCCCTGTAGGATTTGGTCTGATAATCCTTTGTGTCATCAGGTATCAAGTTATCTATAAAACAACAAGAATTAGTGTTGAACAGAAGCAGCCAGGACAGGAATTCCTTTAGCTCTACTGATAGACTTGGCAAAGCACATCAGGATCTCCTCCTTGTGACCTGCCTAATGAAAGGACACACCAAAAATGAGAATTTAGAACAAAAAAGGAGCTTTTGCTACAAAGCCCATGGGTGCAATACATGGACTATGGCCAAACCCACATCCTGCTGCACAGTGTAAAAATCAGCTACCAAGAGATGTGATCTTTTGGGTTCTTATCACGGGTTCAATGACAAAAAACAGTCCTGCTGGATAAAATTCGCTTTTTTTCCTTGTTATTCAGGGACCCAATTCCTGATCAATCTCAGGCCTCCCTCAGCAGAACACACCCACACAAGGCTGCACTTAAGCAGTGACACTTTCAGTGACTCCCACCCTCCACACTTCCTGCTTAACTTCCACCTTGGACTTGCTGTGCTCCCCTCTCCCGCTGTCCGTCTCAGCACGCACAAGTGAAGGAACTGTCCTTGCTCCAAGGGAACAAGGCAGGAATGAGAAAGACAAAGCAACTGAGCAGCTGTGACTCCCAGCATCTCCCACCTGAGAGCAGGGGCTGCATGTTGAATATTTCAGCATTGTAGACCTCCATCTGCCCAGAGTTCTTGTCTAACACACCAACAAAGTACCTGGGGAGAACAGGGGCAGTTGATTAGTGAGAGGCAGAGTAGTGGAAGTGATTTAAATTACATGGTCTTCTCACATCCTGGCAGCTTTCCTGCCTTGCACATACAGTGAGTGCTACAATAAACCAAGTTACCCCCAAGTCATGTGTACATATTAAAACAGAAAGACTTGCTACTCTAAGCACATGCAGAAGTCCTAAAACAACTGAATTAGGTGAAGTGTAGGTGCCAGAGTTCTGCTATTATCTTTTGCCCTTTTTTTGCTATGCCAGGACTTGACCGCCACAGCCAAATTTCCCTGTAGCTCCCAGGGCTCAGGATCTCCAGAGCTGCAGGCAAGCACAACTTTAACCCCTAGAACCACCTCTTCACCAGTGTTCAGAGGTAAGAGCACTTAAATCTGCTCACAAAGAATACTGAATTAACACTCATACCACACATATTTGTTAAACTGCATTTATCTCTCCAAACTCGAGAAGAAACAATCCCCTGGTGCTCCTTTTTCAGCTGCAGCAACTCAAACTGGACGCTGCTGTGTCTGAGGATGCAGCTCTCCTGGTTTCACTGCTCAGATAGAACAGAGGTTGGTATGGGCATGTTCTGACAGAAGCAAAGACAGCTCCTTATACAGAATTACAGAATTACAAAACATCTCAGATGGAAGGGCCCCACAGTGATGACCCCTTCAGCGCTGACCAACTGATGATAAAGGCAATTTCATCATCCCCATTTCTTAGAAAAAAAGCCCCACCCTGCTGCTACACTAATCCATATCCTCACCCCAGACCTCACAAGATGTTTTCAAATGCATCTGTGATTTTACAGACCACAGCTTCCACAAGATGTGCATGAACACCCAGAGCTTCCTGTCCCAATCCTCCGAGCCCCACCATGACCCTGTGGAAACCTCTGAGGCAGGTGCAGGGAAGGGAGCAGGAGCTCTGTGTCTGGGCAGTGCCTGTGCTCCCAGCTCCTTTTCCATACCTGCACAGGGAGTTGCACTTCATGACCTCGTTGCCAAAGTTGTGCCCCACGTAGCAGAGCCGCTCTGTCTCAGAGACCTGGGAAACCATGGAGAATTCCTTGAGCAGAGGGATGAGGGATATTCACTGCTCTGCTTCCCCCAGGCAACCAAGCTTCCCAGGCATCGTAGTTTACATGCAGAGTTACGTACAATAAACTTGCACAACACCTCACAGTGATCACCCCTCAATACTTCAGTTTAAAATGTGTTTTCCAGTGATTCATTTAAGCTCCAGTATTGTCAGGTGCCTGCAATTCACCAACTATAAAGCCACAGCTACCACTACCAGTGCCAGGATTTTAAGAGACAGGACCACCTCAAGATGTTTCTAAGCATTATTTATTGCTGCAGTCTCATAGAAGGTGAGAAGTCTTCACCATATGCTGAACTACATGGTCAGTCGTTCCCCAGACTACAAGTTACAAGGTCTTTTAAAAGTTAATTAGTCAATAAACTACCACTACAAAGTTTGTTTATGTCTTAATTAATTAATTAAAATTAATTAACCCCCCAATAGTTAATTGAACTGTCCCACATATCTTGCCACAATGCGAGCTCTCTTATCCAATCATATGGTGAACACAAACTTAAAAATTCTTTGCTGTTTCTGTAACAATTAGTATATCCAAACTTAAAAGCCTTAAAACTTTCCACTACCTAGCTTAATATGTTTTTGTCTAAACTACAAACTCACATTTTTACTTTTGGTCTCTAAACTTTTCCTTGGAAGCCTTTCCCAAGGTCTCAGGTATTTTGTATTTTGTTTTTGTATTTGGGCTTGCAAGCACAAGATTTTGAGAATTTTCTGGGCCAGGAATTCTCATAAACCAGGAGCATACCAGACACCTAAACGTATTTTCAACACATTATGAGAATGTGTTGGTTTTTCTGCTCTGCTGCAGTGAATTTCCTGCAATGACTTGGGCTGAAAAGTAAATTATTCCTTGAGTGCAGCAGTTGTAAAGATTAACAGCAGCAACAGAAAGCACCTTCTGATTGTACCCTCAGTTCCCTCTTCATTGAGAGATCACCTTATGATGTAATTTAGCCAAACAAAAACACCTTTGGTGAAGATTTCCCGGTGTGTACAGAACACAATGGATTTCATTATCAAAATGCACTTGACTAGCTGGGAAGTAACTCCCAGATGGTTCAACTTGTCCCTGTCCTGCCAGCTCTACCCTGCAGTGTTCATCAGCCACATAAGTACCAGAGTGTCCTCTGGTTCCTCTGGAACCCAGAGATACCTCGGCACTTGAAACATATCCCTGTGAACCAAGCTGGCCTAAACTTCGATAATTTAAAAAAAAAAAAAAAAAATCCTCTTCAAAGCTCAGCACAGATTTTCACAGAATCCCAGACTGGTTTGGGTCATAAGAGACCTTAAAGCCCATCCAGTGCCACTCCTGCCACGGGCAGGGACACCTTCCACTGTCAAAGGCTGTCCCAAGCCCTGTCCAAGCTGGCCTTAGACACTGCCAGGGATCCAGGGACAGCCACAGCTTCTCTGGGCACCCTGTGCCAGGGCCTCCCCCCGTCACAGGGAGGAGTTTCTCACTCAAACCGGAGGGAGTTGCTGAGGCCATAGCCCCGAGGGCAGAACCGAGTCAAACCCCTCCGAAGCCCGCAGCAGGAATTGCCCAGTGGGGACTGTACTCGGGAATGGCCTGGGCTGGGGCCCGGCCGCCGCTTCCGCTCTGGTCTCTAACGGGCCCTGCAGCCCATGGGGCTAATTAATTGATTATTAATTACTAATCTAATTAATCTGTGACTTTTATCCAATTATGCCCATTATCTGGCTACTGCCTCATTGTGTAGTAGTGTCATAATATCCTATAATATTACTACGACCCGACGGTCCGCAGCCACTCCGCCGCCTCAGGGCGGGCCCTTACCAGGATCCTGCGGTGCCTCTTCCGGGGATGCACCGTGTCCCGGTTCCGGTACACGGTGAAGCTCAGGGAGTCGGGATGCCGCAGCTTGCCGTTGGCGAATCGCACTGCGGGAGAAGAAGCCCGTGAGATCCGGGGCCGGCCGCGATCCCCGAGGGAGGCCCAAGACCCGCCCCACGCCCCGGCCCAGTCCCGCTCACCCAGCGCCGCCGGCCGCTCGGCGTCGGGGTCCCCGCGGTAGCGCCAGGTGGCGGCGGCCATGGCGAGGAGCTGAGTGACGGGGTGCTGCTGGGATGCGCGTTCCGGTCCGCGTCCAGGTCCCACTCCTTCCGGTCCTCCGCCTCTTCCGCCACTGCCTCACGTCGTGGCAATAAGCTCATCCCTGATTGGGCGAGGTGAGACGGTGCCGGCGCGTATAAGTAATAAGGTCGCCGATTGGTTATCAGCAGGGCCCGCGCCTCCAGCAACCGGAAGTGACGCGCTCGGTCGGCGCGGCGGGGCGGGGCGGGCGGGGCCGGAGCGGCGGGAGCGGGGCCGGGGCCGATCCCGATCCCAGTCCACATCCTGAGCCTCGCACGGCCCTTCCCGCACGGACACCGCAGGTGAGCGGGGCGGGGGGCGGCGGTGAGGCGGAGACCAGTGACCCCAGCGTCGGGGCGCGACCAGGGCTGTCCGGACTCCCCTTTATGTCCCGTCTCCGACACAGAACGGAGTCTCCGGGTGTGTCTTCACCGGTGCTGATGCAGCGCTGGGATGCAGATGCTTCTCTGGGAGGGGCACAAACCTTGGGTGTTGCAGGTGATGCGTAAAGGGAAAAAAAAACGGGGAAAAAGGCACTGTCTTGAGAAGAGCACCGTTCAGCAGGAGACCCGTAGTTATCCAACAGCCAGTTAATGTTCCGGAGTTCTCAAAGGTTCTAAATTAATTAATTTTCCCGGTGCTGAGTATTCCAGGTGATAACTGGTGAATGATCTCCCTGTTCTGACTCTATCCAAAGACACACGGTGAGATTTTGGGGATATCCTGTGCAGAGCGACGAGCTGGCCAGCAAAGACAGTGGCGGGCAGGAAAGAAAAAGCAGCAAACACATCCACGGTTGAGGATGGACTTTCTGATTTAGCAGATATACATTTGATCTCTCCTCAAAAGTACAATTCTGGCCATGTGAGTTTTGTTTAGCTGCTTTAGGGTCTTATGTCCATTGATGCTGTCACATTGCTGTTGGAAAACAAACGTCAGCACAGGAACTTCTGTGTATGTGCCTTGGATGTGCAGCTTTTCTGCTCACCAAATCTTACACTTTGTTATTTTCCCATGAGGAAAAGTCAAGCTATTGCTGAGGGTCACTTATGTAGTCTTGAAATGAATCTACTGGCATATGACTCATGTTCTGTTAATGAAAATTTAAGAAGATTTAAGTCGTCTTATATTTAAGTCACCCCTCACTCCTGCCTACTTGTCTTGTTGAGCAGTGCATTGTTTTGCCAGCAGCCCCAGTGTTTCTGTGGAAGGTTACCCAGTTTTGTGAGCAGTGCAACAGAGGAGGCAGCAGGTTATTATTGTAATCAGATATTTTTCAAACCAGAATTAAATGTTTAACTCGTGGGTGTGAGGTGACCCCTGTTGTCCAGTTTCCAGCACAGCTGGCGGTGACATGGGTGGTGCTGAGGTCAGCTCTGTGTCCGAACCTGGATTTTCACTGCTTTTCTTTGTCCTTCCAGACTGCTGGCTTTGATCCTGTGCCTATGTGGTGGTGGTAAAATCAGATCAGTTTCTGTTTGTCTGTGTTTCAGCTCTCACCTTTTGTCTTCACAGCCTGGCTCACTGCAGCCCAACCAGGACTTCAGCCATAGAATGATACAACAATTTGTGTTGGAAGGGCACCTTGTCTGTAGTTCCACTCCTTGCTGTGGGCAGGGACACCTGCCACTATCCCAGGCTGCTCCAAGCCCCAGCGTACAACCTGGCCTTGGACACTGGCCAGGGATCCAGGGGCAGCCACAGCTTCTCTGGGCACCCTGTGCCAGGGCCTCCCCACCCTCCCAGGGAAGAATCCCATCTTCTGCTACCATCTTTCAGTTTGAACCCATTCCCCTTTCTCCTTCACTGCAGACTCTCAGAAGTCTTGTCCCACCTTCACTGTAGCCTCCTTCAGAACTGGAAGGCCATGGTTAGGTCACCCTGCAGCCTTCTCTTCTTCAGGCTGAACAATCCAAATTCACTCACCCTTTCCTCCCAGCAGAGCTCTCTGTCCCTCTCATCACCTTGGTGGCCCCTATAGCAGTCTCTTCTGTCTTGCAGGATCATGGATTTCCCAGGGCACTTTGAACAAGTCTTCCAGCAGCTCAACTACCAGAGGCTGCACGGGCAGCTGTGCGACTGCGTCATCGTGGTGGGAAACAGGCACTTCAAGGCGCACCGCTCCGTGCTGGCCGCCTGCAGCACGCACTTCCGCGCGCTCTTCACCGTGGCCGAGGGCGACCAGACCATGAACATGATCCAGCTGGACAGCGAGGTGGTGACAGCCGAGGCCTTCGCCGCGCTCATCGACATGATGTACACGTCCACACTCATGCTGGGGGAGAGCAACGTGATGGACGTGCTGCTGGCTGCCTCCCACCTGCACCTCAACTCCGTGGTGAAGGCCTGCAAGCACTACCTGACGACGCGGACGCTGCCGCTGTCGCCGCCGAGCGAGCGCGCGCAGGAGCAGAGCGCGCGGCTGCAGCGCTCCTTCATGCTGCAGCAGCTGGGGCTCAGCATTGTCAGCTCGGCGCTGGGCTCCTCGCAGGGCGCCGAGGAGCCGCCCGGCGCCATGGGCCCGGCCCTGCGGGGAGGGCAGGAGCAGCGCGCCGCCTTCCCCATCCGCCGCCTGCACAAGCGCAAGCAGTCCTCCGAGGAGCGCGCCCGCCAGCGCATCCGGCCCGCCATGGAGGAGCCCGTGCCCGACGTGGCCGCCGAGAGCGGGCAGCCCGTTGTCCACTCGCGTGAGGATTTCTTCTCTCCAGACTCGCTGAAGATCGTGGACAACTCCAAAGCCGACACTGTCGCTGATAACCAGGAGGACAACACGATCATGTTCGACCAGTCTTTTGGTGCTCAGGAGGATGCTCAAGTGCCCAGCCAGTCAGACAATGGCGGGGGAAATATTTCCCAGATGTCCATGGTGTCCCAGGCCGCACAAGTGGAAACCAGTTTCGACCAGGAGGCTGCTGCTGAGAAGAGCAACTTCCCGTGTGAAAATCCAGAGGTCAGCCTGAATGAGAAGGAGCACATGAGGGTGGTGGTGAAGTCTGAGCCCCTGAGCTCCCCGGAGCCTCAGGATGAGGTGAGCGATGTCACCTCCCAGGCAGAGGGCAGTGAGTCTGTGGAGGTGGAAGGAGGAGTGGTGAGCGCAGAGAAGATAGAGCTGAGTCCCGAGAGCAGTGACCGCAGCTTCTCGGACCCTCAGTCCAGCACCGACAGGGTGGGAGACATCCACATTATGGAGGTGTCCAACAACCTGGAACACAAGTCTTCTTTCAGCATTTCAAATTTTTTGAATAAAAACAGGGGAGGTGGCTTTGGTGCCAGCCAAAACAACGATGACAACATTCCCAACACCACCAGTGACTGCAGGATGGACAGTGATGCCTCCTACCTGATGAGCCCAGAGTCAGGGCCCACCGGTGGCCACTCATCTGCTGCCGTCTCTCACGTCGAGAACCCATTCAGTGAGCCCACGGACTCCCACTTTGTGAGGCCCATGCAGCATGTGATGGATCTGCCATGCGTGCAGACCTCCGGGTACCGAGCAGCGGAGCAGTTTGGCATGGATTTCCCACGCTCAGGCCTGGGCTTGCACTCGCTGTCTCGGGCCATGATGGGCTCAGTGAGAGGCGGAGCTGGTGGCTTTCCTGGCTACCGCCGCATTGCCCCCAAGATGCCCGTGGTGACCTCTGTGCGGGGCTCGCAGCTGCAGGAGAGCTCCTCCGGCTCCCAGCTGATGATGAACGGGAGCACGTCTTTCGAGGGCGGGCACCTGTCCCAGCCGGGCCCACCGCAGCTGACCAGGGCGTCCGCAGACGTCCTGTCCAAGTGCAAGAAGGCTCTGTCAGAGCACAACGTGCTGGTGGTGGAGGGCGCCCGCAAGTACGCCTGCAAGATCTGCTGCAAGACCTTCCTGACGCTCACGGACTGCAAGAAGCACATCCGTGTGCACACGGGGGAGAAGCCCTATGCCTGCCTCAAGTGCGGCAAGCGCTTCAGCCAGTCCAGCCACCTCTACAAACACTCTAAGACCACCTGCCTTAGGTGGCAGAGCAGCAACCTGCCCAGCAGTTTGCTGTAACCTGCTGCCCCGGGCCCGGAGGAGCCTCGCTGCTGGCGGGGACGCTCCGGCAGGCAGGCAGACGCCGGCGTGCCACGGTGCCACACACAGTCTTGGCTCTGCCATTGGGGATATCTGGTACCTACCTCGCGGGTGTCGCCGCCGGGAGCCGCGCGGCGGGGATGGGGATGTGACCCCCCAGGGTGAAGCAGCCCCTTTGCAGGGCAGAGGGGTGACAGCACGGGGGTCTCGTGAAATAGCACGGTTTGAGAACAACAAACTGACGTGCACATTTCTTTTTTTTTTTTTTTTCTCTCTATCAAGCATTTTGTAACAGTGAAAGCATTTAAATGATTACTGTAACATGAGTTGCTGCATTATGTGAGCACAGTGATGCAGACCCCTTACCTTTAAAAAAGAAAAACAGCTTAGGCTGCACCTGTCTGACATAATGCTTTAAAATACGCTACTTACGACAATAGTTCTAGGATTATGAATGTATGTTTGGCTGTTTTGTAGTAAAGGACACTGTGTAATCAAGGTGCTTAAATTAAATCCCAGACAAGTAACTTTGGGACTGCCAGGTGTACATATAACTTTAATACAGCAAGATCTGGATGTTTGGCTGGGTTTTTTTTCCGTAGAAACGAGTATTAAGTGGTAAGTGAAGTACTGTCTCTTGTTTGTGCTATTCCTAGCAGTATTTTAACCAGTTTGTATCTCCTATGTTACAATTCTATATATGCAGAAGCTTGAACAGAACTTGTCTTTGTCTGTTGTTCTGAAGGAGAGGGAATCTGTGATGGCTTTTTTGCCACGTAAGACAGTATCTTGCTGTTCCCAGATGCCCACAGTCCATCTGGTCCCTGTTATGGCGTGAGCACATTGTTTTTTTCTCTTATCTCCAGGGTTTAATTTCCTGCCCTGCTCCCTTAGTGACTTATCTTTGCAGCTGTGGATCTGTCCTTGGATCAATTTGCTCCTAGGTCAGGAGCAGTCCTCATTTGCCATATTGCACAGAATCACAGAGGATGCTGAGTTGTAACGGACCCCTTAGGATCACTGTGTCCAGCGCCTGGCCTTGCAGAAGATACACCAACAATCCCATCTTGTGCCTGAGAGCACTGTGCAAACACTTCTTTACCTCAGGCAGCCTTGGGGTTGTGACCCTGTCTGTGGGGAGCTTGCTCAGTGCCAGACCACCCTCTGGGTGAAAAATCTTTCCTGACAGCCAACCTAAACCTCCTCTGATTCAGCTTCAGCCTTTTTTAAAGTCCTGTCACTGGTCATAAGAGTGAAGAGATCTGTACCTGCCCTTCTTCTGCTTCTCAGGAGGATGTTGAAGATCCCAGTGAGGTTTGACCTCAGTCTTCTCAGTGCTGAGCAAACCAAGTGCCCTCAGCTGCTCCTCCTAAAGCTTCCTTTTCCAGACTCCTTACCAGCCTAGTGGCCTCCTTTGGACATTGTCTAACACCTTAATGTCTTTTATATGATGGTGTTAAAAATTGCCCGCAGCACTTGAGGTGAGGCTGCCCCGGAGCAGAGCAGGACATTCTCCTCCCTCTCCTGGCTGGTGATACCCCCAGGACATAATTTGCCCTCCTGGCTGCCAGGGCACTGCTGGCTCATATTCTGTAAAATGTCCTTGTCAAGTCCAGGCCTTCCACTTAAGCTTGTGTCACAAAAGTACTTTCCCCCACACATTTAAAAAATGCTAATGTAAATTTAGTTTTAAAAAATAGCTCTGCATACGTGCAGCAGAAATCTGTCATTCTTCATGTAAGTCATGTAAATCTCTTAATTTCCTCTTCTTTGGTGCCACCGTAACTTAACATTGCCTGCAATCTCCTTTTTTCCTTGTCAAAGGTGCACATGAACTGGTGCTCATCATTCTTAGTTTTAAAATAAACTTTCAGAGCACTTCTGTTGATGATAAATGCTGCTCAGCTGAGCAGGGTCTGGGTTAGGGCTGCAGTGTCCTTCTGCTCGAGTGAGACAGACGATTCCCTGCACCTGCCCTCTCAGTGTGTCATTTGCACCTTGACCATCTGAGGAATGCAGAAACACAGGAGATGGTTAGATTAATTCTTTTTAAATGTTAATATTTTTTATAGGATTTACTTACTGGTCATATTTCTGGCTCTTGATTTTTTTTTAAGCATTAAAATAACATTTTTTTTAAAGCAGTGGGATAGGCTGTGTTTTGTTTTAAAGAATTTCAGTATTGGGCACTAATAGCATTGAGCTGCATAAACACTCTCCCAAACAACAATAAAATGCAGTATTTTGTACTTTAGTATTTTCTTGTGTTGCTTTATTAAGTAACACTCTCTTTCATCTTCATTGCATTTCCAGTGTTTTGCATTTTAAAAACAAGGCTTTTTATTTTTTTCATTTTCTGTTTCCTGTAGCACATCCAAATTTGTTGAATTGTAATGTTTTGTGCAAGGAGACTAATTAGAAACTAATATGAGCAGATAAACACTTAACTGAACTTTTTTTTTGTTTTTATAAAAATTTTAATGTGGAATATCAGTGCAGGAGGACTTCTGTACTCTTTTTTTCAGAAAAAGTTTGTCTGGAGCATTTTTGGAAGCAGGAGCTTTAAAATTCATTGTCAGTTGATGTACAGAGGGGCAGTTGCAGGCCTGGAGCCTGCAGGTGCCTCGTGGCTGAGTCTTCCTGAACGAAGCAATAAATTCCTGGGAATAGCATAAATAAACACCTGGGGCCTGAGCTGCCCGTTCTAGTGGAGGGTGTCTCACCCCACAGCCTGGAGACCTTATGCCACTGAACTGCGCCCATAATTGATTAATCCACAAGTGGGATCTCGCATGGGGGTGTTGGGGTGTCTGTTCTGAAACACCTGGAAATAAACCCTACTTTTTTGTGTTGCTGTGTCTGTTTGGCTTCACTGGTTTGGTGCTCTCCACACCAGTACAGAAAAAAATTGTGACTGCAAAAGGGATTGTAAAAACCTGACCTTGGTAATAATTTTGTCCCCAGTAGGAGTTCTTTGTAAGAACTTACTTTTGTTAATGAAATAATATCTGTGCAGCACTTGTAAAATTCATGATCCATGGTTACTGCTGCTCTCTGAGTTCCTCATGGAAGGATGTCACAGGTGCAGGAGGTGCTTGTCTTGAAGGAGTTTTGAGATGGACACCTGAGCCCAGTGCTCCAGTCCCTATGGCAGCTGATTTACCTATTTCTAGGTATCTATTTCTTAATGCACCTGGGGAATCTGACACACCTGCTGTGACCCCAGGTCATTCCCTGTCATCATCAGGGATCACAGGAGCCTCTCAGATATTTGGTCACCATCCCTCAGCATCACAGCAGCTACACCAGCAGCAGAATCTTCAGTGTCAACACTAAGGAATCTTGGAGACCAGTGAGCTCTCCCACTGGACTCATGCTCTGGGTTTTCACAGCAAAGTCATTCCTGATTTCCACTGAGTAGTTTGGAAACTCCCCAGCCAGCTGGTATGCCCAGAGCACACTCCCTTCCTCCCCACTACCATGGCCACAAGTTTTTCCTGCTCAGTCCAGGTTACAAACCTCCAGAACTACTTCTGACAGGCCAGCACAAGGCAATCAGCCACGCTTGGGAATCAAAACTTACCGAGAGATGTGTCAGAATTCCTCCCAGGCGTGATGAAGGGCAACTTCCAACAGCCATTACTGCTATTGGAGTGCTTCAATGAGCAGCCAAGAAATGCCAGCAGAGTCCAGCACAAGGGACACTGCTGTGGGACAGGAAGAGACACAGAGTGTGCTGGGTGAGCTTTAGCTCCCGTTACTGGCTTTGTGCTGTGCCCTGGCCCCCTCCTCACACCAGGATTATGGTGCTTCCAGCTAGCACCCCAGGACACTTCCCTCCTGCCCATTGCATGCTACTTGTTCCCTCGTGCTGCCATCCCCAAAAAGCAGTGGTTCCCTGTCTGTCCCCTGCTAGAGTGAAGGCACAGGGGAGAAGGCACAGGTGGCTGCAGGGCACTGGGGCTTGTCCTGGGGCAGAGAGGTGAGAAAACCCGATCTCAGTGGGGCAGGGTAGCCACTGGCACCACTATTCAACCTGGACATGCCACAGGGACTCCTGTGTCCTCTGTGGGCCTGGACACCATGGAGAGGTGTTACGGGACTGGGAGGAAGAGGAGAGAGGAGAAGAGGATGGCTGATGGAGAGCCACAGCTCAAAAAGAACCTGAGTCCAGGTGTATTCTTCAGCATGTTCCCTGGCATGAGGACTGGGAGCACTCGGAGCTGGAAGGAAGTTGGCTTAAAACTGGTGAGAGTGACCTCTGCATCATGCTGTGGGGACGCCTGTGGGGTGGCTGGGGTGGGTATCACTGCATGGCTGTGGCTGGTCTGTGACAGGGCTGTCCCGTCTGCCACAAGGTCACCGATGATGGGAGGGCAGGTAGGGGCCATGGCAAGGTCAGTGCACACCCTGGGGGCAGATCCATCTCCAACCAGCAGGATGGGCCAGCTGGACCACAGGCTTGTCAAAGCTGTGGCTGCCCACACCCCGAAAGTGTCCAAGGCTTGGACAGTCCAGGATAGTGGAAGGTGTCCCTGCCCATGGCAGGTGGAATGAGATGATCCACGAGATCCCTTCCAACCCAACCCATTCCATGATTCTGTGATCAGTGGTACTGAGAGGTGGGCTCCAGGTTCCAGCCCCCTTTTGGGAGAGTGGCTTCAGGACACATAAATCCCCAAAGCCCTCAAGATGTGCCCATCAGGCATCTCCTGGCAGCTGGAGGCTCAGCCTCCCCTCTGCGCCAACAAATGTCACTGTACATCTGAGAAACATGAGGGGAGCTGCAGCCAGAACCTACAAATGGGTAGCAGAACCTCCCAGTGAATTCGTTTGCCATCCACTCTGGAGCTGTGCTTGGAATTGGTTATGGATACAGTAGGCAGAGCTGGAGGTTCCTGGAGAGCTGCACAAGCCTGTTTTGTGTTTTTCTTTAGACCCCTCAGGCAGAGGATCATTGAGTGCCACTGATTCCATAGGACCATTTGATGTGTTGGCTGCAGCAGCTCCTGTGGCGGCAGCAGCAGCCTGCTCAGAGCTCGTACCTCTCCTCTCTTCCTGGCTACAAGCCCAGGTAAGGACTCCTGGCCTTTTGCTGTGACCAGGAGCCAGGTTTTGAGGATGGAAGCAGCTCCCTTACAGTAGCTCCAGCATGGCAAGCACTCCCCGATCCAGGGCCAACCCCTCTGGCACCCACACTGCGCTCCACCACATTCCCTGTTCTCAAATAACACAAGCACGACACATTGGCTGCTACTCTTTAATGGCTCCGGGCCGCCACAGGCGAGGGGACACAGGCTGGCCCTCAATGCCATGTCCGTACTACAGCACTGCTGGAGCAGGGCCTGGCCATCACAGCTTCAGCTCGTGGGGCATGGGCTCCCCTCGCAGCCCAGCCAGCAGGTTGTTGGCTGCCAGCACTGCCATGGTGCTCCTCGTGGCGTACGTGGCGCTCCCGATGTGTGGCAGGATCACTGCAGGGACAGGGAAGGACACTGCTCACCTTCACACGTGCCCAACAACCCTTTCAGGGCTGTCAGGTACAGTGTCCGTGTAGATGTTATTTGTGTATTAATAAATATGTGATATTACTATTATAAGTAATGTATTCAATAAATACATGTGTATGAGTTATGTCCTGCCTGGTCTTGTTTCAAAGCTCTCAAATCTCCATGTCCTGCAAATATTTCCAGAAAGTCTCTGCTCTTACTGTCTACTTTGAGAAACAATGCACACAAATAAGGGATTAGTTTTAGCAAAAGGATAAAACAACGGCTACGGGTTTATATTTCAGAAACAGACACTCAGTCATGGGCATTCCAAATTTTCAGGGATGTCCCTATGATTTCTTTTTGGAACATACTTTTCCTACTCCAGAAACCCCCTTCCCCTGGAGGGAGGATATCCTGTGCAACACCTCCAAGCAAGCTCCTTCCTAGCCATCCTTCCTCACCTGCATCACCCTCCTCCAGAGAAGGCAGGTCTCAGTCCTGGACCTGCACATGCCCACCTTCCCAATGCCTGGAACTATGCAGGAAACAGGCTGCTCACATTCACGGCAGCCGGGCCAGCCCAGCAGCACTCCCAAGACCAAGACTCCTCCAGGCAAACTCAGCATCCTACTTTGAGCCAGTGGGAAAATTTTCTAGCACAGCAACCCATGGAATACCTGAGCTGGACAGGGCCTGAGCTGGGAATTGGTTTCTCATTCATGCAGCTGCTGATACCAGATCCTCCATGAATTTCACAAACTGAATGAAGAACCATCACAAAGGTACTAAAACTGAGCTTATCTCAATGGCTTTCTGGAAAATTAAAACAGCTCCCACACTTGTTTAACATCATGCTGATGAATTTTTACCCCACAGCAGCTCGGTGCATTGTACAGTAGCTCACCTAAATATATCTGATCTGCCTGTCCTGTGCTCTGGTGCTCACTGCCACCAGTAGACTAATGGGGACCAGGGGACATGTCACACCTGTCACTGGGCCCCCAAGACAGCACCTGCTGGAGGAGGGATCTGACCACTCTGCCAGGCACTCACCACAGTTCTTGAGGGACAGCAGGGGGTGGTCAGTAGGCAGTGGCTCTGGTGTGGTGACGTCCAGGCCGGCAGCTGCGATCTGGCCATTGGCCAATGCATCATACAGGTCCTCCTGGTTCACCACAGCCCCCCTGCAAATGTGAGGGGTGAGAGGCAGGTGTCACTGCTGAGGGGTCCTGCAGGCTCCCAGGGGCACAGAGGCAGTGGGTCCCCAGGGCTGCCTAAGCAGAGACTCTCCCTGGATGTGCCTGAAACCCCCAGCAGTGAGCTGCTCCTGCTCCAGCTGCCCATGGTGGAGGAAGAGCTGGGTGTTCCTTGAATAATTCATTTTGCCTTTGGCTCAGTCCCGAGGGGCCTTGGGCAAATGTTCCCAGTGGCTCCAGCTGTGAAGGCTGCATGTACTGTCTGGACTCACTGCCCAGTAGATCCCCCTACACTCACAGTGTGGAAGGGCAACAGCCCTCCCAGGCACCGGTCTGGGCTGCCAGTATGCCAGTACCTGCTTGTGTTGACGAACACAGAAGTCTTCTTCATCCTGCCGAAGAAGTCCTTGTTGCACATCCCCTGGGTAGCTGGTGTCAAGGCACAAGTCACCACTACGAAGTCCGACTCCTTGGCCAGCCTCGTGAGTGAGACTGAGGGAAGAAACACAGAAACATCCCACTGCAGCAAACACCTTCCCTCAGCAGGACTCCAGAGGCAGTTGTAGTCCCTCCTGTCCTCCCAGCAGGACACCTCAGTACTCAGCCCATGAGGACAGTCCACAAGACCCTCCCCTCCTCCTAGGAGCAGCTGTCTCATTTTGCCTCTGCTCACTGTGTCCAACTTCCTTGAGGGAACGAAAGTGACAGAAAATCACCAATGCACGGACATAGCGAAGGGGAACAGTGGCAAGATCAGCTGCAGCTGGAGTTCTCACAGTGGTCCAGCTTTCGCCTGGCTCCGAGGAGGCAGGGTCCTCCCTGTCACCCTTTCACTGCCTTGTGGGGCGTGTCTGGGACAAGGCACTCCCTCCCCTGCTGTCCCCTCGCACTGGGTATGCCCAGGAGCCCCCAGATCCCCCAGCTTGTGCCCTCCCACTGGCCCACCCTGCAGGTGACAAACCCTGTGAGTAACTCCCCGGAGCTGTCCCAGCTATGGTGCTCCACGAGTGAAGGCTGACACCACCCCTGCCCTGGTGCCCTCCTTACCAAACTCAGCCCCAAACTCTGCCGCACTCTCCGGTTTTGGGCCACTGCCAGTGTACAGAAACTTCCTGACCCCAAATGGCTTCAGGCGCCGGGCAACTGCCTGTCCTAAGGGAGGGAGAAATGTGTTGAGCTGCTGTGGCTCCACAGCGCGTGTGGGCACCAGCATTTGAAGCCACTGAAGGGCTGTTGCACTGGGATCACTTCTTCCTGACTGTGGGGTGGGGTTGGAGATGTTCCGCTGTGGAAAGGGGCCCATGGACACTGACCCCGTGACTACCCTTGGGAGCACACTGCCCTGGGGAGCAAGGACAGGAATGGCTGCCTGCTGGCAAAGTCCACAGCTGGATGGAGTGTCATGTGGACTTTGCCACTGCATTTGTTTGACTGAGGACCAGGAAGAGGTGCAGACTGCTCCAGGGGTTGGAGGTGGTGGAAGCACATGAACACCTGAGGCTTTAAGGCCGAGGCTGATGAGCCAGTACAATTGGGAGGGTCTCTGTACAGCTCCCCTCCCTGTGCACATGAAGATTTAAACAGGTGAGCACCAGATCACCACCTTGGCTGAGTCACAGAACCCCAGAACAGTCTGGATTGGAAAAGACTGCAAAGAGACCATCTCATTCCAACCTTCCCACCTCCAGCATGGGCACCTTCCAGTAGCCCAGGTTGAAGGTGAGGCTACAAACACACCCTGCCACTGCTGGAGAACAGAAATCTGCTCTCTGAACTGCACTTACCTATCCTGCCAAGCCCAATGATGCCCACGGTGCTGTCAGACAGGCCATATCCACACATCCACAGGGGCTTCCATGTTGTCCAGCCGCCACTGGCAGAGACAGTGGGACAGCGACAGGTGTCATGGAAAGCTGTTCAGAGCCCAGCCAGGTGCTCGGTGAAACTCTGGCCTCAGCCTCCATCACCAGCCCATGTGGCACATTCTGGGGCCACCCACAGCGGGCACTCACCTCTTCACCTGCTCCGCCGCCTCCGGCAGCCGGCGGCACGCAGACAGCAGCAGGGCCACCGACAGCTCCGCGGTGGCATCTGTCAGCACGTCAGGGGTGTACCCCACACGGATCCCCCTGCCAGGCCAGACCGGGCTCTGGGGCAGCCTTGGGGTGCTCCCTGGCATCCCTGGGCTGGGTGCCAGCACTATGCCTGCCCCAGGTACCCAGGGACATCCCTTTGGCTCTCAGCCCTCCCGCCCACACCCTTTCCCCAGACAGTCCTTGCTCAGACCAGCACCCAAACACCTCTCCAGCCCTGGTGTGGTTGGGGTGATCCCAGCCATGACCCAGCAATAGAGCGGTGCAGGTAGCTGACCCGCCCCCCGCCCCATGCTCTGTGAAAGCCCACCTGCCAAAGAGACCACTGGGATGTGGGGTGTCTTGGGGGAAGCGGTCCAGAACGACGGGGACAGTGCAGGGAGGTGCAGCGCATAGGGAACGAATCATGGGGGGGTCAGAGCAGAAGGAGGGTTGGAGCAGGAGGTGTCCGAGCTGGCCGGGGACAGAGCAGGGGAGGAGAGGGGCAGCGTTACCGCTTCTTGATCTCGTCCAGGGCGAGGTGGTCGAAGCCCACGGACAAAGTGCTGATGACCTTCAGGTCGGGCCCTGTAAGACACGATCGGCGCTGCCGTGCCTGTCCCGACGGCCCGGGGGATGTCGGGGGGGGAAGCAGGGCACGCACCGGCCGCGTCCAGCACCTCGCGGTCGATGCGGTCCGAGAGCAGGCAGAGCAGCCCGCGCTTCCCCGCCACGCCCGCCAGCAGCTCGGCCCGCGGCACCGGCTCCTCCGAGTCCCACTGCTGCACGCGGCACCTGCGGCGGCACCGGCGCCGTCACCCACCGGCACCGGCACCGGCACCGGGACCCGCACCGAGACCGGGACCCGCACCGAGACCGGGACCCGCACCGAGACCGGGACCCGAGCCGGCACCGGGACCCGCACCGGCACCGGGACCCGCACCGAGACCGGGACCCGCACCGGCACCGGGACCCGCACCGAGACCGGGACCCGCACCGAGACCGGGACCCGAGCCGGCACCGGGACCCGCACCGAGACCGGGACCCGCACCGTGACCGGGACCCGAGCCGGGACTGGCACTGGCACCGGCACCGACATCCACACCGGGACCGGCCCTGGGACCCGAAGTGACGACGTTCCTGCAGCGGGACTGGCAGCGCTCACCCGCTGGCCTGGGACAGCACCCGCAGCCCCTCGGCCGGGATCCGCCGCGTCACGAACACCGACATGGCCGCTGCCGCCCCCCGTGCGCCCGCCACCGTCCCGACGGCACGGAGCAGCCCGGAACAGCCCGGAACAGCCCGGAATAGCGCGGGACAGACCGGAACAGCCCGCCTGGTCCCGCCCCGGCCCCGCCTCCTGCGGGTCGTGCCCTGCGTTCATCCGCCCGTAGCTGAGCGGGCGGGTGTGTCCGTCCGTGGGCGTGTGTGTGTCCATCCACGGACGTGTGGACATCCATGCACGTGTGTGTCTGTCCGTGGAAGTCCCTACAGATGTGTGTATTGGACGTGTGGAAATTGCCCATACATTCCTGTATTGGAAAAGGAAGCTCCGGGGGGACTTTCTGTCTCTGCACAATTCCCTGACAGGAGGGGACAGCCGGGGGGTTCGGGCTCTGCTCCCAGGGAACAGGGACAGGAGGAGAGGGAACAGCCTCAGGCTGGGCCAGGGGAGGCTCAGGTTGGACATCAGCAAGAATTTCCCCATGGACAGGGTGGTCAGGAATTGGAAGGGGCTGCCCTGGAAAATCTGGAGTCCCCATCCCCAGAGGTGTTCAAGGAAGGATTCAGGACATGGCACTCAATGCTCTGAGCTGGGGACAAGGTGGGAGTCAGTGGTGTCAAAGTTCTTGTGCAGCCTAATGGATTCAGTGGTCCTGTGACACCCACATGTATGTACAAATCTTTGCACACACTCTTAGACAGGTCTGTGTGCGCACACAAGTGCACACCTGCATATACAAGAACGTACATTCTTAAACACACACAACATCGGGTGCTCTTTTGGCATGAATTCCTCCCCCCCAGCCTCTGGTGGCAGCTTTGAGGCATCCCAGAGGCTAGGGATGGGTCAACTGCCACCTCTCACTATGCTGAACAGACTCTGCTCATCAATTAACCCAGATTTAAATTGTCTGGAGACCCCATCTGAACAAGTTCTGTGACTGCAGGTACAGGGCAGGGGGAATCCTAAGGAACTGTGAGCTTGATAGTTGTCTCTTGAAAAGAGAACAGAGCAGACAGGTAAAGATGACACATTTGTGGGCAGAGGGAACATGGAGTTTGAGGTATATACACCAGAATATTGCTGCATGTGAGATTCGTTCTGCTGCTTCAGGTGGGATTTCCCTTTATCATGATGTACCATCAGCACACTGTCAGATTATGCCAGCAGATTTAGTTTTATTTTTTAATAATTGCTTGAAAGTTTGTTCTATGCTGCTGAGCTGGGTATCATTTGAGCTGACACTTTATCTGCCTCCCTGATCAGTATGGATTAGTGTTGGGAGTACCTGCTCTCCAGTGTGACAATCCGGGCTCATCCTGCTGGGATTTTCCAGTTCCTGCTTCCCAGTCCCAGTGGATGTGGTGGAGTCACTCTCTCAGACATTTTCAGCAACCTCCAAGCTTTGGGCCAGTTCCCCCAGTGGCACCAGGGAGATGGAGACCCCCCCAGAGAGGTTTTCTTCACAAAGCAAAGTGCACAATTGTGGCCACAGTGTTTTTATCACTTAGAAGCACCTGTAAACTGTCTCCTTCACCATGGCTTCAGATGTGGAGTCCCCCAGCCCACCCTGGTCCCTCTTGAAGGTGAGGTCATGGTGCTGCGCTCCTGCACTGCATCTCTCAGGGGCCCTTGGCAGCAGAGCCACAGGGTCACCCTGGCTCTGGATAACCATCCCTTGTTTCCCATTTTGGTGTTTTCTGGATGAAACCCACGCACGTCTGTAAATGCCTGATTCTGTTTGCACCCTGTGATTTGTTGCAGGCTTACTTGGCTGTCCCACCTCTGGGAAACTGAAAAGCTTTCAAAGAGAGCTGGAAGAGGAGAGGAATGGGTAATGGGACACCCATTACTCACCCACAGCTCTCTGCCACCCAGGTGTGGGCTGCCACACCTCCACACTCCCATATCCCCCTCTTGCTGCCAGGTGGGAAGGATACTGGCAGAGTTGGGAATGCCACTCTCTCTGGTACAGCTGGAGTTTGACTGATGTAAGGGTGGGATGGAAGAAACCACCAGCTTTCCCTCTCTGAAGGGAAACACCAGCCACTCCAAACAGAGATGGCAGCTCTCCAGAGGATACAGGAGTGTGGAGGTGTGGCAGCCCCTTGCAAAAAGCCAGAGAACGGCTGGGTATCTGCCTAGCCATCCCTTCCCATTCTAATCCATGCTACAGCACCCTGTCCCACCCACTCTGGGTTTTGAGGAGGACTGAGGCTCTCTAGGGAGTGCATTGATTGAGACTGATTCCCTGGGGATCTATGCAGACTGGGCCCTGAGGACTGGTGATGGGACCACATCCAGCAGGACTCATTCCCACAGTTTGCTGTCTGCCTCCCAGAGCCTGTTTGCTGGGGCCCACCTGGTTAATGGACAATCTGCACTCCCATTCCAGAATGGACTGTGTGCTCGCAGGGACAAGGCTGTGTGCCAGCAGTGGTACCACAGCAGGGCTGTGCCAGTGGCTCCAATGTGCTCCTCACCCCATGCCATGGGGCAGGGGCTGGTTGTGCTGCTACTCCTCCAGCAGCTTTCATACCCCAAAGTCTGGCTGTCTGTGTCCCCAATCCTCACCTGCTCCCAGATTGGGTTCCTGGTGCTGTGAGAGGCATGGCAGGAGTGCTGGATGGACACGGGGTGTGTGATCCCTGCCTGGGCTTATTCCTGGCAAAACCAGCAATCTTTGGCTGGAAGGGGCCACTCTGAGCTGAACCAGCCAGCCTGGCAGTGCATCCCCAGCAGTGTGGGACTTCACCCATCAGCCTGCTCACTGCCTCACTATCCCTGGATGTTGTGGCACGTCTGGTTCCCTGGCAGAGTTTCCTTCCCTCTCTGTGAGGCTGGAAGAGCCCCCAGTGCCAGGTGGGTCCCATTGCTGTGCCATTGGCAGGGCTGGTGTAGTCCTGCCACCCCCACCAGTTCCTGGGGCAGAGGGATGGAGACAGCACGTGGGAGCAGGCTGCCCTTCCACTGGAGCCCAAAACCACCAGGACCCTGCCTCTTCCCAGACTGTCCCAGCTGGAGCTTGCTTCTTGCCTTGCTCTGCCCACAACCCAGTGTTCTTGCTGCACCTGTGCCCCCTCTCCCCCTTGCTGAGACCACCTCCCCGCTGTGCCTGTCTTCCCATGTCCCTGCTGGACCCTGTGTCCCTGCTCTGCCCCTGTCCCCGTGTGCCTCGCTGCTGCCTTAGGCTCTGCAATGCTCTGGATCTCACCATCCAACTAAAATCCCACCTTCACTACTGTGGGGCAGGAGTGTGCTCTAGCTGTCAGACTGTTGCTACAAGGCCATATTTAAAGCATTTTTAGAGGTTTCCTGTAGACAGAAAAAACATACTGTTCCCTTTGGGGATTTCAACCACATTGGTTTCTTTAATCCTCCTTAAGGCATAGGCTGGGATTTTGTATTTGGGAGCAACTGAAATGATGCTGTTCTAGGAGTGATATTTTAATTCCCTCTTAGAAGAGCCTTTAAAAGAAGGCTCAGAGCTCTGCCTGGAGTGAATTCACAGTGGCCATATCAACCTTAGTGCCCTGTGCAGCCTGTGGGGTGAGAGCTTGTCCAGGACCACTGGTGAATCCTAGAAATGGGAGTAAACCCGCAGCCTGTGCCTGCAGGATGAAAATTTTCCAATTGCCAAAACACAACTTCCTCTTTTTAATGCTCTCAGTGAAAGCACAGCAGTGTGCTTGGGGCAGTACCTGCAGCGGGGCAGAATGGGGAGAGGGGCAAGGCACAGCAAAGGAAAGCAAGATGAGAATAACCACAGAGTATTTAGACAAAATGCAGAAAAAAGGCAGGCAGATGGCATGAATATTAGTGCATGAAAATGACTAGCACTCTGAGAATTTCCCAGTGTACTTCTGACTGGTTTGGGCTTGCTTTTATAATTAATTTATGGAAAGCACTTAAATTGGGAATAAACACAATCTCACAAATCCCTCCTAATCTCTGCCTGTATTTTTGAAATGATACCCTGAAGGTATAGTTCCTCACAATGATTAAACTGCTTTTCTTTTAAGAATTAAAAGGGACCTTTTCCATGTGGTCATGTGCTGTGTGAGCAGCCAGGCCCACACTCTGACCTGCTCTAGATGCAATATGCTGTTGGAAGTGCCAGCGTAGGGCATTTCCCCATTGGACTGCTGGATGCCAAATCTGCCAATATTTTCATTTTTGGATTCATGTATTTTAATGCAAAATATGACCTGGTGTGTTGTCAGCCTACGACTCAGAAGCACTCAGCTATTAGCATAAATTTAGAAGGCTCCTCGAAAATGAAAAGAAATGTATTTAATTAAGTGGCTGCTTTTCCCTGTTGGTGGAAGCCACACTCCCTCTGTGGGTGGGATGTGTGGAAGGTGCTTGGGGCTGCACAGCATAAGGGGGAATTTGGGTCTCTGGGTGCAGGCAGAAGCGGTGTGGAGCAGCTCTGCACAAGAGAAGCCTGGGGAGATACAGGCTTTGCCCCGTGGCTGCCCTACCTGGGCTTCAGGTGCTGCTGGCCGTGCTGCAGGTCTCAGAGTGCTGTGGTTGGGCCTTGTGTCCCTCTGCAGAAGGGAAGAGCAGTCAGGGACAGAAAAGCACAGCATAGGAAGATCCACACTGTCTCCAGTGGGATACAGGTCCCCAGGGTGCTCATAGCTGTGGGGTTGTGTCCAGAAAGAGCCCAGAAGTGACAAGATGAAGATGTGGGAATCAAACAAGGATTTTATTACATGGCTTCTTGTGCTTCAGCATGGAAATCCAGGTAAGAATTACCCAGGACACAGCCTGCCCCTTTGGTTTTTCCTGTCCAGTTCAGTCATGCATAGGAGAAGCATTTTCCTTGTTTCCTTGTCTCCTCCAGCAGCCTCTCCATGTCACAGCTCAAGGAAGGACACTGTAGTGCTGGAGAGCCCTTCACCCTCACAGACATGGGGACATGGGAAGACTGCCCATCTGCAGCTGTGGGGTGCTGGCCTGCATGTCCCATGGGAGTGCTCCTCATTCTGCAGGCTGATGGGTGTGTGCCAGCAGCTCCAGGAAGGACTTGGGACATGGACACCTGGGCAAGAGGAGAAGAGGCTGGCAGGAGATGATGCTGTGGTGCCAGCTGCCACCATGGGTGCCACCAAAGGTGTGTGGCTGGGACCTCTCACTGCCTGGGGATGGCCAACATCCTGGTCAGGAGGCCAAGATGTGGCAGTGCCACCCCTGCCGTGTCCCTGTGCCAGTGCTGTGCAGAGTCCCTGTGGCACTGCTCCTCATGGTGCTGCTCTCCACAGCAATCCCTGTACATCCCTCAGGGTGCACCAGCTTGCCAGAGTGGGTAAAAAAGCTGGGGTTGGTTTTTGCAAATTCTGTATAATATATATATAATATAATACAATATATGTTACATATGTTAGATCTATTTTGTAGAGTTATTTGCTCTCCTGCTGCAGTAATTTGTTCCATCACAACCTTCCCAGGGCTCTTCATGCTTTTTCTTTTTTCTCAGCATTTCCCTCCTACACACAGGAGTGTTAAGTTCTAACATAGTGTTTTTGTCCTTTAGGGAAAAAAAGAGAGAATGTGAAAGACTGACTGCTATCTTTGTTTTCAAAATAATGCTGCAGTAATTAAAATGCTTGGAAAGTTGTTCTGTTCCCAGAAGTAATAAATAGTTTTAACTGTTTTGCCCCATTAATTGCACATTACTTAAATACGTGTATTTTATAACATGCGTATTCACTCACCTGCTTGCTCTGAAAGTTAAATGCATGTTTGAATATGCATTATACCCTTTAATGCACAGTAATTATTTGGTACATTATTATAGGCTGCTCCTGAACCACCCCTTCCCAGGGAGCAGGTTTTTGTGTTGTTTTCAGGGGGTGCTTGGTGCCAGGTCTGGGGGCCACAGGACCAGGCAACAGCTCTCCTCCAGAGGGACCTTGTGCACTTGGGATGATTGCCAGCACCTGGGAATGGTCCAGGGAGGCTGCTCCAATTTCTTTCTCCCTGGCAGATCCCAGCTAAAGAGGCCCAGTTTCAGCTGTCCATAGTCAATGCAGGCTCCAGACTCTGTGACCAAATGGTCAGTTCCTGCCAGCCTTCACCAATGAGCTCTGTGCTCTGAGGATTTTTAGGAAACATTGCTTGCATTGTCTCAACTCTAAAAGCTGAAGCCTGTCCAGCTGAGGGGAGCAGGACCACCAGTGTTTGGGGCAGAACCATGAGGGTTTGGGGCAGGACAGGACAGGCCATTGCTCTGGTGGCTGTCACTGTTGGAGTCCAGGACATCCCCTTGGATGGCCTGGGACCTGAGGAAAGGAGTTTGAGCCCTGGACAGGGGGGTGTGGAGATGGTCGAGGGGGCTCGGAGACCTTGGCACAGAGCCCAGGGAGACACTGGGTTTGATTTTGATCCATGGGAAAAGCTTTCAACATTGCAGAAGTAATTACAAACTCCCAGGATGTGAAAATTGTAGTCTAGCACAGTAGATGATGTAGAATTTAATAGTCTTAGAATTTTTAGAATAGAAGTAAATGGGGACAAGATGGTGGAATTTGGGTGGTACCTTATGTACTTCTCCTTCTTCCTCGTCCCCCATTTTCCGGGGCGGTGATGGCACAAAGTAGTTAGAGTAGATTGGACCAAAGTAGAATGTCACTTCTGGTGTGGGCACTGGGCATTGGCACAAAATAGTAAATAACTAGTACGTAATAATCTGTATAAATGTTAGGGGACATCCCATCTGTGGGGTAGTCGCCTCGTGTCCCAGCTGCTCTCCGGACCTCGGCTGGGAGCGGAGAAAATTTTGAGATACCAAATAATAAACAACATGAGAAACCTGGAAACAAACCTTGAGGACTCTGCTTTTTTACACAGACGCAACTCGGGGCTTTTTAGAGGGCCAAGGACTTTAAACCACCTAAAGCTTGGGTGAGGAAACCCCCCTGACAGTCACCTCCTAGCATCACCTGGTTCTGCTTTTGGACTGTAGCACAGGACAGTGAGGGATCACCAGTCTCCAACTCTCAGGGAGAGTGGGAACAGACTTTGTCAGATCTTTTGATGATTGAGGGACATCTAGAGTCTCTGAAAGCTCACCAGCTATGACCAGAATAACCCAGTAAACAAGATCTCCCTGATCTCTCTCCCTTGCTGTGTGGAAAACAGCCAGCAGCTCCCACCAGCTAAACTGGTGCTGGATTAAAGATGAAATAATGACCTGGCACAGGGCATAATGGCCCCAAGCAGACATTTTCCTGCTGCATCTCTTCCTCCTGCTGCTGGTCCCAGCTGCTTCTGGGAAAGCTGGGAAGCTTTCCTCAATGGGAAGCACTCACCTGGGACATGCAGGCCAGCACCCCATAGCTGCAGATGGGTAGTCTTGCCATGTCCCCATGTCTGTGAGGGTGAAGCAGTGTTCAGGATGGTCCCTGTGGGGATCTGAGCCCTTGTGGGGTGCTGAGCTCCCCACAGAAGCAGCCCACGGCACACAGCACTGGTGTGGCAGAGCTGGGGCAAACCCAGAGCAGAGCTGGGAAACAGGAAAGGGGTCCACATCCTTTGTCTGGCACGGTCCCAAAACAGAGGAGGCCCCAGCCTCATGTATGCATCCCTCCAGCAGACCCACATCTCTGCAGCTGCCTCTCTCAGGTGGCTCTGTGAGCAGGAGGCAAAGGCATGTTTCCCAGCTGGCTGCCACTCGGCAGTGCCAGAGCTGTGCCCTGTCCCCAGGAGCCACAGCTGGTGGCTGTGTTGACAGCAATAGGTCCGGCTGCAGCTTCTGAGGAACAATGTGTTCCTACTGTATGGTACCAGATTGTACATCAAAACTATTATTTCCAACATCTCCGGCTTAATTGTAAAACTATAATACAAATGACATTGGGGGTTTGCTGGAGTTAAATTTTAATAGCAAGCCAGCGCCCTTTTAATGACATTTTATACATTTAAATTGGGCATGATCCCTTTGGGAACAGTAATTTTATTCATGGAGATTATGTCTAATTTGAATATAAAAACACCACTAAAAAGATATTGGATTTGCTATTTTTCACTTGCAGGAGCTCTGGAGTCCAATCTTCCCCACTGACTGGGCTTTGGCGGATTGAAAAAGCCCTACAATCCCCCACCCGAACTTCCTTCCAGGAAAGTGCAGTATGAGATCCATGTGAGTCCAGCTGCCCCACAGCTGGCCTGGGTTGGCTCTGGTGGCTCTGAGGTCCAGCCACCATCTGGGGCTGGAAGCTGGGGCTCTCTGTGCGCTGCTGGGGGCGGGGGTGAGGGGCAGGAGGCCACAGGGCAGCCACCTGGGACGGGCCATGGTGAAAGAGTCCTGGGTTCTGCTCCAGCCCCTGCACACATCCTGGTGCAGCTGTGCTGGAGTCTCTAAGGATGGCAGCTGCCTCCACCATTGTTCCTCTTTCTTGTATTGGAGCTGGCCAGAGGCTCCCAATTCCAGTGCCAAACTAATGTCACTCCCGTCAGATTGGCAGGTGCTTTGGTTGGGGTGGTCCTTTCCTCCCTCGACGACAGAACAGGATTTGTGCGACGCTGTGCTGTGCAGCAGCAGCGCCACTTGTTCTTTCCAGTGAGAGCAGAGTAGCAGATTGATGGCTGACAGGCACAGCCCTGCAGGGATTGTCACCAGCCCACACTCACCCCTGGCTGTACATGAGGGACCCTCAGTGGCTGGTGCTACTTTGGAGAGCAAGGAACGCTGGCGCACACACAGCCAGCACTAAGAGACCCTGACACAGAACAGCCAGCGCCGAGGGATGCCCATGGATACCCGGGCGGCTCCTGCAGAGGAGGGGTTCCTTGCCAGGGAGGATGCCGAGCAGAGGTGTCAGCCTGCTGGGAAGTGCCCTGGAGCCTCCTCTGTGCGGGTGGCAGGAGCTGAGGCCACTCGCAGCTGCGGCGGCTGCCCCTGGCTGCGCAGAGTGCGTTCCCGCTGTGTGAGCAGTAGGGACGATGCGTGGATGAGCTCCGCGCCGGCACACGGCTCCTTTCCCCCCGGACACCGCAGTGAGGCCACGGGGGTGGCATAACCTCCTGGCTCCTCAGGGGAGCACGTGGAGAGACCCGTCCATGTGAGAGCAGGAGGCTGTGGCGGGCGGGGGTGCAGCCCCCGGGGTCCCAGCTGAGCCGCACGCAGCCCGCCCTGGCCGCCCGCCCGGAGCCCCGCACCGCGATAACGCCGCTGCCGCTGCCGGGCGCCGCACGGAGCGGCAGCCTCATCTCCGAGACGGGATAAACTGTTTGGCCTTTGGACAAGATTATTTCTGTTCAGAACACGATTGTTATCACTTAATTGAAAATAATTATCCAATGCAAATTGGCTTCAAGTTGGCAGCTGAGTTGAGGAGATGGCGCATTTCCAAGCTGTCCTGAGGAGAGCCGAGTGCGGTGGGAGGGCGAGAGGCTGGGACTGTCCGCAGGGCTGAAGGGGGAGCACACTACAGGGGCAGATGTCCCCCTTGCAACACCTGCACCCCTCCAGAAAAACAGCGGGGGCAATCCTGCCCAGTGCTTTCATAAACTGGGACCCTCTTTGGCTTCCCACAGCAGCCACCGAGACAGCAGTGGGAGTGTAGGTGCTGGAACCAGCTGCTTAAGAGATCTCAGCTCAGACATGACTGTTCACCAGGCTGTACCCCACCTGGGTCTGCCTGCACCTAGGATTTTATCATATGGAGGATGCAGGTCTCCTGCTGCTGTCGACTAGAAGAGCTGCAGTCAGTCCACATAAAGGAGGTGGCTGGTGCCATAGTGGGGCTGGGGCACAACCGGGATGGAGGAACCTCTGGAGAGCTCAGCAGGAGCAGCCCCCTGGAGCCCTGACCAAATCAGGCGCTGAAACTTCAGCTGGGCTTGTCCCTCTTCTGCTGGACTTGTTCTGGCCACATGAAATCAGCTCATCACTCCAAACGTTACCTGCGTCTGTCTGTTTTTGCCCAGTGAATAGAGAACATGTCCCCGTGAAACTTCCCCCATCTCAAACCCCTTGGTGCCTGCTAAACCTTCTCTTCTGGCTGTGGCACCCCTGCCTGCAGGCTGCATGGGCTGTGATCAGCCTGAGCACCTCCTCTCTGGCGGCTCCCTGCAGCCACTCTGCCCTTGGCGTTGCCTCTGCTCCCTCTTCCTTGTTTTCTGCCTGAATGGATTTGGATTAGGCAAGACCTTCCCAAATGCACACAATGCCCCTGCCAGTGCACAAATACACCAGAGAATACCAGCTTTCCACAGCAGTATTTCTATGATTTGACCAGACTGGCACAAGGTTAATTAAAAAAACCCCAATGTTTAAATGCAGTTTCATCAGGAGAAGTGCAAAATGCCTCTGCAGGAATTTCTGCCAGGACTTTTCAAACCTCCCAAAGCACAATTAGACACAGTCAAATATTGCCCTGGTTAAAGACTATTAGTTTTCCTTACATTTGTCATGAATTAATTTTTTCCGGCTGTATCAACAGTGTTTCCTTTATAAATACAACTGGCTCCTTTACATTGAAAAATTAAATTTGCTCTGATAATGAACTGAGGTGCTAATAATCATTTTGCAATGCAAAAAAAGTGCAATTACTGGCTGCTGTGCCATGTGGTGCCACGGTGGGCTGTCCCTGACCCTGCTCTGCCACTGTCACCCACAGTCCCATCTCGAAGGTGCAGCATGGGAATGCCCATCCTTTGCTGGGGGCTCGTGTGTCAGTGTCCACCTGCCTGGGTGAGCTGAACTCAGGTTTGCTCGGTGCCCTTGAGTGGCTGCTCAGTGACACGTGGGGTGAAACAAGGTCTGCTAGGGGCACTGAGGCCAACCTGAGCACATGGGTTGGTGTTGTCACTGTGGACTGCTGGTGCTGGGTACAGAATGGCCCTGTACAGGTGTGTACTTAAGTGGTGGTCCCTGCAGACTGCGCAGCAGTTGGACAGAGACTGATATTTTGAGACAGATTTTAGGGAAAGGAATACTTCAAGGAGGAGCCAGACCTGTGCTATGTCACAAAGACACATCCAATTCCCTCCCACAGGTGTGCCATGGACACAGACACCTCAAATCACAGCACTCCTTCTTTCCTCAACCTCTCTGTGTAGTGGTTGCAACAAATGATGGACCCAATACTCCCTTCTCCCCTCTTCACTCCTGGGACACCTGCCCCCATTACCCAACAAGACTCTGACCTTCTGATCCATCCATCTTGTTTCCTCTGCAGTGCTGGATCTGAGCTGCGGCCCTTTATTTATTCACACAATGTAGGTTTCCTCATGCTGCCTCACCAGTGCACATCAACTGTGACCTCGAGACACCGTCCTCTCCTGGGATAAGCATGTTTTTCAGTCCCAGGCATCTCTGGAGTAAGGACTGACAGTTCTTTAAAGGAGGGGGGAAGGCAGGTGGGAGGAGTGACAGGCTGAAGTACATTGTGGTTTAATGGAATAAAGCAGAGCTCGATGGAAGCAGCTCAGCCTGCCAGTTGCCAGGCCTGGTGCTGGATTCTAATAGAGCACTGCCCTTTCACAGCACCTGATGTGCTGGTATTGATGATGCTGGGAAATCCACCCCTTTTTGCCATTTTCCTTGTCCTCTCATCCTCTCTGAATGTAAACAATTTCTGGCTGCTTTATTCTCGTGCTGAACTCTCTAAGATCCATCAGCTGCCCCACAGATGCCTCACAGGGCGTGCTTGGTGGCACTGGTTGCTGGTGACAGCTGGGGCCAGACACAGCCCACTTTGTTCCAAGTGGTGCCAGCCAGAGCCGCAGGCAACAGTTTATGTCACACTTGATTTACCTGGTGCTTTCCAGCAACAAGCCAGCCTTGTCCATGTGCCTGAAGCTCTGACCCAACCAGCCACTGGCAACTCAGCTGGGCTTGTCCCTTTTCTGCTGGACTCATTCTGGCCACATGCAATCAGCCCATCACTCCAAACGTTACCTGTGTCTGTATGCTCTTTCTCAGCCAGCCTTGTCCATGTCCCTCTTTCCTCGCTGGTGGCATTATCCAGACCTGTCAGTTCTCCCCTGAATGCCCTGGTGGGTGCAGGTTTCTGCAAAGCCTAACACTGATCAGTCCTGGAGTAGACGTCATTCCCTGCTAGGATCCAAACACACCCCTGGACCATGCCCCAGGCTGGATGTGCCACTGCAGGATGTTGATTCTTTTCCCACAGTGCCAACACTGCTGCCAGCCAGCCAGACCCTGGTCTGAGGTCTGGAAGACACCCCCTCACCCAGATCTCTTCTGCTTCTAGGGTCGCTGCTTCCCTTTTTTCCCTTCCCATGGTCCTGAAAAACATGCTTCCTTCATCTTTTATTCATTGTCCTATAATCACAAGCAGCAGACACCTGCCAGAGAGCAAAGGCTCTGCAGGGCTGGGTACCTGCAGGATTCGGAGCAACATCCAGGGGCAGTTCCACCACAAACTCACCACAACCAGCAGGTGCTTCCAGTGACAGGCAGGAGCCACAGTTGGCAGCCAGAGTTCTGTGGGTCTCACCCAAGCACCTGTGTAAGTCACTGTGCCTGAAGCCCCTGCCATTACCTTCCCCAGGCCAGGCAGGCTCTGCCCACCAGCACACAACAGGGTTTGAACAACTCCATAGCAGTGCCCAAGGTAAAATATTCTTGTCTGAAGCCACTGAGCATCAGGGAAAGAGGCTGGGACTCCTGGCTAGTGTGACTCCTGCTAGGCTGGCCAGGAACCTGGTCCTAGGGGAGGAGTTACGGAGAACTCTGACATGCTCCATCCTCTGGCACTGCACATGGATGATGTAAAGGCACCTCTCCGAGGTGCAGGAAATGCAAACAATCACTGAAAACAGTGAAACTCCTCTCCTTCTGCCAGGTTTGTGCTGGTTTAGCTAAAGGCCAGTGGTGACTTTTGCTCAAATGAAACATGGAATTCAAAACCAAAAAGGGATGTACAACACAGCATCTGGGAAAAGAGCTGTTTCCATGTTAAAAACAAGCCTTTTCAGAGGCGGAATTAAATTAATATTTTTTTCAATAGGGCAAAAGCTGATCTTCTTTTCAGTATCATCAGCAATTTTTCAATCAAGCAATAAATGAAGTTAAGCAAAACTTAATTTTTGTTGCCAAGGTCAAGCAAAGCTACACAACAGGTTTGCAAATAATGTGCAGATGTATCTGTATCACAAATACATCTGAAACAGGATGACAGGGTAACCAGAACACCTGTCTTCTCACTGTTGATTTTGCTAAACAAAAACCTGATGAATTTAGTGAGTAGTGGCATGGCATAAAACTGGCACAATGAGAGTCCTCAATGTTTTCCTGGGTGCCCATATCCCTTTCCAGATACCCTTGCAGGGTACAAATAGTCTGTAATTTTAACACAGGACCACTGCACGAGGAGAGAGAGGAGTTGCATCTCAGTGACACTGTGCTCTTACCATCAGCTGTTCACTAAGGAATGTTACAGCAGTGAGCACGTCACAGAGCAGTAGGGTATGGATAATTTCCTTTTTACAACAGTAGAGGATAAATGCATTACTTTTTTTCCTTTATTCTTGCCGGTGGTGATGTAGTTTCAGCTCAGGAAATAGAACATGATGCTGTTTACAATTATGTTTGGAATGCAAGGAAATGAGGAACAAACTAATTTTTCATATTTCTCACGTAAAGTTTTATTTGTGTTAGTCCTCTGATAAAGCATTTTATTCTTACAAACATTAAAACAACATGCTGAATCCCCGTGTACAAAAATAACTGTCTTTAAAAAAAATTAAATTTTAGCACAGTGTGACTGAAGCCAAGTAAGTTCTTCCTACTCCAATCTTTTTTCTCCTGAAACAGCCTCCACATCAAAAGGAACAAGAACAGGTTTAGTGTGAGATGCAAACTCTGTTTCAGGCCCACCTGCTGGCTCATTCCTACTCTGCTGACCAGCTGGTAAGGACAGGGATGGAGGCCTACAAGCTGAGCCCTGAGGGCAGTGGATTAATTCACTGCTCTGGAGAGTGAGGTGTGTGACTGCTGCATCCCAGACCACAAAGCAGAGACTTGGCTGCCCCTTCTAGAGGGAGGAAAGTGCCCAATGCCCTCCTGCACTCTGGACAGGACCAGTGGTTGGTGAGGGGATGTGCTTTACACCCACATTCCTGCTTTCCACCCCGACCCACCCCCCCACGATCCAAGTCTCCCTGGCATTAACCCCAAAGGTGCTGTGCTCCAACAGCACAGCCACACCTCACTGGTGAAGAAATAAACCCTGCCAAACCCAGTGTGCCCCCACACCCCCAAGCAAAGAAAATAAACATACAGCATATTCCCAGACCACCCCTGGCAGGAGCACTGGGTCCTGCTTGCCACGGGGACAGCTCACAGAGATGGAGTGGTCCCCTCTGGCTGTGGAGATGGCCAGGATGGGTGATGGTGCCCAGCATGCTGGGTCAGGGACGGACTCAAATTCATGTGCTAAGAGAGGGACAAGAATAAAGAGAAGATAGAGACAGAGCTTGGGAATGCCAATGCTACCTGCCATCACCAGGATTTCTGTTTGGACTTCTTCTTCCGCTGTTTTATAAGGAATAGATTGTCCCTGCTGTCAGGACTAGCATTTTTCTGCCTTTTCAATTTCTTCTTCTTTTTGGCAGCTTCTAGAGGCCACTGCACATGCATGGCCTTGCTGCCTGAGAATGCCTGGAAAAGGGACTTGTGGTGGACCCTGCTGCCCTTGCAACCCTGCTGCTTGTACCCCCGAGGGAAGTCCTCTGGTTGGCAGTGGATTTCAACACCTCTCCTGTGCTTTCTCTCCTGGGGTTTCTTTGCCCAAGGCACCTTCATCTTCTTTTTCTGCTCACTGTTCCTGCTTTGCTTCTTCTGTTCCTTCCAGAGTTTGGTCTTTTTCTTGTGGCTGGGCTGTTCTTCCTCAACGGTGTTTTGTGGCTGGGTTGTTCTTCCTCTGTTCCACTCAAGCTGTTCTTCCTGCAGCAATGTTTCAGACTGTTCTGGCAGAAGGCCAGCTTCCTGCAGGTCTGGAAAGCAGAGAGGATTATTTCAATACCTAAAAAACCTAAAACCTGGCACCTGAGCCATCACAGCTCTCCTTAGACAAAAATTTATTTCCAGCAGATTTTTTCACTGTGGGTTTTTCCTGTCCTCAGGCTAGAATCTTAGCAAATAGTGATTTAATCCCCTTCCTGCTATTTCATGGCATTTTTAATGTCAGCAGATTTTTCAGAATTAAAACATCTGACAATGCTCACTGAGTGACTTTGACACAGTCAATTTCCATGATAGACACGGATGAGTAAAATCACAAATCTTTTACTACCACCAGGCTACCTGTTCAAATCCATGCAGCTTTTCCCAACACATGAAAATAATCCCACAATGTTTCTAAAAAGCACAGACACAGAACTGAAAGGTGGGAGGGATCTCCCAAAACACACTGTACCTGCCACCTTTCTTTTCAACCTGTTGGCTCTCCTCTTGATATCACATTCATCATCATAGTAGTAGATGAAAGGAGAAGTGGGGAACATGTTTCCATGCATCCGCTTTTCTGAGCACTCCTGCAAAACACATTTCTGGTCACTAGAGGTGGCTGAGTGGTGATTTCCTGGAAGTGAAAATAGGCCAGGTCCTCCAGGTCCTGCTCTGTACTTGTGGGGGATGTGGTCAGCCCTGACATTTTCATGACCAGCTCATAATCCCTCCTGCACACACTGAAACACTGGTGCTGTTTGAGCACACAGAAAGAATCCTCTGTCTTCCTGCAGGTACCACACATCTGTAACACCCACAGAACAGATGATGAAGACCAAGTGAGGGCAGGTAAACACGAGGCAAGCTGCTGACAGAGCTGTTGGACACAGAGACAGGGCTGTCCTGCTGCCAGGCAGGACCCCAACACCTGCTCTGTACACACCTGGCCCCTCAGAGACAAACAGTGCCATGGCAGGACAGCCCTGGCACCTGGGCTGTTTTGGGGGAGGCTCCCTGCAGAGGTCTGGCAGGCCAAAGGGGTGGGTGGCCCAGGGAAAGAGGGGGGCAGCCATGGGGAGCCAGAGCCTGCCAACAGGCAGGGTGGCGGTCTCACCGTGTGTCATTCCCTGACAGGGACAATCCATAGGCAAATCCTGCAGCAGGCTGCTGTGTGCACGTCAGAGTGCAGGGAACAGAAAGAGGAGAAGAAGAGAGCCCTGAACAGACATCGGAGGTGAGGAAGAGGCTGACTGGCATTAAGTGCATGCCAGCCTATTTCCCAAACACTTGGAACAGGAATGTAAGTTTTTTCACTCCTGTACACACAGTTTTATCCATGTCTTGAGAGCTAGGCTAACAGGAACACTTTCTATGATTCTGCCTTTTTTTCTGGGTACCGTGTGATATTGACAGGTGCTTTATTCTCCTTTATCCTCCTGGCAAATTGCTTGTTACCTGCTGTGCTTTGCTTCATCATCTTTCTGTTCTTAGATACTGCTGAGATCACAGAAACACAGAATCCCACAATGGTTTGGCTTGGTAGGGACCTTAAAGATCATCCTATCCCACCCCTGCCTTGGGACACCTTCCACTATCCCAGGTTGCTCCAAGCCCTGTCCAACCTGGCCTTGGACACTTGCAGGGATGGGGCAGCCACAGCTAACCTGTGGCAGGGCCTGACCACCCTCACAGAGAAGAATTTCTTCCTGACAGCTAATCTAACTCTACTCTCCATCACTCTGAAGCCATTCTAGTGACATCTGGGCCTCATCTCCAGGAGCTGTCAGGAGCTTTCACTCACCTGGTGTCTGCACCATGGAACCAGCAGCTTTCCTGCATGTGCTACTGCTGCCACTTAGTGCCACCTTGCCAACCCCTGTCCCTCCTGCTTCTCTTCCCCTTCCAGAGGCACAGCAGATCAGAGATACATTTTTGGTGTATTTTGCATTTCTCAGCTTCTTTTTGGCATTTTTTGGCTGTAATTTAGTGAAGAATCAGTTTTCCTGCAAGTGTTTTGCCTGTTTTTTGGGAATGGTGTGCACATGGGAAGATCTGTTATCTCTGTTCTCTTGTGTTGCTGTTGGCTTATCTGCTCCTTGTACACTACTACAAATACTTTCTTATTTAGCTTAACTTTGAGAGATAAAATGTCCATGAGTTGCTTTCCTACCTTTCTGATTTTCTACAGTTTCTGCCATTTTCCTTCTAAGTATTTACTGTCAGTTCCTCACACATAATTTCTAATTATTTTTACAGCAGCCTTAATAATTACTTAAATAATCAATTCAGAGCATCCCTAATAATTACTCATTATTTTTACAGCAGCCTTACTTGTATCCATGTATGTCTGTCTTCCTCCAGTGCCATCTTTTGGACCGTTTAATAAAAGCAAACCAAACTAAAGACCCAAACTTTTAACAAAACATATTGGTGAGTTGAAGAGGCTGACACACAAGAGCAGGCAGAAGAGAAGAGAGGAATTTGCTGGCAATATGCTGTTCCTAAGCCACTGGAAAAAATAAGCTAAACCCATCCAATGCATGATTAACATTATTTTTCTAGAATATCTGTGGCTTGGCTCCTGCATTTATTCCACAGAAGGAAAAACCCTATTCTTTGTTCTTTGTTTTGTGTTGGTAATTGCAGGTATGGAGCAGCACTTAATCATGACAGGCACCAAAAAATGTGATAAATATCACCAGAACACACTGGAAGATGCAGCCTCATCTCCTCTTTTTACTGAAGCCATTTAAAGCTCATGACATCTCCTTTACCTGGCTGCACCTTACAGGAGGACAATGTCAAACTTAGCTCAGATGTTGAACTAAACTAGGGAACTACAAATAAGGATCATCTCAAGCAGGCAGAAATGGAAGATTCCCAAAATAGCACTCAAATAGTTGGGCTGATTATGGTGAAAAACTTGACATGATGTTGAATGTGGCAGTAAGGCACTAATGGGAAAAAAGAAAGGTAAAAAAAAAAAGCTGTATTCAGCAACTGTTTTCCAATGAATATTCTCTCTCCCAGGCAGCCTCAAATCAATGAACCTGCCAAGGAGAGATAGCAACTTCTACTTTCCTCCCTATCTTTAAATGGAATGGGTGAGATCCCTTTATATACTGGCCTCCACCGAGCACAGCAGCACTGTGGTCACACTCCTCTCGTGTCACACACACCAGCTTGGCTCTTCCAGCTCTTTCCTCCAAGCAAACACACACACACGCACCCATGGCAGGGATGGATTTCCACCCCAGAGAGTGCAGACATGGCAGAGAGTGCCAAGACTTACGTATCCGAAGTGTCCTTTGCGGGAGCAGTTGTAGCAGTACACAGACACAGAGCGCTCTGAGTGGGAATCTGCTGCCTTGATGGGTCCTGGCTTTGTCTGCAAGATGGAAATGGGCAAG